>NC_068347.1:23110663-23474892 GCF_014633365.1 Diospyros lotus
TAAAAAAAAGAAAAAAAATTAACCTAAAATGATTTTGTCAAAAAAATTAAAATAGAATGAAGAACTCATGTTTTGTCTCACTCAAGTTCCTAAACCTTAATACAAGATATCATTTAGTTTGCTCGTATGAGCATGATGTAATAGTAAAATACTTAAATTTTATATAAAATATCGAGATTCGAATTAATGCGGAGATTTAAAATATAAAATTATTGTTAGAAGATAACAATAAAGTTGAAAGATAAATTTCATATGAATTATATCAAATATCTATCTTTAAATATATATAAATTCTATCTACGTCTAGATTTATTCAAAGATTTATTCAAACATGTGTCAAATGAGAAGTTCAGAAATTAGTATTGCAAAGCTCAAATACCTCATGTCAATAAAAAAAAAAAAAATCGTTTAATTTAAAGATGAGATGAGATCAGAGAGAACAGAAATTAACACTAATACACCACAAATACCAATTCTTCTCATTTATTCCAATCCAAGAACAGTTCCTTCCAAGTTCCAAATCCAATCGGCGACGAACCAAACTCGGCGGTTTGGGCGTAGGGCTTCCAATCGGGGACTCGGATGCAGGGGAAAATTGCTCGGTGTGAAAGCGACAGCTTCTACATGCAGCAATAAGCGGCGCCCGCCTTTTAACAGAGCCTCTCCCTCAGCCAAACCAATTCTCTCTCTCTCTCTCTCTCTCTCTCTCTCCCCGACACAGATACGAAGAAGGATCGAACAAGAAAGCAAGCAAATTGAGTGTCTGTTTCTCCTCTTTCTCTTTATACTGTTGTTATTTTTGCACTTGTCTTTACTTCAAAGCAATTCGTTTCTTTGTGCGGGCTACAACACAGATCTGCGCCTTCCTTTCAACATTTCTCATCTGTAAAATTTCTGGTGGTATTGTTCTTATCCGCGTGTCGTCCTCCTTTCTCAATTATAGGTTACATTTTTGCTACTTGTGTAAGGGTTAGTGTTTTTTGGGGCTCCTTGTCGGATTTCTTCACCGGAAATGTTGTAATTTTGATCTTTCTTTTGTTTTCACGGAGCTGTATGATAATTTGGGTGGGCTTTTGGGCGTAATCTGGTTCTGCTCTCTTGTTCTATTTTAATCTGAATTGGTTCTTTAATTTTCCCATTCACTCTTTCGCCCTGAAACTTTTGTAATATCCGTGTAGTTTGTTTATCCCTTGATAGTTTGTACGTGTTGGGGGCATTGCCTCATAGGTTTAGTTGGTTTGGCAGATCTGTTTCGTTCACGAAGTTTGATTTCTCAAATCCCAGAGTTTCCTGTTTTCTGTTCTTTGCTTTCCCTTTTTTCTTAATTTAATCATAGTCTAATTACAAGCGCTTTTCCCATTTAACATTCTTAGTTCGACCATTAAAATTTCATTTTCCCACAAGTGCGTTTCCTGTTTTAGTTAGACCATGAGGGCAGGCATTTGCATCAGTTAAGGTTGTTTTGCCTTCTGGTGTGCTTCTCTTGAGATATCCCAGTGGTGGGAGCTTTGTGCATTTGGCTGATCCTTTTATCTATATGAGATTATTAAGTTGCAAAATGGATTGCATGTTTGATCAGGTACATAGTATTTCTATCATGGAAGGTACTGTAGTTAGGAGGGTGATTCCGTCAGATAACAGCTGCCTGTTCAATGCTGTTGGGTACAGCTCTCCAAATTCTAAAAATGCATGCTTTTTCAATAATTAAATTGGGATTTTAAACTGTTTCCTTGTTATTCCTTCACTTGCAGGTATGTTATGGATCATGACAAAACTAAAGCTCCTGAATTGAGACAGGTAATAACCCCACAATGCATGTATCTAGAGCTAACTTTTAATACATGACATTTCACCCATTTAACATTTTTTCTGTTGGCATCTGAGATCCTGTATTGAGAAGTTGGTGCCAATGAACTGAAAACTACTGCCAGACCCATTCTGGACTTGTTATGTCAACTTGCCTTTATGTGATAACTACTCTTTTTTTTTATATATGGCATGATTTTTCCACATTTATTACTGAAAATGTCAAAGAACTAAAACAACATGCCAGATTTGACAACTGTATCCATGTCATTGTTGTAATTATTTCTCTATGCAAATTGCGCCTA
The DNA here is from genome assembly GCF_014633365.1 of Diospyros lotus. Classification (NCBI taxonomy): domain Eukaryota; kingdom Viridiplantae; phylum Streptophyta; class Magnoliopsida; order Ericales; family Ebenaceae; genus Diospyros; species Diospyros lotus. Next base: position 23,112,775 of record NC_068347.1, read on the forward strand.
TATGGACCCTGTTTATTACTTTACCATCTAACATACTTTTCTTAGAACTTGAATATTCAATTATTCTGTTTGTAAACCAACTGGATTATTCGGAGTATATCTTGGATTTTCTGCATGGCTTATCTTTGCTTGTAGAAACAGGTAAACTACAAATAGAATTCTTGGTGAAGTTTGATGAGATTTTTAAAATGAATAATAGGAAGGAATCATCAGAAATTCAAGCTAGTGATGTATACAGTCAAGGGGCGAAACATCATTTTTTTTTTCTATTAAAATGACCAAATCATTTTTGTTTCTTAGGAGATCAACATGTAGTGATAGTAGAAAATCAAAACTCTAAGGAGCTCTTTAGTTGTTGAAAACAGTTCCAAATTTCTGGAAACTACTCCATATAAAATAAAAAATTAGAAAACTTGTTCAAATACAAAAAAAATTCCAAATAGAAATGGACTTTCCAAAATTAAACTGAACTTGGAAAACTTCTGAAAATAGATTTCTAAATTTTCCTTACTAATTTGGAGATTTCAAAAATGCGGTTCTTCACAAAATTTTCCCAAAATCATCTCCATCTCCTTGTCCTTCTCTAACACAAGTTACACAAAAGAAAAAATCTCTCTCTTTTTTGAACATATATTCCAATTTTCTAGATTGGAAATTAGTTTCTGTACTTTAACATTTGGAAAAATGAAAAGTAGAAAATTTTATAAAAAATTGGAGATTGAAAACTAGAAATCATTTTCCATAACTGAACAACCTCTAATGTTCTAATCTAGACATATTGAAACTTACAAAACTTTATGGAACATTATACATCCATATTTACTTTTCTATTAAAAAATATTTGAGAACAAATGAGATCTTGAATTATTTTCAGAGAGAGGTAAAAAAAACTGATTATGAACATAATTAAAGTCCTTTGTCCTCTTGCTTTGATATTATAAATAACTTATTTTCATAGATATTATAACCGGTGCATTATTTTTTCCTACTCTGTTACTTGAATCTATCATTTTTTATGAGCTCCTTTCCTCATTAACTATTTAACCTTTTCTCTTTGAGTATTTTATATTCATTAACTTTATCCAACCTTATTCATGTTTTTCTTAAGTGAAAAAAAGAAATTGTAAATGTTTGTACAATAATTTCCTGAATTTTAGAAACAGCTTGACCTTCGGTTATTATTATTTCTGATTATTTGGTAAATTTAATTTTATTAGAACCTACATTTTATTTTGTGCTTGATAAGATTGATTTGTCTGAATTACTTTCAAATTAATTATTTTTTTGATAAGATTTTATCATTGAACTTGCATGATATTTATATAGTTTTAGGTTTTGTTTCCAGAATTTTCTTATGTTTCCAATATTTTTAGTCATTTTCTTTATGTGTATGTTTATACATAACATATGTTCACATGATACCTGTTTGTAATGGCATCCACCTTTTCTACCTTATACGCTGAATCAATGCAATACTGTTTCCTTCTGTTGCTTAGGTTTGTATTTTCCTACCCCTTTTTGGCTTTTGTAGGTTATAGCTGCAACAGTGGCTAGTGATCCGGCACAATACTCCAAAGCATTCCTAGGAAAGCCAAATGAAGAATATTGTGCTTGGATCCTTGACCCAGAGAAGTGGGGGGGTGCGTTTCAACTTGTATCTTATTGATCGGAGTTCATTATATAATTTATCAAAACATATGTGGACTTCCTCAGTAGTGCTTGCCTTCTGTGTCTTGCTCAATCTTTCATATAACTGTTATGGAAATCACTGGTTTCGCTGTGACTATTTTCTTTTCACCTCAAAAAGTGACAGCTAGCTATATGCATAAATCATTAATATATGTGTGTTTTCATGTATATATATGTGTATGTCTATGTATGTGTCTGTGTGTATATGTGTTGGAATATCAAATCAAAAAGTTTGAATACAGATAAGACCAAGAGATAAGGTTGGTTGGAGATAAATTTGAATATGGATGAGACCAAGAGATAAGGTTGGTTGGAGATAAGGGAAGATTCAAAAAATTAAACTGATAAAGAGTTACTCCTAAGAAAAAGGAGGCAGTTGATTTCAAGTGATAAGTCCAGCTTTAGTGATAAACTTTATCCTTTAAAGATACTCAATTTTCCTATTTTTTAGGAGATGTTGTAGAAGAATTCTTGTATATATACCCCATTTGTATACTCTTCTTTTCTTTGTTATGGCTATGCATATCATAGTGCTACCATATCGCCTAATTCAAGCATTTAGAAGAGGGGGTGTGAAGGTATTTTGTTCTCCTGTTTTGATTCTTTTCAACATGTGTTATAAAAACTGCTGAATTTGTGGAGTGACAGCCGCATTATAAGATTCCTTCTGCTACTATGATGTGAACATGCTTTCACGGTTTGAATATGAGATTTATTAGTTGATACTTGTGATAGAACAATATATTTCCATTCATGGTTGAATGGTATGCACAACCTTTATATATATATATATATGAACTTAGACTACTAAAAAAGGAAACAATATATCCTACATATATTCTATATATATCCTACATATATTCTATGTATCTCAAGATATATAGTTACTGTATCATAGATACTATATACAAATCATATCTTAACACTCCTTTTCAAGCTGGAGCATAGATGTTGAACATGCCTAGTTTGGTGCATATGTAGCTCACACGAAGACTTTTGAGAGACTTAGTGAACAAATAAGCTAATTAATCATGAGAACCCACAAAGGCTGTGACAATATCTCTAGAAAGCAACTTTTATCCGATAAAGTGATAGTCAATTTCAATGTGTTTGGTTTTTTCATTGAACACGAGGTTAGAGGCAATATATATTGCAACCTGATCATCACACATTAATTGCATAGACTTGATCTGAATTGCTTCCAACTCCCCAACTAGTTGTTTCAACCATATCAACTCACATGTTTCTATGGCCATAGCTTTTATATTCAGCCTTTGCGCTAGATCTGGTGGCAATGCTTTGTTTCTTACCTTTCCTAGAGACTAGGTTGCCATCAATAGATACACAATATCCCGATGTCAATGCTTTTATATTCAGCCTCTGCCCAATCAGTGTCGGTGTACCCCACAATTTGACTATGACCATGATCCTTATACAATATACCATGACCATGGGCATCTTTAATATATCGAAAGATATAGATCATTGCGTCCTAGTGGTTGTCACAAGATGAATCCAAAAATTAACTTACTATACTAACAACAAATGAAATATTAGGACAAGTAACTGTAAGGTAGTTGAGTTTGCCAACTAATCGATGATAGTGCCTAGGGTCAGAAATTGGCTTCCCCTGTCCTGATAACAACTTGATATTTTGATCTGTAGGAGTATCTAATGGCTTGCATCCGAGCATCCCTATTTCTTCAAGCATATCCAATGCACATTTTCTTTGAGAGATGTAGATACCAGTCTTTGATCGTGCCTTTCAATACTCAAAAAATATTTCATGTGATTCATATCCTTGGTTTGAAAGTGTTGCTGGAGATGAGTTTTCACTTAGTGATGCCCAAATCATCATCCCCAGTGATAACAATGCCGTCCGTATACACCACTAGAAGAATGTGACAATTAGATTTGGAGTGATAAAAAACTGAATGATCAACTCCACTTTAACTTAACCGAAACTTCATGACAACTAAACTAAACCTTCCAAATGAAGTTCAAGGAGATTGTTTAAGGCCATAAAGGGATTTCTGTAAATGACATACCTGCTCAGACTCCCCTTGAGCAATAAAGCTAGGGGCCAGTTGAGAAAGGCATTCTTGATATTGAGTTGATGGAAAGGCTAGTTGTACTTGGTAGCTAAAGACAGGAACAACTGAATAGATGAGATGTTGGCCCTAAGAGAAAGGTGCCCTCATAGTCAAGCCCAAAAATCTGAGTGTAGCATTTAGCAACAAGTTAGGCCTTAAGATGATCGACACAACTATTGGGTCCAACCTTGATAGTATAAATCTGGCGACAACCAATAGTGGACTTACCTAGAGGAAGAGGTACTAAGTCCCAAGTCCCATTAGAATGTAAGGTAGACATTTCTTCAACCATTACATCGTGCCACCCTGGATGAGAAAGAGCCTATGTAACATTGTTAGGAATAGAAACCAAAGACAAAGAAGAAACAAAGACATGATAGCTTGGGGACAATGAGTGATAACTAATAAAGTTTGAGGTGGGATGTTAGGTAATACAACGATGAGTACCTCTAAGAAGGGCAATGGGTAGGTTAAGATAGGAAAGGAACCAGAGGAGGCAGGCTAATTGGCATGGAGGGTGAAGGCAATGGTCCATTAAGATTAGCTGCAATCTCCGTGGATGCATCATGCATCTATTATTGGCTTTGTTGATGGGTCCACAAGTTGAGAATGACGTTGGTATGTTTGAAGATCTAGGCAATCGAGCTGAGAGGAGGAGGAAGATGGAGATGAAAGATAAAAAAGGGGGAATAGGTAGTGGTAAACTAACGAACACCGTCTCAGAGATTTAATGGATTGAGGGAAGGGGTGGACTCAAAGAAAGTGACCTCAACAAAGATAACATATCAAGACAACTCAGGGGAGTAACATCGATATCCTTTTTAAATATGAGAATAACCAAGGAAAACACACTTAAGAGATCAAGTAGACAAGTTATCACAGTTAGGAGCAAGTTGATGGACAAAATAGGTACACCCAAGTAGTGGAAAATAATATAAGTTAGATTGAGGAAAAAGGATATAATGAGGGATTTGGTTGGCAAGGACAAAGGATGGCATCTGATTAATGAGATAACATGTCGTCCAAACAGCATCAACCTAATATTGAAAGGGAATATGCATCAGTAGGAGCAGCATGCGTGTATTCTCAATGTGATGATGATTCTTCCATTCAACAACCCCATTTTGCTTTTGGGGAAGGGGGGGTAGGACAAGAAGTTTGGTGAAGAATCCCTTTAGATGCCATGTATGATTAAAAGGGGGCAGATGGGTATCGAGTGCATTATCACTACGAAGGGAATGAAGGGTCACATTAAATTGGGTGGAAATTTCAGCACAAAAAAGTAGTGAAGGTGAAAAATAACTTAGATCGATTTTTCATTAGATATACCCTAGTAGTTCGTGAAAAATCATCAATAAAGGTAATAAAATAATGAAACCCTTGTTTTGAAGAAACATGACTAGGCCCCTAAACATCAAAATGAACAAGTAAAAAAGGAGAGCTAACACACTTATTGACTCGATTGAGAAAGTGACTACGACTGTGTTTATCAAGTTGACATGACCCACACTCTAATTATGAAAGATTGGACAAATATGGTACCATCTTCTTCAAACTGCAAAGAGATGGGTGCCCTAGACGAACATGATCTTGTAGCGGTGAAGTAGTAGTAGTGCAAATTACAGGTGGAGTAGATGGAGACAAGTGGTATAATCCTCAAGATTCACGACTTATGCCAATCATCCTTTTGGTCCTTCGATCCTAGATAGAATTAGACAAAAAGGTTATGGAGTAGTATAAGTTGACACATTTTGGTAAATGCAAAATAGATGACAAGGGCAATGTAGGAAGGGGTTTTGCACTCCCAATACTCTTCATTGAGGCTTGGGAACCATTAGCTAGTGTAACAATAGGTAAAGACCTCGAGCTATGGATACTAGAAACAGAGAAATATTACTAGATATGTTGTCGGTAGCACCTGAATAAAAAATCCATGGGTCGAGAGAAGAGGATTGGGTGAAATAGACTATGGGATTACTAGTGTGGGCAAACGATGCAATAGATAAAGTAGCTTATTGTGCAACGTGGAACTAAAAGAACTGAGCGCACTCTTCTTTTGAGATAATCACTGAAGGGGAGCCACTGGTTTTATCGTGGGCACCATTGGTAGAACTTGGATCTCTGAACTGTCACTAACAACTTGAGTTGTGTTGGTTGTGCGAGGTGGTGACCATGAAGGTCGTAACAAGTGTCCTTGACGTGACTAATATGATTACAGTAGGTACATTGGGACTGAGATTGACCACATCCACCACGAAGACGACCCCCTCCATTACCTTTGCGATTAAAATGGGATCCAATTTGAGTTGTGGCAAGAGTAGACTGTTCTCCAGGGATTGAACCACCACGATCAACAATCGAGGAAGAAGTGCGAAGTAATCTGGCAAAGACCTTCGTCAAGGGCATAAGAGAGGTACTCCCTAGAATTTATGTTTTGATAGGCTGAAGCTTTGAACTAACGCCTTGAAGGCAGAGAGCAGTAAACATCTGATTCTGCTGCTCTTGTTGCTTTTTGATATTTGCATCAAATGGCATGAACTCATTAAATTCAGTAATCGTGGAACTTATCCAAATGTCATGTTTGACTCATTCTGTTGCAGATGAAATAATGCACCAATAACATCATATATACAAGTTATGTCACTAGCATACAACTCACAAACACGATTCCAGAGGGCAATGCATGCACGAAGAGTGCAAAAAATGGGCATTAAGTTCAATTGTCTACCACAACAAACATAATAATTGGGCATCCACTTTTGTCCATGTTGGTTGATGGTTTGTAGGAATATCAACAACTATCTTAGTCAATTGATCCTTGAGTCTTTGACCAAGAAAATATATGTCTCAAGCAGAAGACTAGGTGGAATAATTTTGGCCATTTAGTTTTTCCATGGTAATAATAGGTGTCTCGAAAAAATGCGGGACAGTAATGGTGACTAGGATCTCGGTGACTGGGTTGGTCTTGGCTACCATGGATGGAGATTAGATTTGAGATGCGTGAAAGATAGTTGGTGACAAGGATATTGCGCAAGACAGTAGGATTTGGGTCAGCGGATCTGACTTGTCAGAATCTGGGTTGGATCTGGGTCACTGGAATTGGGGTTGGATTAGGTTGCTGGAATTTGGGTTGCTAGGACGACGAGCTTGAGTAGATTGGTTGTGCGATGAAGGGTGGTTGGTTACAAACGATGATTCAGATTCGTCGAGGATGACTGACAATTGGCAATCTGACATGGTGACGACAACTGGTGAGGGCGACTGGCAATCAGCAAGGATGATTGGTTGTTGAAGAGACTAACCATGCAATCTTGGTGAGGCATGCGAGGATGGTCGGTGGTAGGGACAAAGCCAATGACAGGCAATGCTGGCGGCAGTTGCAAGGGTCGACAATTGAGATAGGGCTGACGACGGTTGGACGGTGGCTTCTGTTGCATCTAACCTAACTTAACTAGGGTTAGGGCTAGGGTTATGGCTCTGATACCCTATGGTAGAACAATGTATTTCCATTCACTGTTGAATGGTATTTACAGCCTTTATATACATGAACTTAAACTATTAAAAGAGGAAATAATATATCCTACATTTATTCTATATATCTCAAGATATGTGGTTACTATATTGTAGAGATACTATTATATAAATCATATCTTAACAAGATATATGGTTTCTATATTGTAGAGATACTATATAAAAATCATATCTTAACAATACTAATACCCTGCCAATCCAAATGAATATTGGAATCATCAAGTTTGAATTTAGATATATAACATTCCCTGTGTATTTGAGGAACCATTCTACCTAAATCAAGTAGATTTTTTTTTATTATTTTTGAGGACAATAAAAAAGAGCTATGATTTTTAAAGCAACTTACAATGAAAATGAATAATTACCTTTTTCTTGTGACTCATTTAACTTTTGTGAACTTTGTGCTGTGTATACACATTTTGCCTTGACTTGTATTTTTTTGTTTATCACACTATTTAGCTATTGTGGACATCAAGGTTGAATTTTGATATTAACATACCTTATGTATTTAAGTAATCATTTCACCTAAAATCATATAGAAATGAATTAGGTCAACAGTTTGGTATGTCCCAACTTTTGTAAGATCATAAATGCACAGCCGTGATCTCTTATGTTTGTGTGGAGATTGCACTCTTATTATGGTGTTTCACATTCCTGCATCTATTTGCTCCATTGTTGGATGCCCCTGTTCTGGTGTATGTTGATAACATTAGCAGTTTGGCTGTGAACAAATAACTATCAAAGCAAATACATACGGAATGGTTTTTCAGTTTGCAACACAGACATGTATTTTTGTGGCTTCTTTTTTCTACGAAATCACCAACAGTAAAGAAACAAAGAGAAAGAGAGGCTCCGGTTTAAGCTCTCTCTCTCTCTCTCTCTCTCTCTCTCTCAGTGCTTATGTTTTCTTTTCTCTTGTCACTAGTTTGTTGGTATATGGATTTTGTTATTGTGTACCCCTTTGTTCTTATAGGTTATCCCCATTAATGTATTTATTTGACAACGTCCTTTCTTTTTCCCTCTGAGGAGATAACCAGTATTTTAGCTTCACTTCTTTGGGTTTCTAGAGATATTTATTTGACCAAATAAGCTAAGTATGGTGTTTAGGCAAGTTCTTAGGATTATTCTGCTAATCTTTTCATGTATTTTACCTTGTGAAGGTGCCATTGAGCTTGCAATATTAGCAGAGTATTATGGACGTGAAATTGCTGCATATGATATCCAAACCACAAGATGTGATCTGTATGGACAGGTAGTATTGGTGATGTGGTGTCATTTATCTTGATCTTGCAAACTTTTATGATTTGTATTTTTAATACCCATTTCCTTGGGGTTACTGTGAAACAGGGAAAGAACTATTGTGAAAGGGTTATGCTAATTTATGATGGCCTTCATTATGATGCTCTGGCTGTATGTTCTCTTTCTCTCTCTCTCTGCATGTGCCTGTGTGCACACGCATAAATATGAATATGCTGATGTTATTTTGGAGGGATATTGAATAGTGTTTATGCTTTAGTCTTTGCCTACCTCTATGAGTAGGTTGTACTGGATTTCATCTCAGGTACCTTTTATGTCTTAATGATCCAATGGGTATCATAGTTGTTTTAACTTCGAGAAAAGCTATTTTCAGGTAGGTATATAAGTTATAACACACTTTTAGATTAAGATTCAGATCACAAGGATGGGCCAACAATGGTATCTGCAGTAGATTTTACAAACATCTACTTGTTTCACCTGTTGTGCTCATGATTAGGGATGGCAAAAAACACCACCCCCATGGGGAACCTGCCTTGCCCCAGCCTGCCCCGATTGGGGCGATGCCAACCTCTGACAGGGGGTTGGGGCAGGACAGGGCAAATCCCTGATAAGTTTTATGGGGATGAGGCAGGGATGGAATTATTAATCCCCGCCCCGCTCCTCCACCCTCCCCCGCCTTATAATATATATATATATATAATCATATATGTTTTAATTATGGTTTTTATTTTTGATAATATATAAAATAACAAGTTTGCTTGCTTTTAGATTATCAATTTTTTTAATAGATTGTAAGTTTTTTATTTATTATTGTAAAATAATCAATATAAAAAAAATTGTTTTTTTTTCTGGGGAACAGGGATCCCCATCCTTGTTGGGGGCGGGGATGGGATTCAATTTTGTTTCCCCATCATGGTATGGGTCAGGGGTTAGGGATGGGGAGGGCTGCCACACCCCATCCCTGCCCTGTTACCATCCCTAGAGGTTGTACAGTCATGATCTTGAATCATTTCCAGTTGTGGAGAGACTTTTTTTTTTTATGCATTCTTGATTTCTTGTTTTGTACTGCAGATGTCTCCTGCTGATGGAGCTCCAGAGGAATTTGATCAGACAATATTTTCTGTTCAGAAGGATGGAACTATTGGGCCAGCTGAAAGGCTGGCTCTCAGCCTTGCTAGGGAGCAACAAAGGTAGAAATTTTGACATGGATGAGTAATATTACACAATTATTTGCTCTTCAGTCTTCTTCTAATAAATAAACACAAACACTGCTATTGAGTAAAAAGAGTCACTTTTGAAGATACAAATTGACCTGAAATATTCAGAACTTCCTTAGACCTTGAAAAATTCATCTGCTGAAAGAGTTAGGCAACTCGCCTATTATCATGATGTGGATTCTTGTATTTCCTAGCAATTTCATCAATCTGGTATGTGTCATTTGAATATGTGGATGGTATGTTTGTTCATGATCCTCTATATTGCAATGCTGTGTGTTTTTTTATATTTTTCTGTCAGTTACACTTTGGGTTTGTGTTTGATTAAAATCATTCACACTATAGGATGAATAGCCATTTTAACTAGATATGGAGCCTCTTAAGTATGTTTAGCTTATGGGAAGTTGTGCTTGGGCACAACCTCAAATATAGCAAGCTTTCTAGATGTTTATGGAGTTCAGATTTCTCCGTAATTTGGTCATATCCTCTGTGCATTGTTAACATTACTATATTTTCTACTGCTGAAAAAGGGAATACTAACATACTATAAGCTAACTGCTTGCCATTCCTTCCCCTCTTTGTGATTGGTTGAACAGAGAAAATATTAACCTACTTTATCTTGTCATTTTTTAATGTTTTAATCTCTGTTCTCTATGTACATTGTATCTCAGGGCAACTGTTTAATGAATTAATTTTTTCATGACAAATCACTGTTTATGTTCTCTGACAATATCTTTTATTGAAGAGATCTCCTCGTCCTATCAGGAATTTATTATTATAATTACTTAAGACACCTTCAATGCAGTTGGTGTTTTTAACTGCAGTAGAGTTTTACAGAGCCATGAAGACGTATAGGTGGATTCAGTTACCAAAATTCCCATTGACGTAAGATCTTTACAAGGAAAAACACTTGTTATGCTTTTGTTGTAAAAGTATCGAGTGAAATACCTAAAGCTTGGAACTTAACCTTTTGTATAAGAAAATGTCATAACTTTCCTGGCCAATCTTGAGCTTTGTTCTTCAGCTGCTTGGCATGATATGCAAGGTCTGATCTCTGACGCTTGGGGAATATGATAAAGCTCAATTGATAGTTTGGGCCTACTCCAGAGGACTTAAATCCCATCTCTCTCTCTGAGTCTCTGAGATACTATATATATTTTTAGTTTTAAAACAATTTGGGGTTTGGTAATGTTAGTTTAACTTGCTTTGAGGCTATGATATCGGATTACCTGGTGCGTTGTTTTGATTTTCTCCTCGTGGTTAGTTTGGCCCTTTGTCTCCATCTAAGTATGACTATTGATTATTGTCAACTCTGCATTCTGTGATAATGTGGTGTAACATCGTCCACTGGATTGCCCTTTTTCTTAATTGAAGGATAGCCTGGTGTCTAATTAATGAATGCTTAAGTTAAAATACTACTTATGGTTCGTATGGTTGGTGGGTGTCCTCATCATATGTACCAATTTTTGTTTTGGTCCCGTTTAGGAAAAGGAGTTACACCGACACTGCCAACTTCAGTTTGCGATGTGGGGTCTGCCAGATTGGAGTTGTTGGCCAAAAGGTTCGCTTTCACCAATTCTTTACCATATTGATGTCATATTTCTCTGCGTTCTTCCCAAATTTGCTCAAGATTTACCTACTGAAAATTTGCAGGAGGCAGCGGAGCATGCACAAGCAACAGGTCATGTCAACTTTCAAGAATATAGATGATATGGATATATAGAAAAATATAGAACAGGAACAAATTTTTTTTTGATGAATTTCTCAGACATTTCCACCCCCCTCTCTTAATCTCTGTAGTTTGGCCAATGTTTGATCTTATTGGAAACTGAAGTGGGGGGATGAAAAGGCCAAGCCTGAAGAAACTGGATTTGCTGAAGAAGAACTGTGGTGTTATTTTATTCATATCTGGAAGTGGAAGGATATTATTTGGTAAATTGGGTTGGATACAACTGTGCCTCTATTCTTTGATGGGTCTTCCATTAAGTTTAGGTATATATATATAGGGAAATGTTATATCCACACAAAGATTTCACAAACAATTTGTGACACATAAATTTGATTGTTAAAATAGAAGTGATGTCTACTATTTAAATGGTGTTAATGTTTACTTTCATAATAAGATTGTATTAATAATATTATGAAATATTTCTAATTATAAGATAACTAATGCCACTTAACATGTACTAAAATAAATTTTATTTTTAAAAATTTTAATATCATAATTTAATTAATATATTTATTTTATTTTAAAAAAAGTATATAACAAGTTGATCGTTTGGGATCCCAATTTAACCATTAAAACGTGAAGCTCTCGGATTCGATTTTCAGAAAGTTGGTAGCAACGATGATTTATCTTCTCTCAGCTCTGCGAAAATTTCTGTATTTAGATTGGGACAAATCAATCCAAGCATCCATGTCCTTCCTGCCTTGCAGATTATTGTTTCCTTTCCTTTTCTCCTGAGTTCTGACCCTCACTGTAAAAGCTGCTTTTGTTTTGTTAAGTCTTACCACTGCTACTACTCGTGCTCCCTCCCTCTCTTATTTGGAATTCTGATTTGTCTGTGGGACTTCCCCTTGTTTCTTAGGTTCTTTTCATATATATATATATATATATTAGGTTTTCAGTTTTGTCTTTTATATTCTGTTTGTTCTTGTAGAATGTAGCCTTCGTTTGAATTGTATTGCTACAATTGGTACATCATCATCTGCCCAATAATTCATTGTTTGAGGACTATACGTTGTATTAGCACAAAAGTCGATAAGTTAAATGAGTAATATGTCAGTGTCAATCTAGTGGGTTACGAGTTTGATTCCCGCCCTATGCAAGGGCCAAAAATTCAACTTGCAATTTATCTTTCCTAGTGTAATCGAGAATACAGGCACCAAAAATCGCACAAGGACAATCATCCAAAGATTATAGGTTGATTGATGACGAAGGATACCAAATTTATGATATACATCAATTAATTCATTTTCAACCTAATATTGCATTTTTTTTATTTCATGTTTAAAAAATTTAATTCTTAATATTTAATATGAAAAGCATATATACCTAATTATTAGATCCCTCAAAAATATAGACTCAATTTAATAGCTTCATTTAGGATTCACATTCTAATAGAAACCATAGCCAATCCAACCATATATATTGTCAGGTGGTTGGTAATTTTATTGTGCAGCTCCTCACTTGATCATATAAAGCCATTTTTTTTTAAATATTAATCATATAACTTTACAAAACAAGGTATCTAAATAAAGAAGCTCATGTACTAGTAAAGCCATAAGGACTTGGAAAATACCGAGACATATGACTGGCCCTTAAAATTAAAAAAAAAAGGTCTGCCACTTATATCCTCTTGGACCTCCAATGGGAATAGATGTTTTAATAATTAATAATTTATAGGATCTCAAGTGAGACAGCTTCCGTAGGATTATATTAAGGAAATATTTGAATTTATTAATGCCAGTTTTCTTGTGTGGGTTTTTATTGTCTTTTTTCAGATTTTTGCATTTAGTTCATATTTTAAGTTAGGAAACTGAAAATTGAGTCTGTCCTTTGATTGCATAGTATATATTAACAATATAATTTACTTAATAATTATATAAAAATGGTTGGATATGTTAGTGAGTGGTAAGAAGGGCATAGAAACGGAAAGCAGCTTGCAGAAACACTTTTTGGGCAATTTTTCACTTTTATTCCAACTCACTCACTCATTCAAGATTGGAAACAAGACAAGGGTGGGTACAAAGAAGCATATTATTATATAATATAAAGATTGGACCCAATTCCCATAGCATGCATGAATGAATGATACAGCCATCAGTCCCAGTAGAATACAAAGTAAAACCTAAATTCAAAGATCATTCATTGAGCATTATATTTATTGGCAACTAGCAACTGGCGGCATGCAGTGTGGAAATACAAATACTCCTCCCTTGCGGATGAAACACCACCACCACAACAGTAGTCAGGAGTCAGTAGTCAGTCATCATCCAGCTGCTCCCCACCTACCTCTTCCGCTGCTCAAGTTAAGTGCTTGCTTGCTTCAATTCGATTTTTTGGCTTTGTCCTACCCTCCAAAAGCTTCGTCTTCGAACTTCTCTCGTGCGTAGTACCCCCCTTGACGCCTCCAGACTCCACCGAGCACCAATCTGAAGAAGAACTAAGCCTACTTTTACTTGAGCCCCCATCTGGGGAAATGCTGCTGCTACAAGAAGACAGCCTGCCTCCATTAATCCCTTCCGCTGACATTATCCTATAGTTTTCACCATCATTTGGGCCTGAGCCTGAGCCTGAAAACCAGGGCATGGATAATGCCTTCTTCAAATATGTCTTTGGCACTCGCCCAACTTCACGAGTTTCTGTAATTGGTGTCTTGTTGCATGCGTTTTCTTCCCATTCTGCTCGACTCCCTGATGCATTACCGCCATGATGAATCTCAATAACAGATGGATTGTCACTCCCTTCAAGTGAATAACTTGATCCTTGATCCTCGGGTTGGCTCACAGTTTCCCACCCGCTCCCATCTTCTTCTTCTTCTTCACCATTCTGATCCAAATGTGCACTAGAATGTGTCTGCTTACCATCTTTATTGAACATGTTGACTTTGGAGCTCATGGCATGAACCTCAGAGGCAAGGATGCCGGGACTGAGTTCAACACATGGTCCAATGTCCCTCTCACGGCCATCATCGAAATTAAAATCTTCAAGCTCATTTAAAAATTCCTTGCATCCTTTAATATTGACCGAAATAGCAGTTCGGCTAAGGAACTCTGCTTTTCTCATCTCCTCTGCATCAGGGATGGCACCTTTCGAACTCAGGAAAGTCTCTAGATCTGCTACCAGCTTATTCATCTGAGAATACTTCTCATCAAGTGCTATCTTTGCATCAACGAACTTCATATGAACCCGCTCTTCACGCCACACCTCAGCTATCTGCAACATCTTCCTCTCCTCTTCCACTTCCTCACAGAGTTTCATGCACTCCCTCTTCAATGCTTCTACTTCAGCCTTATCTTCTCTGACTTCCTCTGCTAGCTCGTAGCATACTTCCTCTATTAACTCCCTAGCCTTCCACTCTCTCTCATAATCCTTCATATAACGTTTCATCAATAACTTGGAATCTGCCAGCTCACTGACCAGCTTGGAATTCACAATTTCCAGCCTCTTAAGTGTTTTTCTCTCCTGGCTCAAGTCAGCATTCATGTCATTAAAAACAGCACAGATTTTCTCACGTTCTCTACTCTGCCATGTGGCCTTTTCCTCACTAAGGTTCTTTAAGAAGTGTTCAAGTTTCTTTTTTGAGGCCTCTCTCTCAGTCTCAAGCTTGTGAATACAAGCTTGAGTTCTTGCAAGTTCTACCTCAAGTGCAGATATTGTAGGGTCAGCACTTAATTGCCGTTGATGTTTGCTCGAGTGACAATAAATCCATCCGACCTCATCTGATGCTTTCAGGCAGGCAGGGTTCCATTTTGTTGCCCCCTCCATGGCAAAGATCGAAAATTGAACCACAGGTTCAAACTGCAATTCATGACATGTTTCAAATTTAGTAGAAAAACGAGGACAAGGGGAAATTTTACAAAATAACTTGAAAGCCACATCAAGAGAGATACTTAAACTAAAAATGGAGAATAAAAATGCTTTCTGACTACTGTTATACACATCTCACAATTTGAACATTGAAGAACAGCTTCATCCCTCCATTCTTTCAATTGTCCTATTTCTTTCATCCCAAAAGGTCAATGTTTTGATACTTTCAATAGATAATACAGTTAGGATTAAATATAAAAGACCATTTACGTGACAACAATTATCTAATTAACTTTAACTAGGAGCTATGCTAGCATCGGGATATATGAGATTAACTTTAACTAGGCAATAGACATATGAGATTACATGCCAGCCATAGGTGCAAAAAGTTCATGTGGATCCCACCACATCTGTTTGTATAACACAATCACATATCCTCATCATCGTTGGCTAATGCTAGCACCCATCAATAACTAAGTCCTCATGATCAAGAGTTTATAAGCGTTGTATCTTGTGTAGTACCAACTTATACTATAATCCAAACTCCAGCAGCTTCCCGTTCATCTTATCACAAATAATTATTGCTAATATAAAGGTCCATAAAGAAGCAACGGACCTTGAGAAACTGCCTGCTCCTTGGATCAAAGACCGAACGAGGACTCTGCGTTAGATCCTTTGCGTTACAAGAACTATAAGCATGGGCCTTGAGATGACTGAGAAAAGCCACCCCAATATGGCTTTCTCCATGCTGCAGAGAAGATAAAACTGAAAAGTGAAAAAAATAACCATCTTGATCCCAAAACCAATCCTACCCAATAAAGAGTTTGAGCAGCAGACTGTAACTTTTGGAAGGCAACGTACTTACAGATAGATGTGAAAAAAAGATATGAAAATGGTATCAATCATCAACATGAGAATCCAACATGAAATTATCAAAATTGATTTAGTGGATTGATTGGGTCAAAATTGTCAGTTATGATTGGGTCTTTGATTCTGTTTACTGATTTAGTGGGTTGAGATAATTTCATTTTTTTTAAATTTAAGTCCAGCAATAAATCCTATTTTCTTGTTATTCAATTGACTTGTATTGCCTATTTAAAGGCATGATGATATGAATAAAAATAATGAGGTTACAGCTTTCACATTTATATTTTTTCTTTCTACAGTTTTTGTTCGTTAACTTCATAGCTATCAATGTCTCTGAAATTCTAACAGTGGTATCAGGGCATTCAATGATCTTAAGAGGCCTGTGAGAAAGAACCCATCAATGCCTTCTTTATTTCTATGGCTTCCACCAACACATCATCTCTTTCACCACCAGTTTTTTATGGAGAAAATTATCAAGTATGGGCTATCAAAATGAAAGCTCATTTGAGAGGTCTCAGTTTATGGCAATGGGTCGAAAGTGAAAGGGAGATACCTCCGCTTGGCAACAATCCTACGCTCAATCAAATCAGAGCTCATGAAGAAGCAGAAGCTAAAGCTCCGAAGGCTTTATCTCAATTACACGCTGCTGTCTCCGAATCAATTTTCTCAAGAATCATGGCTTGTGAAACGGCTAAAGAAGCATGGGATGTATTGAAAGAGCTATATCAAGGGAATGCTAGAACGAAGAGAATACAAGTGCTGAATCTCAAAAGAAATTTTGAGATTCTTAGAATGAATGAAAAGGATACAATCCAAGAGTTCTCTGAAAAACTAATGATGGTGGTAAATAGAATTAGACTTATGGGAGAAGAGCTACCTGACAGCAGAATCGTTGAGAAAGTCTTGATAAGCCTACCTGAGAGGTTTGAGGCAAAAATCTCCTCTCTTGAAGATTCAAGGGACATTAGCCAAATTACATTGGCAGAATTAATCGGAGCCTTGCAAGCTCAGGAGCAAAGAAGGATTATGAGAAATGAAGAAAGTGAAAAGACGGTGGAGGGAGCTTATCTTGCCAAGAGTTTATCGTCAAAGAAGAAAGGAAAAATTCCAGAATGTGACCATTGCAAAAAGCCTGGTCATGAAGAGAAAGATTGTTGGCACAAGGGGAAGCCTCAATGCTTCTAGTGTAAAAGATTTGGGCATTTAAAAAAGGATTGTAAATTTAACATGAAAGAACAAGCAAATACAGTGAAGGCGGTTGAAGGGGCAATTGAAGAGGAAACGCTCTTCTAGTTGGTGAGAAGTGCACCAAGAAGAATTTTTTGGAGAGAAGTGCTCCATGAAACTGAATTGAGTTTTTTTTCAACATGTGAAGGAAGTATTGATTGTGATGAGAAGTGCATCAAGAAGTGAAGAGAAGTGCTCCATAAAAAGTTGAAGTTTTGCAACTTTGAATCAAGGAGGAATGTTGAATATTGATTCAAAGTTGCTGATTTAGTGGGTTGATTGGGTCAAAATTGTCAATTATGATTGGGTCTTTGATTTTGTTTACTGATTTAGTGGGTTGAGATAATTTCGTTTTTTTTAAATTTAAGTCCAGCAATAAATCCTATTTTCTTGTTATTCAGTTGACATGTATTGCCTATTTAAAGGCATGATGATATGAATAAAAATAATGAGGTTACAATCTTCACATTCATGTTTTTTCTTTCTACAGCTTTTGTTTGTTAACTTCATAGCTACCAATGTCTCTAAAATTCCAACACTTTTGGAAGGCAACATACTTACAAATAGATGTGAAAAAAAGATATAAAATGGTATCAATCATCAACATGAGAATCCAACATGAAATAATCAACTCTACTGCAATGTTTGCAACTTGGATTTCTCCACTACGATTCATGAGCATATACAGAAATAGAAAAATCTTTTGACAAATGTGTATTCAATCATTTCCTTTTCTTATCCTTTTTCTTTTAGCAATCATAACATTAATGCTATTCTAAAAAAGAGGATTGGGAAAGGAAAAGAAAGAAAAGGACATAAATTAGGGAAATTCTATTTGTTGCCATTTCTTTTACTCTCCACACTCACTTTTTAGTAAAATTCTACACTTGCTCTTCGTAGCCACCCTTATTATTCTTTGTAGGTATTATTTTCCAAAAATACTATCGCGTGCACACAACCACATGGAGAAGACGGCAACAAGCGGAAGGCAGAGAGTTGCCACCATAGCGGTCGTCGGCAACTCGAAAGGACATCAATTGGTCGCGATGAACGCGGCTGCCCATCATGACAGCAAAATCGAACAAGAGAAGGCAAGAAATCGATGGCCATGGCAAGACCCACATGGAGAAGACGGCAACAAGCAGCGAAAGGATCGAGAATTGCCACCATAGCAGCTCGAGAATCGTCAATCACGCTGATGACTTGAATGCGGGAGAACTCTGAACCCATGGGTTCTGGAGAAACCAATTTTTTCGAACCCAAATTTGGTTTTTTCTCGAACTTCAATTCTCTTGAACCAATGGGTTCAGGACAAACCAATTTTCTTGAACCCATGGATTCGAGAAAATGCAATTTTCCCAAACCCATGGGTTCAAGATAATTGTATTCTCCTGAATCCACGAGTTTGGGATAATTGGATTTCTCCCAACTCTAGGTTCCCTAACTCTAGAGTTCAAGAGTTTTGTGAGTTTTTTTTTTTTCTTGTTGAATTCTTGAATAATGTTATTCGAAATGAAATTGTGTTTCTGGTAACTTCATATATATGGAAACTACATATATCACACCAATTGTAGACTATATATATATCACACCAGAAAAAGATATATATATATATCTATATATCACACCAATTGCAGACTATATACATATATATATGGAAACTATATATATATATCACACCAAATGCAGCGTATTGCATTTTGACACATTCGAATCCTGGGGTTCGAATAATATGATATTTAATTTAATGGAAAAATGAACATACACAATGTCACAATCAGTTGCCAAAATATATTGTATATTAAGGCAAAGCCATAAGCTTTTTGAACCCAGTGGTTCGGTAGAGTTGGCAAATGGGCAGGTCGGCCCGGCCCGCATCCCGCTTGGCCCATCCATTTTGTGGGTCGGGCCAAATTTGGCTCATGAGGGAGGCGGGTCGGGTCGAGTCGGGCCGGGAAATGGGGGCCCGGCCCGACCCTATGGTCCTTAATAAACGGGCCAAGGCGGGCTAGGCCGAGCCACTTTGGTGGGTCGAGCCGGGCCGCGGGCCACAAAGCACTAGCCCGGCACGACCCGTTTGCTACGGTATCGAGCCGGGCTGGGTTGGGAGGCGGGCGGGCCCATGGGCAGCCCAACCCATTTGCCAACTCTAGGGTTCGGATACGTATTTACACATCCGAATCCCAGGATTTGGATGCATTGGCCATTGTTCTTTTACTCCATGGTTGTATTTCGATCTATTTTTTGTCTTCATCGCATCGTCTCCGACGTGAATGGGCAGCCATGCATGTCGCGGCTCGCGAGCAATTCATTGATGTTGACAGTGAGGATGGGCAACATGGCAACTGATCCCTGTCACGATCGTCATTGTTTGACCTTTCGTTCCAATCCCCGGTGGCTGCATTCATTGCGGCCAGGGGAGGTCCATTCGACTCGTCGATCGATGGTTCTCGCCACTGCCATGGCCGGCAGTTTGTGTTCCGTTTTGGCCGATGCCTCTCAGTCTTCTGCTCCTCCTCGTCGCCACCATGGCCGTCTATCTCCTCTCTTTCTTCTTTTTTGACAACCGGCAGCCTTTGTGGCTGCTGTTAAGGAAGCAAGCCGCGACTCTAGTCGCCAGCGATGATGAACGGAGAAGAACAGATCCGTGGCTGTAAATAAAGAGCAAAAATGGGTTTTTACTCTAGATTATTTTAGTCATTCTAAATTTTAGCAAAATGTGACTGTGAGGAGCAAACTACATGGCTGCAAATAGAATTTCCCCATAAATTATTGTCTGCATTTGTACATGCATATAGAAACATTTATTTTCTCCATTAAAGAACCACAAAAGCTCAAAAGAATATAGCTATCGCTTAATTTATTTTCCTGGCTAATTACACTTTAGATCCAAAATCAGTGCAATAAAGCAGCTTCAATTTCCTTGTCAATTAACATGTAAAAAAAAAAAAGGAGAGAAGCTTCAAGAATCAAGAATGGATGAAGATACAGAGAAGTGCATTCACAAGAAAGAACGATCAAACCTTAAATTTGCTTTTGTCTGAATTGTTTGAATCCAATTGAAAACTGCAAGGACAGATCATGAATGTAAATGTACCTTAAACCCTAGCCTGCCGTGCTCAGACAGAGTAGACCTCTCGCTGCCGCGGCCGGCGTCGACAGTCATACCTGGCAGCTGAACCCGCCACAGCACCGCCGCAAGCTTCCTAGACGAAACCACAGCTTCCCTTACCTTTCGGCTACTTTTTCCGGCGAACTTCGCCGGCAACTGCCTCCCTTCACTTAACGAAATTTCTTCACATTTTTCTCCGCCGCCGAACTTCCAGCGTAGGCCAGGGGTCCCTGGCCTGCTCCGCTTTCCCGCTGGAGCTCTGTTTCCTTCCTTGTGCAACCTCTCTCCGGCGGAGGAGTATCCGCGGTCGGTAGTTCTCCGCCGAGGTGGTTTCTGAGTCTTCACTCTCTGGGGAAGATCCGACTCTGGAGTTAGGTTATGAGGTTTGGACGAGACAGCGGCTTGGAGGGCAGTGTCGCCGGTGGTCTTCATCGTTGACGGCGAGACTCAGGCATCACAACGCCTCCAGGTTGGGAAGAGTACGTTGTTGTCATTGATTTCTCGTGACAGCCGCTTCCCGCTTGCGTGTGTGAAAGCGAGAGAGAGAGAGAGGGGAGGGGGACAGTAATTTTCTGAGTGATTTTCCCGAGAAAATGCCGCTGGCTAAGGGCTGCGTCATCGAAGGAAGCAATTAAGCATGATGTCTGTACGGTCGACGTATCTCCTGCGCTGTTTGGATTGTGGACCGTTTGGTATGGATCTGAAAATTCATTTATTAGGCTTTTAATTACATACATATATGCTTTAAGTTTTAAAATTTATAAAAATTTAAGAGAATCTGTTTCATAATTAATTTTGAAATTAGAGGGATGATATATTATTTGTCTCGAATAATATTTATGTTATCCGACATAGATATATTGATGCGGTCACCAATCAAGACCCGACCCAAAATCGACCCGACCATGCTGGAATAATATTTTAATATTTCTTAAGTTTTAAAATTCTACTTAATTTAAGATTTTATTTTATTTTATTTTAATACTTCTTAAGTTTTTAGAATTTTACTTGATTTAGAATTCAATTTCATGTTTCTACTTGATTTAGGATTTTACTTCATGTTGTATTATGATTTATTTCTATTAGGATTTTAGTTGGATTTTGTTTACAAATATTAGATGAATTTGGATTAGCCAACTACTATAAATATGCCTAGGATCTAGAGTTTGTAATCAAGTTTTCCTTAATCAAATTTCAGCAACCTATTTGGGTTTTCTTAGCAAAACAGTCTTGTTTTTACGTCTTATTGAAAGCCAAGATTCGGCCATTGAAGTTTGCTCTTTCAAGGGTTTATTTTGGTGTGTTTTTTTCACACACGCGCTACACGCTGCGTCAGGTGGTATCTGTAACACCCGAGAATAATTTTGAGGATAAAAATGATGTTTGATAAAGGGCATAATTGGAATTTTGGGAAAAATAAGACTATAAGGCACACTAACACAGTTTTGGACGACCGAATTAATCAGAGGGAGTACCTCGGACCCTAGATAGCCAAGGAAAATGGTATAGTATCGACGAGCAATTAAAATTATGATTTTTAGTGATGAAAGAAATGAGATCGGGAACAGTTTTCGGTACAGCAAAAATACAGCTGCCAATTAGGTCGTATTACCGAATTGTTATAAACGATGTCCAAAAAGTCAAAGGAGGGTATCAAGGACTAGTATTCGATGTATAGAACAACCCTTAAGTGGTTTCAGGTTGAATCGAGCGGATTTGAGGTCAAATAAATCAGTCGGGCCTAAGTGTAATTTTCTAAAATTGCCCGAGGAAGGTCTAAACGGAAATTTTTCGAAAGATTCAAGGGAGAAATGAGAAATACTAATCTTAAGGGTCATAGTGAGAATGTTAGAAAGATCGGGGGCTTGAGGATAAGGACCAAAATGTAAAACAAAATTTCATGGGGGCCTAACTGTAATTTTCAGAAATTTCGCACATACATGGCAGATTTGGCCGAGATTTTGGCCTGATTTTCCGGCTATTTGGGCAGCCTAGGGTCGTCAGGGAGTGGCCTAGGGTGGCCTAGGAGGCGTGGGGAAGAAGGCTTAGCCGGAGATCAACCACGTGGGGGCGGATTTTGGCTATAAATAGCCAAGGGTTCGGCCGAGAAGGAAGCACCAAATCGAGCTCGTTTTTGAGCGATTTTTGGAGCTTTGATAGAGGGCTTTTGGTCTCTGGGAGACAAGGATCATTTTGGGATCGATTTGAGGCGTTTTGGAGTAGGTTTGAGGGGGTTTCGAGTTCGGCCGAGGGTTTGAGGCGGTCCGCCTAGCCGGACCTGCAACCGGCCATTTGGGCCACTTTCCGATGGCCTTTTGGCCTGATTTTGGTGGGGATAGGATCAAATTCTCAAGGGCTTCCGGGGGGTACCGGTTTCAAGGCGATCGGAGCAACCCCCGGCGGCCGGCTAAAGGTAGAAGACGACCCGCGCGTGACTGCCACGCGCCAGTTCAAACCAGTCAGCCACGCGCCCGCGCGTGAGGGCGCGTGAGACTTCAGGTAATTTCGAAATTTTTTTATTTATTTTAAGAAAATTAAATTATAAATTATTATGTAAAAATATTTGAGAAAATAGTCGTATAGATATTTATTTTGGATTATTAGAGAAGAAAATGGGAGAAAAATAGGAAAAATATGAGAAAATTAAGGAAAATTATAATTGTTGGATAAATGTGATGATTAGGGTGCCTTGAGGGTTGAGACGAAGTGACTCGTGCGAAGATCGAAGAAGGCACGCAAATCGAGGCAGGCACGTAAATCGAGGCGTACCGAAATATCGCCAAAGGTGAGTGTTCGCCTCCAACTTTGTTTTGACTTGTAAGTGGTTCTACCCGAAAAGACTTTAAGTGACATGTGAATGGTTTACTGTGAATGTTCATCCCTATGGCTTGGTTTATTATGGTTGTCCAAACAGTTATTTACACATGCATTGAATTTCGTACAGTAAATTGCATACATTGAGATGTTGATTTTTATGCATGTTATGATTTCTCGGCATTGGCTTGTTTTGTGTCGTCCATGTGGGACGTGGGTTGGTAACTTGTGACGTAGCCCAGAGTGACAGCACTCGGGATGCGTACCTAGGATTAATGCTAGGTGACTCACTTGGGACAGGGCTGAGACGGACTTCACCCTACGGGACCCAAGTGGCGGGGCTGAGAGTGGACACCACCCCGGTTGTTGGCTCAAGTGGCGGGGCTGCGAGTGGACACCACCCCAGGATCCTTTGAGCAATAGCATTAATGCCGAGGTGACGTCGATTCCGAGGATAGTGCTGATATGACACTCTTGGGGCTAAGGTTGCGTTGGGTTTTGGAATGCTTTTGAGTTGGAGCGTAAAGCCTAACAATGACAATGGGGTGATTCCCGGGTTCATATGCCGAGGTTGTCCCTCTTAAGCAGGACTGTTTTGCCAATGGGCCGAAGTGGTTGTGTTGCCTTTAGAGAGATTGCATTTTCCCCGGTTAGGGTTAAGTGCTATGTGGGATTCTCTTAGGCTGGTGCATGTCGGGATTTATCGATTTTGTATATGATTTTTCATATCTGCATGAAAACGTTTTTGAACTCTCACTTAGATGATTCAGCATCTAATTTTGACTATGTCCCTGGAATATTCAAACGTTCCAGGTGAAAGCAGTAGCGCCAAGGGAAAGAATATCATCGAGATGTAGCGGCTATGTTTAGTTTTCGTAGGTTTTGTCCATGATTACGATGTTCAGAAGTTATGTAATATTTTGATATTTTCATGTGAAACATCGACTTGGTTATTGTAAAGGAATTGTCGGTTATATATCATTGAGGTTTCGATCTTGTTTTCGCTGATGTGATTGTTGATACCTGTCTTAGTTTATTATTAAATTTTGATGTGCTAAGAAGGTACGATCGGGATTGACGGGAAATGATTATGATGAAGGTATATGTGTTGAGAGACTTATGTTGTGTGTTCGATGTTGAAAAAAAAAAAAAAATATTCCCGAAATCTCGAGTTAACGCTCGTTGTGGGAAAATGGGGCGTTACAGTATCAGAGTTGTTCATCAACCAATCAGATGGCCAATCTTGAAGGTAACGGTAGTAACCAGCCTCGTGACGGTGATCGGGGCCTACTCGCGGTTTGGAGAGCAATCGAAGAACAACGGGAAATAACTCGTACAATGGAGCAACAATTGGAGCAAATCCGCAACCAATTGGGCATTTTACAACCAGTTAAGGATAATCGGAATCAGACTAATGGCATGAATCAAGCCGGCTACATTATACCGGGAAGACCAACCATTAATCCTGTCCTTATTAATCCTAGAAGACCAATGATGGATGATAGCGACGATAAGGATGATCTTGGTCGTATGATAGCCAACTCTAGTGGTAAAGGGGTTGGGAGGAATGGGCAGCAACACAACCATTGGGGAAACGATGAGTATAAACTAAAGAATGACTTTTCGATGAATTTGGAGCTTGATTTTGAAGATTATGTTGTCCCAACAACCTCAACGTTTGCAAACTTAGGTCTGATTTATGCGGCTAACATAACAGAAACTCCAAGGTTATTGACTCATACTGGGGTATTTTCCAATCCCGAGGGCTCAGGAAATGCTTCGCAACCCAATGATAGTGGCATTTCTTCTTATCGACTTGCGACTGTAAAGGAGATGAAGGTTATGGTAGCAAATCCTTCTACAGTTTATTCAAGCTCTAGCATGGTTGAATCTAAGGCAATAAGAACATATTCACCTTCGCAATTACAAAAGCAAGATGGTCACATGGGTCTCTTTGTGGGTAGGGGTGTTGGATCTCCTAGGCTAGTTAACTCAACAACTGTTATAGCTGATCAAGTGCTTAGACCAAATGAGGATTCAAGCATCAATATTTTAAGTTATGGAGAGACTGCTGGTAGTCATGGAATGAGCTTTTATTCGAAACAGTTGCAAAAGAATGCTTCCCCTGGCAAGAAAAATCTACAAATAAATTCAGAAACCGTTGAGGAGTCAAAATCAATAAAGCTAATTAGAGGAGAAAGACTTGTGATAAGATCTACCAGATTAGAGAAGCACTCAAGATGGAAGGTTCAACGTCCTCAGTCTAACAGTAATAATACAATAGAGGCGGAGGGCAACAAACATGGTGATGGTTGGACCCATGCCAACGAAGATAGGGCTAAGAGGAGAAGGAATGTCTTTGCTTATGTTCCCTTAGCAGAAAAGTTCAAGCAGTCCAAGAAGATGTCAAACAAAAGTTGCACAAATAAGAAGTACAAGGCGACAGCTAATAAGCATAAGAAGCACAAGGTATTTGAGGTTGGAGATGAAGTCATGATATTCTTGAAGAAAGAACGGATTCCAGTAGAAAAGCAGAACAAGTTCAAGCCAAAGAAGTATGGTCCTTACAAGATTCCAAAGAAGACCAATGATAATGCTTATGTTGTGGATTTGCCTAATCAAATGGATATTTCCAAACATTCAATGTGACTAATCTCTCTTCACACTTACTGGATGTGGATTTGTCCAAACATGATCAAAATTCGAGGTCGAATTTTTTGTCAAGTGAAGGTGAATGATGCAGTCACCAATCAAGACCCGGTCCAAAGCCGACCCGACCACGCCGGAACAATATTTTAATACTTTTTAAGTTTTAGAATTCTACTTGGTTTAGGATTCTACTTTATGTTATTTTAATACTTCTTAAGTTTTTAGAATTTTACTTGATTTAGAATTCAATTTCATGTTTCTACTTGATTTAGGATTCTACTTCATGTTAGATTAAGATTTATTTCTATTAGGATTTTAGTTGGATTTTGTTTACAAATATTAGATGGGTTTGGATTAGCCAAATACTATAAATATGCCTAGGATCTAGAGTTTGTAATCAAGTTTTTCTTAATCAAATTTCAACAACATATTTGGGTTTTCTTAGCAAAACAGTCTAGTTTTTGCATCTTCTTGAAAGCCAAGGTTCGGCCATTGAAGTTTACTCTTTCAAGGATTTATTTTGGTGTGTGTTTTTCACACCCACGCTACACACTGCGTCACATATAAGAGAGAAGCCCACAATCTCCTTTGATTTTATCTACGTCGAACAAACGTTATATTGTCATGTTAATCCGACATGAACAGCATAATAATTTTTTTAAAATTAATAATAAAATGAGATGTTCTCATTTTTACTTCATCCATAAATTAAACCTATTTGAAATTAACATTTCTTAATTTTTTTAGTGGAATTAAAAAATATAATGAAATAAAATTAATTTTAAGAATATTAATATATCCCTAATGCTTTTTAACTCTAATTTTATAATTAAATTGTAACAGTGAGTGGGGGGATAATATCTTAGGCCGCATTTAGTTGAGGAAAACATTTTATGCTTTTTAACTCTAATTTTATAATTAAAAAATCACATCTAAAACCCTTTTAATATAAAATGAGGAGTCAAGTAGTTTGAATAAACTTGATAAAATCTTAAAAGTTAAATTGATCATATGTTACCTAAATTTTGAATATATTTAACTTAAAACACTATTAAACTTTGTATTTTGACAAATTACTCTTTTTAACTTTTTTGAATTAGCCACGACACCTCATTATTATCAATGTTTTTGAGTGAATTGATCATAATGATAATAATGAGGTGTCGTGGCTATAAATTTTATGCTTTTGTCTTGAACGCCCTTGAGTTTTAAACTTTTTCAACATGGACAACCATAAAAACAAAGTGTTTATTGAACTAAATTAAATAAAAATTGGGAATAATTTTAATTTAAATTAATTGGAATAACATTGTTTCTCATGAATGAGTAACATGGTCATTTGTAAAAAGTTCATGTAGCAAAAAGAAAATTCAATTGATGTACGATATATTTATTTAATATCGTTAGTAACAACTATCATGATTAATTTAAAATTATTTTAAGAGTTTTGTTGAAAATTTTGTATTTTAATTTATTGAAAATATATTTTGGTGATCAAATATTTCTTAATAAATTTGGTTTATTGATAATTTTTTAAATATTTAAATTTTTTCTTAAGATTGAAAATTTCATACTCATAATATATTTCAAAATAGTCGAGTATGATAGAAAACTTTTATGAAAATCAATTAAGTATGAAAAAGATTTTTTATAAAACTCATTCAAGTATATGAATTGATCCAATTGACTATCATAGGATTTTACTCGAGTATGTTACACAAAATTATGTTGTTTTTAAGTTAAATTGAGTATGGAACTTTTGAAATTGAGTAAGGATCTTTCATTACTTGGGTGAGTTTTCCTGAAAAATTGAGTTTCGCCAAAGCTATATAATATAAGTGTCTTTTTACTCGAGTAAAGTTTATTTCTAAATTGACTAATGTATTTTATTAATAGAGTAAAATATATGTATTAGTCGAGTGAAGATAGATTGATTTCTAGCTAAGTCCTTGAACTTAAAGTTAATCGAGTATCAAGTGTTTGTACTCGAGTAAATTTGGTTGTTAGTCAAGTAATCTTAGTCCTGTAATCGAGTGAGTAATGCAAGTTTTTATGACTTTTGAGTTAGTCGAATAACGACTTGATCATATTCGAGTAAGCCCGCTACATAATCGATTACATGAAAGGTCCAATCGAGTAAGGTGCTATGTTAGTCAAATAAGCTCATATATTAGTCGATAAGTTTTGTCAAAATTTGAAAAATATAATTGTTGGATGCACTAAATGCTTAACAGTTTCAACTTTTTAGTTTATTTAATGTATTTCAGACAATATCGGCATTTTTCTATGAATTTATATCTACTGTTTAATACTTGACAAAAAATGACAATTGTGAGATAATTGAAGCATTCCAATTCCCATTTACCATGTCAGCTAACATTCAATACAAGAAATCTATAAATAGAAGATGAAATTGCTTGAAGAAGATTAAAAGAACTAATTATAAACTCAAGAGCTACTTTCGAAAGCCTACAACGTTCATTCTTAAAATCCTTCCTATTTCTCACGAGCCGATTCTGCTTAAATCTTTTTGTGAGATTTTCTTTAGAGAATGTTCTTCATTCTAAATTTTGTAAACTCTCTCTATCAAAAGAAAAGTTTTAGTACTTACTGTTTTATTTCATATTTTTCTATTGAGAAATCATTTCACATTATTTGTGAAAACTTGTAAAAGGTTATGCCTAATCCTTTGAAATGCAATGTATTGGTTTTGACCGAGCCAAGTATAAAAAACCAAGTGTGATAGGTTACATCTAGTCTTTGAAAGACAGTGGTTGTAACTGTGTTTATTTGTAAAAAGTCAACTATAAATGTTTGTAATTGAGACTGTAAAAGTTACAAGGTAATAGAATACACTTGGTGCGCATTTGCAAAATTCTTGGTTGTGAACCAAGGTAGTAGACTAAGCAATTGAGGCTGAACCACTTTATAACTGATGTTTTACGCTTGTTATTTCCTTTATTACATCTTATCTCAATTCCTTTTATTTAAATTCAAATTTAAAAAATTGTGAAAAGGCTTAATTCACCCTTCTTAAGTTAACATTTGTATCAAGCTTATTTGACAAATTTAAAAATTTAAAAATATTTGAACCAAAAGACTAAAATTCATATAATGTGCTCAATTTACCAAACTCTAAATGGTTTAAAGTGTCAATTTTAAGTTCAATTACTCCAAACACTGATAAAATTTTAAATAAATGAAGTTAAGCCTGTCAAAATATTAGCAAATCAGAATATGTGATTGATATACCTATTCTATAAGTGTTGTGCCGTATTCTTCAATGTCCACCCATACAAGCCAAGCCCAAATTTTCAAGGCTTATCATACCCCCCCTCCCCCCCCCAAAAAAAAAAAAACAAAAAAAACAATCGAGACAAGGTCTTTGAATCTTGTACAAGATAAGGTTTCATGAACCTTGCTTCGAACAAGTCCTCACAAAGCCTTCCTAAAGAACCGATTATGGCCTCAGGACCTTCTGAGACACCCTCCCGAGGCCAACCGAGACAACATCCTAGGAAATTGTCCCAAGATAATGTCCTAGACAACTTTATCTTATGTCCCATACCAGCTCATATGGGTAGTCTTCCTTTTGGCAAGCGTAGTAAGATATGTCTTGGCAATCAATTTTGGCCTAAATCCATGCTTAACTTACTAGGTTAAATCACTCTTCGTGCATGGCCAAAGAGATCATGATACGTGCCCAACCACCTGTTCTTGTTCCCTTACTTTAGGGTATAAATGGGGGTCATTCCCCTCTTTTAAGGGATCCCAAATCTCATATCCCAGATCTAGAATTCAAAAATTCAAAACCTGATCGAATCCTAAGAACATACTTGCTTATCTCAAACATACTTATCTTTTGACCTGCTTCTTTAACATGTTTTATGACCTAAGTATCGGATGGCCTTTGTGGGATTGTTTATGCGTGCCTTTTAATCGCATTTCATCTTGCAAAGAATTTCATCTCTGTTGAGAAATTTATTGTTTTGATTTAACGAGGAAATAAGTAAATTTGGTTAAAAGATAATAACCAAAACAGTAATAAAAAATAATTTAAAAGTAATCGAGTTAGTCAAGTTTTAATTGAGTAAATCAATTAAATCAAGTCAAGTTATAGGTTCTATTAATCGATTAATGAGTTCATTCTAATTGAGTAAAAGTCTAATCAAGTTCTCACACTCGAGTAAATTCCTTTGTAAAAATTGAGTATCCTAGGCCAAAATTCAAAGTAAAGATGTTAGTATAATCAATTGTAAGTTTTTTGTAATTAAGTAAACTTTAGTTAAACCTAAAGGTAATCGATTACAAATATAGGCTTATTTGAGTAAAGATTTAGTGTACTCAACTAAATATGAGTTTTTATTCGAGTAAGTAATGCTAGTTTTTGTCGATTCAAAATTAATCGAGTAATTGAATTTTGTAATTGAGTAATGATCCATCTATACTGGAGTAAATTATTTTTGTAATCGAGTAAATAAGTGTCAAAGATATGTCAAGTTTCTGTATCATAAGTTCAATCGAGCATGAAAATTTATATTTGAGTAAATAACCTTTTGTAATCAAGTATATGTTGAATTTTTTGTGACAAAAATTTAATCTATTACAAAATTTATATAGTTGAGTAAAGATCAACTCAGTTGAATAAACACAAGTTTGTACTCGAGTAACATTTGTCTGAATTTAAAATTTATAACCGTTACAGCTCATTAAATGCGACATGTCTTTACTTTTCAAAACATTAAATGATTTTTAGACAACTTGTACATAAATTATGATTTTCTAATTGATTTTTTTAGGCTTGTAGAGACAAAAAATGATAGTTAAAACCCAAAAACAAAAAGAACATTCTTTTTGTTGAAAGACATCTCAGCTAGAGCATTCAATACCAAAAGACTATAAAACGAGTTTGAAACCTAATAAAGAGTAAAATGTTGTGAACTTGAAAAGTGAAACACTCGAGATCTCAAAGGCTTCTAAAAAGATCATCACTACTTAGTCCAATCAAAAAGAGAGATAGTGTTTTTTGTTTCCATATTGTTATCTCTTTGAATCACCAAGAGAAGTATTCGTAAATTGAGCAATATTACTTTTTCTCCTGACTTTATTATTGACATTTTATTGTAAATTTGTAAAAGTTAAGTCTTACTCTAATAAAAGACATTAATTGTGGTTAAACTAATTAAAAAATCATTGTTGTAAAGTATTGTAGCTAAGCTTATTTCAAAAGCTATCCAAATAAGTTAATTTGACTAAATACTCGGTGAGAAACTAAGATAGTAAACTAGGCATAAGCCGAACTACTATATATTTTTGTGTGTTACATTTTTCATTTTTATTTGCTAATTTAAGTTCTTATTTTTAAGGGTGAAAAGTCTTAATTTAACCCCCCCTCTTAAGGTAATAAGCTCTTCAATCTCCTCACAAGATCTCTTATAAGACGAAGACCTCTCTCTCTCTTGGACAAAGATTACAATCTCTCCTCAAGGAATAATTTCTTCCCTCACAAGTAGTGAAGGTGTCGTGCACAACGACAGTTGCTTATTCAAGATTTTAGAGTTGCTCATTCAAGATTCGGAATAATTTCTTCCCTCACAAGTACTAGAGGTGTCTTGCACAACGACACTTGCTTCTTCAAAACTTTGGAGTTGCTCATTCAAGATTTGAAACCATATTGCACCTTGCAACAACCCTTCACCTTGCAAAATTTTTTATGGGACCCTCTACAAATTAAATTAATATGAATAAAAAAAATTATTATATAAAATTCATAATATTTTACTTTAAGTTTACTCGTTTAGCATTTTTAGATGAAAAATTAATAATTAAACTATTATAATTAATTTGTTCTAACATATGTCTTTCAATAGATACCATCGCTAATCTATTAGTGTAGATTCACTAATAATAGAGGGATCACAAATATTGAAATATATACACAAAATTAATTGATAATCTAAAGGCTAATAAAAAAATCAAAAGATATACCTGATAAGTCACACAACGGGATAATGAGTACGAAAATGGAATTGCTAAAGAGAATGTGTAGTTGTGAAATTGGTTGGATTGAGGACCTACGCTTGTGCAGATTGATAGTAGATGCAAGTGATAATGGATGGATAAAAAATTGAGAAGGAGAGAAACTGAGAAAGACTATAGAGTCGTGGCCACTACTAGGCGTATGAAAATAATTGTGATACAATCATACAAGGAGGAGATTGAGATTAATTAAAAATACATATAATAGTTGTGAGGGGATGGGTGCCACTGCCAGACACAAGGAAATGTGATTGATTATTAATAAATGAATGTGAGATATTGAGATTAATTAAAATTTATAGTGATGCTAATGGAATTAATTATTGATAAAATAGATGTGAGACATTGAAATTAATTAAAAATTTATAATAATTTAAAATGGGCATGGCCCATAACATCTCTTCAATTTTTAAATTTATTATTTTTAATTAATTTTATTTTTTAATAAATTTAAATCTAAAAATTGAAATGGGCATGACCACCCTAGTGGCTTGAAATGGGCATGGGCCCTAGGCGAATGCCTAGACAATCTATACCTAGGGCCGGCCCTACCCTTTACAACATTAATCTTCTCATGCTTCAGTCGTGTTTTATCTCTATCTACTCAAAATTTTTAAAATTATAAATTTTAATTGTTATATTTCGACATTAACAATGAGAAAATTTATTATTTATTTAAGGTTATTAAGATTGAAGTTTTGTCAAATTTTAATAATATTTCTTATGTAATTAATTTTTATTAAAAAAAATCGTGTTGACAAGGATTTGCACTGACAATATCTAATTATATAACCAATTCATAAATGTCTTATTTACCATTATATAAAATTTGATTTTATTCAAAGTTTCAACAAAAAAATAAAGTATACTAAATTAAATATAGCTAATAAATGTTTATTTTCTAAGGTGCACGTAACCTGAAACAATTTCTATAATATATCTATCACAGTCACTGTGTGTGCCGTGACGCGGAGGGAGGCTGAAGCTTATCCGCTTCTTAAGGCATGCCCATGCAGTTTCGGAACAATGACGTTAATTTTCCTTCCGCCCGCCGTTTAAAACTTTGATACTTCGCTTTCCCCATGCTTACGTGAGTGAGTAAGACATTTACCGATAAATGTTATTCACAACTTGTTTAAATATTTATTATTATTAAAAATTATTATTTTATTTAAAATTTATAATTTGAAACACTTAATTTTTTTCTCCATAGTTTTTGTTCATTTCAATCCAATAAGGTTCTTCAGACCGATAGCAATGGCGATGGAGCATCATGATCTAACAATCTATATAGTGGGGGTGGTCGACACTTACAAGCATTCCGATGTTCAAGTCAATATATATTAAAAAATGATAGAGTATTGGTAAGATTTAGAAATAACATAGCTTGACCTGCGATCAAGTTAGTTTATACGAAGATGAAGGTATTTTGTATATCGCTGATCATCGTGGGAGGATAAAGGGTCGAGAATCGAGATGCACAATAATGATAAGGATCATATTTGAGGATCTTGAATCTGATGAGAATTATGAACTAATGAGAATCAGTGCGTGAGTTGTTCGGGATTGATGAAATTCGTTACTGATAGAAGAATCTCAACTTAAATGAATATATTATTCAAGCTCTTGCATAAGGATTTAGCCTAGGAGTCTGGCTAGGTGCCCAAGTTGTGGGTCAACCCAATGGATCAGTATGATACAGTTTTATTTTTTTATCACAACCCTCTTAAACATTATTTTTAATTAAAAAATTATTCCAAAAAGCAACAATAATATTCTAATTAATATTAAACAATTACATGCAATTATATTTTTAAAAATTAATTTAAAATAAAAATATTAAACTTATAGTTAAATGGAGGAAAGTAACACCGGTTGATGATTTAAGGAAGAAAAATAGAGAGAGAGAAAAAAAAGTAAAAGAAAAATGTAACCACTAGACCAAAAAGAAAAAAATAATGCCTAAAAAATTAATCAAAAATTGTACTTATTGAGATATATAAAAAAAAGAATTCTGTATTTGAAAATTCAATTATTTTGAGATTGTTTTGCTTCACAATTCAAAGATAAAAGGAAGACCAATTTACTTTTTTTATTCTTTTATCTTTATTTGATATTATTATAAAATTTGAATTGTAGAGAGGATTATTTATTTGAAGATGGTTTTATAAAAGTTATTTTTAAGAAAAATGATTTCTGATTTTAAAAAATATTATAAGAATCACTTTCAACAAAATAATAATAATAATAATAATAATAATAATAATAATAATAATAATAATAATAATTTGGAATTTGGTTGGAACTTATTATAATAATAATAATAATAATAATAATAATAATAATAATAACTTAAATTTTCTTTTATGCACATATTTTATATTTTTTTTCATTTAGGGGTTCCATACTTAAAAAAATTATTTTCTAACTTGGATTTATTATCTAAAATATTCAAATACTTCAGGCAAGGCAAGTGGTTCGGAAAAAAAATTCTTGAAATGTAGATTTTGAAAGGTTAATTAGTTGTTTTTTAGGCATAACATTTGGAAGGTTAAGCGAATAAAGTTTTTGAAAACAAGATGTAAATTGTAATGTTAGCGAAGAATTTTTACGGGAAATGTTTTTGAAAAAAAAAAAAATCAACCTATAATGTGAAAACACATTTTAAAGAGAATGGTAATTAATAGTCAAACTATATATAATGGTATAAACAATAGTCTAAAATTGAAACTAAGGGTCCATTTGTTTGCAGTAAAATGTTTTCCTGACCAAAAATAGTTCCATGAAAAGTGTTTTTTGTTATTTGAGTGTAACCTAAAAATATTATTAGAAAATCGTTTCTAGTGTTTGGCCGACACTTTAGAAAATTACAATATTTTGTTTTTCTTATCATCAAGTTTATAACATAACGACAAGAAAAATAATAAACACATAATAGTAATAAATATCAAAACATGATAATATCATATATCATAAAAGTTTTGCATAATAAAAGTAACAAGTTAAGTTCTACAAAGCTGTGAAAAATAGAGAAAAAGAAAGACTATCGGACAGAAGGCCAAATGGTACTGACAACGAAAATATAGGCGGAGCCCAATAGAGATGACAATGTAGGTGGAGATGGATAGAGGCAGAAAAAGATGGAGATGACAACGTACGGTGACATAGAGAGGTGGATTTGAACAAAGATAGAGCTTGATAGAAATGACGTCTAGTACGATGATGCAAGCAGAGGCTAATAAAGTGTGACAAAGACAAAGAGAGGCTTATCGACCCAAATAGAGCTTGACGGATAAATATAGCAACACGAGAGGAGCTCCACGGGCAAAGGTAGTGATGCAAGTAGAGTTAAACGGATAAAGGTGACGATGTAAAAAGTACTAGACAAATAGAGGTGGAGAAGGCATTGGAAACTAAGAAAAATGTAGAGGATGAACCTTTGAAAGGCGACTTACCGACTTCAACGTCGAAAAGTCACCTTGCATACTTTCCTCGTGTTTAGAAGAATAGATTTATTCTATGTTTATCCAAGATTAATTCATAGATTGTAAAAAAAAATAATTTCATATCATAATTGACTTTATTCCTTCATTATCATGAGAGAAAATTTTAATTAAATTTGATGGTTCAATCTTAAGTAGAAATAGTATGTCTTTTAAGTTTGTAAAAGATATTCTTTTTGAATCGACCTAGACACAAATAAAATATTAAAACTAAAAATAACCTAAATAGTAAGTCGAGATTGAGAATCAAGTGAATAATGGCTCAAAATCAAACATAATTCAAATAAAATATACATAGATTAACTGAGCAAATTCTCAAATATCATGAAGATGAAATTAATTGAGTTACGTAGTCCAAACAACACAAACCCATACCCAACCCCAATAGTCAAAGCATTAGGGTCCCCCCCCAACAATGGGAACAAGAACAACGGCTAAACGGACAGAACATAATTATTATTATTGTCCCCACATAATATATATGTGATTCCATTTGTCAGTAAAATGAAATTAAAAAATACAAGTTCCTATATATATATATATGATTAATACATTATTACTATATATAGGTTTGGACTTGCCAAGGAGACACGTTCTCATAGTTTAATATTAATAAGAAGACAAAGTGGCACACAAAAAACGCCATTGGCAGGACACATACCATATATTATATATATATATATATTTCAATTTAATGCAACCAAAAAGGATTATTTGTCGTCCCAACTTGGTAGCATGCAATTCAATCCCTGGACTTCGTCCATCTATCCCAGCTCTGACTGGCGTCGCGTCAAATTCCAGTTCTACCCTTGCTTCAATCACCTCAACAATATATATATATATCTATATAGCAGTACCCTTTGATTTGGTAGTACTTAGATATATTATTATAGTAATACGATGGGTTGAAGGAGGAAAAGGAGAGCCGGCAGCCACCACGTTGCGCAGCAAACCTATTTGGAATGGTGGCAGTCTCCTCGGGACATGTGATTATATTTGATTTTGACCGGCGCGCACGCACACACTTACTTGCGGCAATTCAAATTCAAATTCAATCCAATATGATAAGACATAATTTGATGCAATCGGAATTGTTAATTTGAAGCCAAAGATCACATGGCACGGCATGATCAGCATGGGGTGGGGGGGTTGAATTGGATTGGACAAATATGGAAAGTGTAGAGAGAGAGAGAGGCCACTAAAAGTGGTGCAGCCACTACAGTAAGCAAATGTAGGAGGCCGGTGCGCGCGCGCGCCCATGTCGTCGTCATCATCATAGCCTCCTCCACCTCTCATCCCAATCCATTCTGGCTTTTGACTCTTTCCACACACACACACCCCTCCCCTCTCTTTCTCCCTCTATGTGTATATATATACACACCGAACCTCATCCGTTTCTCCAAAAACCTCATTCTCTGCTGAAAGGCAATATATAGTAATAGCACCACAGAAAACAGAGCCTCTCTCTCACGTCATGGGCAACTGCATCAAGAAAGAAGCCTCGGCGAGCTGGGGCGGCGACGACTGGAGCTGTCTGACGACGACCCCCCAATCGCCATTCTCCGGCGAAACAGGCCGTGGAAAGAAGTGCAACAAGAACGACAACAAGAAGAAGACGGAAGAAACAGAACCAGCCGGCGGAGGGCCGAGACTGGTGAAGATCAAGCTCAAGAGAAAGGAGCTGGAGGAGCTGCTGGGGAGGGCCGAGCTGCAGGGGATGTCGGCGAAGGAGGTGGTGGAGCGGCTGATGGGAGGCTGCGACGGGTATAGCCGGAGCCACGAGACAAGCCGGCCTTGGAGGCCGGCCCTGCAGAGCATTCCGGAGGTTAATTGATGATGGACGTAATTAGTTCGGCTGTAGGCAGCGGTTATGAGGACGATGGGAGATGATGGTTGGATTCAACTGATTTGATTTGATTTTCCTTCCTGGCTCCTTCGCTTCAACTTTGGATCTTTGATGAATTTCTGGAAGAAAATCTTGTGTTTTTTTGACTGGGATCTTTGAAGATCTCATCTCATGTACAGCTCCAGCTAAATTGGGGAATGGCTGCAATCACAGATGGATGAATGTTGATATATTTTTGTATGTATCATTCTACTTCTAATTCCAGAAATAAATCCAAGTCCTCCTTAGCTCTCTAATTTTCCTTCTTAATTAGCCTTTATTATTATTATTATTGCCTCCGTCGAACACCACCTGTGATGCACGAAGAATGTTACTTGAATCGAAACGTTGGGAAATACTAAAAAAAAATATATATATATATTTTTAAGTTGTCATAAATATTTTGAGACCGTTAATAAAAAAAGTATTAAAAAAGGATTTCCTGTTTAAAAATGATTTTCCATCCAATTATAGGAGATAGATTATGTACTAGTAATTATATGATTATGATAACGAGGCCGACCCTGACCCTGACCCTGACCCTGACCCTGACCCTTAATAATTATATTGAATCATTTAGAGAGGATGGGGATGACTTCAACTCACGCATTGCATTCTGATTGTTATGGAGACCCCTTATTTTAGATTTATTAAGAAATCACGGATTGCGACTGTCATCTATTTTAAGTCCAAATACATGCTGAGTTACGTTTTTATTTAATATGATATGATGGCAGCGTAATATTAGGACTTTATTAAATGCTTGCTTGCTTGCTTGCTCTGTTCATGCCAATGCCAATGCCAATGAATTGCGTGAAGCAGCAGCATATGCATAGATAGGGCAGGAAGGAAGGACGGCCGTGGCCACGCCCCCAAAAAACTACGTACGCCTACTTAAGCATGACATTTATTGCAAGTCATGATGGAAAGCTAAGTTACGATAGCTTGCTTGCTTGCTTTGTTTATCACTGCGAAAATGAAAACAGGAAGGTGAGGAGGTGGCTCTTGCTTATTTGTCCTCCTTTTTAAACATGATGGTGATATGTGAGATCGGCTGCCACGTGTCATCTCACAAATAGTTGGGAGTGAAAATTTAGCTATGTCGAATCTCAAAATTAAAACCTGCAAGATAATGAGCTGATGGGGTTAAGATTCTCTGATAGATTCCGACGTTTAATTCAATAAAATAAATATGGGTAGTAAAAGATGTAATATGTAATATCACAAAATTTTGGTAATGATATTAATTATTAAATTTTGATTAATTATTAAATTTTGACATTTGAGGATTTAAGGTAATTAAAGAGTGGTAAAAATAATATTGCTAATAATAATACATGTGTAAATTATGTTAACTTAATTTAAATTAATTAATTAATACATATTGATAATATAATCAAAATAATAATAATGAGTTAAGAAATTAACTTAAATTAATTAATTGATAAGTTTAATTTGTGGCTGCGGTGCGCGTGAATGGCTTGGAGGCCAAGATTGCCACAGTGACCTTCTCCGAAAAATCTAAACACAGAGAGTGAGAGACAGAGGGAACGAGAAGAGAGAGAGCTCGCGAGAGATTGCAAAGGAGAGAGCTGATGCGAGAGAGAGAGAAAGAAAGAGAGAGAGAATGAGGGAGTGGCTGGCGGCCATGGGAGGCTGGCCGAGCTTTGCTCGGCCATGGCAGCGACGTGGTAGCAGTCGGTGGGGAGCGACGCGAGCATCGGCAGTGGCAGCAGGCGCGGTGGCGCGCGGAGGCCGGCTAGGGGCCGGCGAGGGCGGCGTTGGTCGAGGCGGCGGCCGGTGGAGCTCGGCCGCGCCACTGGTGCGCTGGTTGCAGGAAGAAGAAGAGGGAAGCAGCGGCCGCGGGGAAGAAAGGAAGAAGAAGGAGAAGAAGAAGAAGAAGAAGAGGGCGCGCAGAACAGTGCGCGGGAGAAGAAGAAGAAGAAGAAAAAGAAGAAAAGGAGAAGAAAAGAAGAAAATAAGGGGAAAATAAAGGGATTTTGGGATTTTTCGACAAGAGAAGTGATCAGGTACGTGGGTAAAAATTAGTAGAAGCATTATGTGTTTAAATTATAAATTTTACGCGATTAAAATTAATTAATTTGGGTCCCGGTTGTGTTATTTGCTAGAAAATGATTTAATTTGCATCGGGAGCTCGAAAGAGACAGGAATCAGTCGATTTCAGGCAAGATCCTAATCCTTTCCTCGTATTCTTTAATTTCCGTGAGAAATCCTGTGATTTCTCGTATTTTATGCCCTCTCTTCGTCTGTTTGGTCTCGTTTATTAATTATGGAATTTTGAGTCGTTCGATTTAAATTTAATTTATTAAGCTGGCTTCGAGGATTTTAGTAGCATGATTTAATTTAAAATAAATATAAGATTCGTTGAGATTTTATTTGAGGTGTGTTAACGTGGGATTTTAGACGGCTAAATTAATTATATTACACGGTAGATTTATTTAATTAAAGCTGCGATTTCATTTATTGCCAGCGAACGTTTTACTTCACAGCGGGAGTGCAAGAAAGAGAAGAAACGGCCGTGTAAAGGCAAGCTCTCTACCCTCTCTTCCTGATCTTTAATTCCCGTGAAAGACCCCGTGATTTCCTGTACTTTATCCTCTCCCTTACTCTAATTCGGCTCCTAACCTTATTTGTTATTCTTATTCATTTGTTTTAATTTAAATTAAATCCGAGGCTTCTAGAGTTTTATTTGTTGTGAGCTTATGGGGGTTTGTACCGCCCCCACTCCCTTTGGGAATGATACCGAACCAGCCTGGGAATTAGGTTCCTAGACGGGCGGGTTTATTTATGATTTTATCGGGTTTATTTATAGTTTTTCTCAGATTTATTTATTGTTCGGTTAGAGCTATTGAGCAATGGGGCAGGGGTCGGTTGTTGGTGACGTTGGGGTAGACTACGGTACGGCCTTGAAGTGGACCGTTGAGTGGACACTCCTAGTCACTGGCCGTTGATCGGTGCCGGGCACTACTGACTAGCTCTGCCGGTATGTGATTTACTGCATGCTTAGATACATTGTATTACTGTTCATGATTTGATATGCACATGGGTACGGGATGCGTATTGGGATATCCATTTATTGAGAATGCTTGGACACAGACATTCTAGTTTGGTTAGGTTGCATCCAGCGCGAGCATATGCATGGCGTGTGGTTTACTATGTGGGCGGAGCATGACCTGATCCCTGGATGTATGGGCGCCTTGTATCACGTTGATGCTCACTACGCCATTGCATTTCTATGTGCATTGCATGGATACTGGTAGTATTTAGTTCTCGGACGGGAGTACCGTTCCGAGGGAGCCTATGGCTCGGTTGTCGGGAGTACCGACGGATACGGGTGACGGGAGTACCGACCCGGGATTGCGCGCGCAGGTTTGTGAAGATATTTGTTACCTTTCAGGGCAGCGGCAGGTTGGTATAGGACTTGGGTGCCAAGTGTCTTATGTGGGCCCCAAGGACCGGTATGTGCTTTTATTATGCTTTACTATTGTGTTGTAGCGTCTCATGCCTTGTGTGTACCTGGGGTTTATTTTGGGGAGAGTTTTCTGGTTATGTTCAGCCTTCAGCCTTTCTTTCTTTATGCTTGCTGAGTCTCTCGACTCACCTTGCTTTCCATCATTCCAGGTAGTGGCGGCGTGAGCCACGGCAAGGGAGTCAGCTTTAGCGACAGAGTCGGTGTGGTGTACAGGCAGTCTCGTCAATCCCTGTCAACTCTGATGTCTGAGTAGGATTTACTCTACTATTTCGTACTGTGCCAGGTCTTTTCTCGAGTCTTGTGTATGTCGGCACAGGAGTTTGTGTTTATTTATTTATCTTGTGACCGCTGTGTTAGCGGGATACCCATAGTGCATGCATGTCTTGAGCTTTGCTTCCGCTGTTCTTATTTTCGTGTATGCATGCCGGGGTGGTCTTTGTCTCGTGTTTCATTATTTTTCTCCTCCCGTAGGCGCTCCCGTTCGGGTAATCCGGGTGGTTGGGGATATCCGGGCGGGGGTGCTTACATAATAACTGAAGACTTGTCATACCTGGTGAGGATTCCTGTTTTTTATAGATAGATCCATTATAGGGTATTCAAGATAAAGCCCGAAATGGAAAAACACAACTCCCAAAGACCTCAATCAAGTTAGAACGAGTCTCGTGCTCTGATCTAGATTTTTCAAATTCCACTCTGAATTACTTTGCAAACATTGTCACGTGTCCTTTTATTGATCGTCTATGACTATTTTCCACTCCATATTGTGGACTTGTCACGTGTCAATCTCTCGGGCAATTCACGTGGCGAGTGAGATTACTAACGCGTAAGGGGTATTTTAGTAATTTAGGCAATGACACATCAAAACAAAATTAATTAATTAATAAAAGCATAAATTCTTTATTTCATTTAATATAATTTAATTAAGGTTATGAATGTAAAATTACATGGTTTTAGCTTATGAGTGAATGAAGTTTTAGTCTGGTCAGTAAGTTAAAAGTTGATGAAAGGATGGTTAATGGGTTGAATGAAGAAAATAAAAGACAAGTAATGGATATATATATTATTTTTAGATCAAATATATTTATGGCATTATTTTTCTAGTTTTTAAACAATTTTATTTAAAGTATGTTGTATTTATTATCAATTAATAAAATTGTTTAGACGTTGAAACGAAAAATTTTATACTCATAATCAAGTTCAACAATTAATTGTTACTATTATTGCCAGACTAAAACAATTAATATTTATTTTAAAAATTTTCAACAAACAATCAGTAAGGCTAGGTGCAAGTACAAAGGCTTACTCGGGATAGACTAATGCAACCAAAATGGGTGCTTACTCCACTGTTTAGGAGAGCATATAAATATCCCACTCAAAGAGATTACTCCAAAAAGAGAGGTAGTTTGTGAGGCAAAAGGTAGTTAGAAGGCATATGGGGATTTTTTCACGTGGATTCTTTGATGCTTAAGTCAGACATTGCTATAGTAAAGAAAGTATGCAGATGCAGTGTGCATGTATACATGGAAGAGTTGTTGCATGTATACATGGAAGAGTTGTTTGAGTCACCTGAAAAACTAGGTAGTGTAGTATTAGTCTCGGTGTCAGGATCAAAATTGGTAGTATGGAATCAAGATTCAGGTTAAGAGTCTAGAAAATGGGGGAACTAGACTTAAAGGTCCCTACCATGAGGGGTTAGAGGTGTTTATAGGCATTGATTGGTGACTAGGACATGTGATACATATGTAGGGAAAGTATAACTCCTTGAATTCTAGGTCATGTGACTCTCCTAATCACATGCAGTTGTCCCAAGGTTAAGCTCGAAATGACCTTGGTGAGAAACCCTCTCCTTGGGGAAATGATCCCCTAAAAGAAAAATGCTAGAAGAGGGGTAGGCCACGTTATGTGGGACAACATGGGGAAAACAGTGTGGGAGACTAGTCTCCCTAAAGGCTTGTTTGGAAGAAGGTAGAAATAGATACGAGAAGAGATGTGGTTTGCAAGGCATAAGGTAGTTAGAAGACGTGGGGATTTCTCTCATGTAAACTCTTCGATACTTAAGTCAAACACTTTTATAGCAGAGAGAATGTACAGATGTAGTGTGCATGGTGCATGCAGGTTGTGTTCTAGTTATGTGGAGTTTATCTTAAAGAATTACACGAAAGAGCTGTTCGAGTCACTTGAAGAAATAGAGAATATTAGTCTTAGTGTCGAGATTAGAATTAGTAGTAAGGAATTGGGATTCAGGTTGGGGGTGGTCTAGAAAATGGAGAAATGGACAAGTCTCGACCATGAGGGATCGATAGGTATTTATAGGTACTAACTGGTGACTGGGACATGTGGCACACATGCAGGGAAAGTGCAACTCCTCGAATTTTGGATTATGCAACTTTCCTAGCCATACGTGGCTATCTTGGGGTTAAGCTTAGAAATACCCTAATGAGAAATCCCCTTGAGGAATGATCCCCAAAGAAATAAGGCCTGAACAAGGGTAGGCCACGTTATTTAGGACAACAAAAGGTAAACAGGATGGGAGATAGGTCTACCTAAAGGCTTGCTCGAAATGATTGCTTGATTGGGTTGATACATGTAGAACAAGTTCTCGGGGGCTAGCCCCAGAGACCTTTTCGGGAGAGGAATCCTTCCATGTGATGATTGCCTTTCTCGAAGGTTCTCCTCGAAGACTTCTCCAAGAGAACTGTCTTGGAAAGTAGACTACAATAGTCACAAAGTGACATGACATTTATAAATTCATAATAATTTTATTCAAGTTCATTATAGTTATATTGAAAACTAATAATAGTTTACAACAATGAATATATTTATTTTTAATTTTAAGTATGACTATTATAAATTATAGAAGTTATTTGTTAAATTTATTTGTGAGTATGATATTTCTCCGTTGAAAGCAAGATATACTAATGCACCTTATTATTGTTTAACCATTATCTTAGCATTACCCAATATACAAATAGAAAAATAAAAATTTTGGTATTTTACTTCTTCTTTTTTTTTTTTTCAAAATTTTGCATTACTTAAAAAATCACATTAAAATTGATAGCCGAAAATGATGTATGCCCCGATGGATTCAATATCTATCGTCGATGGAGAAATTTTATTTGTTTTAGTATCATGGTGTATTATTATTTTTTGTTCAGTAACTAAAGAAAATATATTATATTTTAAAAATTATTAAACTTACTAATTGAAGAGATGAATAATTTTAATAATATATGTATAATTCAAATATGATGAGTTATTAATTTAACGTTTCTTTTTTTAGTTATTCATAACTTTTCTTTTCTTATTACAAATTGACTCATATGTTATATATTACAGGGGCAGTTTTGAAATTTTTTCCAAATACTATAGTCTATATGTCATGTCTGCAAACTTGGGTAGAACAATTTTAAAAAAAAATTCAAGTGTTGTAGTTTATATGTGAGACTAATAACTAATAATAGCTTACTAGACAATAATATTGATAATACATGATTGTTCAATCATCAATACCTCATTCTCTTTCCCAATTGTTTAATAATAACTAAAGTTTTCGATCATTATTCGAATAAAAGAATAGATAAAAACTTCAAACATAAAAATTGTATGATCTGTTGTCTGTACCAGACGCTGGCATGTAGAGGTGTGGGGTAAGGTCTACATTAGGGTCCACACTCTTCTCTGAGTTTGTCTGTATTGGACAAATGTTATGTTACTCGACTCAAACAACATAACATTTCATAAAAATTCTA
This sequence comes from Diospyros lotus, assembly GCF_014633365.1. Lineage (NCBI taxonomy): Eukaryota > Viridiplantae > Streptophyta > Magnoliopsida > Ericales > Ebenaceae > Diospyros > Diospyros lotus. The sequence continues at coordinate 23,157,430 of NC_068347.1, forward strand.
TCCATTTGTAGGGGGTGAATTACCCAAAAACTCATTTCTCTAAAACTTTATTAGTGAGGTATCAAATGATTATTACGTAAAATGTGAGAGTGATAGAAAAAGAAATAAAATAAAATATTAATACAAGATAAGAATGACGATGATGTCATAAAAGATAAGTGTCGATGGGGCGATATTTTTTTCCCTTTCTTTTTTTAAAAGGTTGACAAAATCCAGATTAAAACAAAAAACCCAAATCTTGTTGGGGTTTAATAATAAAACTCTAAGATCACTGATGTTCATTGATGTTGAGGTTTGTTGCCACTAAGCAATGGTAGCCAATAAAGGCATGCAACTGAGCAACACTGGTTTATTTATTTATTTTATTGTGTAGTCAACTATCCTTAGCGTCACATGAATATTTTAGTGGTATAAATTAAGAATAATACACTGTTGCCCATAAACTGTCCAAAAAGAAGGTGAATTGGGCTTTTAAATTTTTAAGAAAACTTAACAAACTTTACAAAAAAAAAAAAAAATGTAATGAGAGTTTAATCTTTTTTTTAATGTGATTTTTTAAGATGAATAAAGTAATTAAAATTATACAAATGTCAAACACGACACGACAAGTTTTATAGAACTCCAACTTAATTATTCTCGATCCAAAGTTTGAGTGTTCCACTAAGTATTAAAAGAAAAAAATTCATAAATTTTGTTAAGAGTTAGAAAATCAAATGCAAGTTCTCTTGCACAACAAGTATAAATTTGAGGTAAGTAAAATAAGAGTTTTGATATTTTAAATAATATTATTTAATTTATATTAAATAATGATGATGTGATAAATCAAATAATAATTATATTTGAGTTGGGTCCCACATAATAAAATAAGTTGTCATATGAAATAGGGCCCACGTAATAATTATATTTGAGTTGTCACATTAGATTTGCTTAGTATAAATTAAGCAAATCTTTTTATAATAATAAAGTTGAAGAAAAAACATCAACCAAGTTATACACCACACTTGAATGTCATAAAGCTTATTGAACACCTTATTCTTTTTCACAACTTTTAAAGCAATAAACGAATTTCCTAATAGGTTTTTAAGGGTATTAAATATTTTGAACATCAGGCTGACCCAGCATTATGAACCTCGTCCACTCATCTGAGCCAATTAGTCGCTCATCTATTAACACTTTCGCCCGGAAGTCAAAATCACCAAGGATGAACAAGCGCGCCTTAGAGGGCGTAGTTAAACCGAGGCCTTTGCCTGACTCCACCCTCTATCGTTTCTGATACATTGCTGACTTGGTGGCATAGTGGCCTCTCTAGAACGGATGAAAACCTTGGCAACAGTTGCAACTGTCTGTGAAGAGGATACAACAATAGGAGATGACAGTATAAGGGTTAAAGCCTTCTTCGAGGGCAACGACACAAGACTTGAGGATGGGATAAACGCCTTTGTAGTCATTGCTTGGGAGGTCGCCAACTTAGGCACAACAGGCTTCACCCCAACGACCTTCTCAACACCCTCCCCAATAGAGGTCGAGCCCACCTTCTCAGTTGCCTTCTTTCCCGTCTTCTTCCTTTCATAACGAGCCATCATCATCTCCTTGGTCAACAAGAAGGCCATTTTCCCTGAAACAAAAAAATACAAGCATAAGTAATGACTAAAGGAAGGTATAGAAGCAAAACAGGGTACGACCTTACTCATATAATCGCCCAGACCCTTCTTGTCCTGGCCTAGTCGGATCAACTCCTTATACTCCAAAAACCTCGGGAAAGTCTCAAGTACGTCTACCAGGCATCGATCCCCAAACAACACGCTCTCATACTTGGTTGGATCAAAGGAGCTCGGATCCTTACTCCAATAGGAAGGAAACCGCTTCTCACCTTGGTTATTCAGAAAGAGCGCGAGTTCGATCCTAGTAGATTTAACCTTAAAGAACCAATCCTTAAAATGTTTTTATGACATATCAACCGCATTCAACAACTACCTCCATGAACGCTCATGCAGCGACACCCAACCACCCTTGCTGGCTCCTTTGGGATGAAAAAAAATGGGGGGGGCTCATACTTGCATGCTGACCAAGGAAATTCGACAATACCTTGAATGCACTAATAAATCCACAACTGTTTGGGTGAAGTTGTGTCGGTGTGACATTCAGGCAGGCCAAAATCTAGCTCTCAAAACTAGTAAAGAGAAGTCGGAGACCAAGATGTGAGAAAAAGGTATAGTACATGAACACACACCCGGCGCTCAACCTCCTATTTGGTCAGCCTTGGAGCCGTGGTCCCTAAGCGGTGGATCATCCCCAAACTTGACGAGTTTAGCCATTTTCAACTGTGGGGAGAAGGTAAGGAGATCCACCAAGACTTGCCTTTCCAGATCCAAATTCGCGTAGTCAATCTAGGACAAGATGGTTGGCTCACGCTACCAAAATAGGGGGTACCTCGGATGTTCGTTAGCCTCCAAGAAAAAGGAAAACTCTTTCTCTACCGAGGCCACCTTGAAAAAGCCAGACTTGAAGTGCTTATATGAACTATTGTATAGCTTTAACCATCTTTTTCCCCAAAGATTGTTCAAGGACAACCAATTGCATTTTCTCGTTGGTAGAAGAAGACTCCCAAGCTCGGCTCCAAGCTGAGGAAACTACAGAGAACCTCAAAAGCCCTGACGAAGGCCTAATTGTTCGAATGTAGTTGGGTTGGGGTAACGTGTAACATCGAAATGACCGAACCTTGGAACTCGAAAAGAAACAATTGTAATTGAAGACGCGAAAAAAATGTCTCATACATAAAGATCGATCCCCTGTGTAAGCACTCCCGCCCGGATATCCCAACCACTCGGACTACCCGAATGGGAGCGCCTATGGGAGGAACAAAAAGAATGAAACACAAAGCCAAAACCACCCTGACATGCATACACAAGACTTAAAACAACGGAAGTGAAGCTATATACATGCATGCACTACGGGAACACTGCTAGCACAGCGGTCATAAGATAAATAAATGAATACAGACTCTTGTGCCAACATACACGAGACTCGAGGAATGACCTAGCACAATCGAAAATAATAGAGTAGATCCTACTCAGACATCAGAGTTGACGGGGACTGACAGATTGCCTGTACACCATACCGATTCTGCCACTAGAAAATATCTCCCTTGCCCTTGATCCACGCTACTACTACCTGAAATGATGGAAAACAAAGTGAGTTGAGAGACTCAGCAAGCATAAAGAAAGGAAGGCTGAAGGCTAAGCATATCCAATAAACTCACCCTAGAACACCAACCCCCAGGTACACACAAGTCATGAGACGCACAACACAGTATAAAAGCATAAATAAAAGCACATACTGGTCCTTGGGGCACACACAAGACACACGACACCCAAGTCCCATACCAACCTGCCGCTGCCCTAAAGGCAACAAATATCTCCAACAAACCTGTGCGCGCCATCCCGAGTCAGTGCTCCCGTCACCAGTGTGCTCGTGTCGGTACTCTCGACACCCAAGCTAAAAATAACCTAGCCATAGGCTCCCTTGGAACGGTCCTCCCGTTCGAGACCTGAGAACTGCTAGTAACCATCCAATGCACATAAAATGTAATGGCGTAGTGAGCATCAACGTGATACACTGACGCCCATATATCCAAGTATCAGGCCATGCTCCGCCCACATAGTAAACCACGAGATATGCATATGCTCGTGCTGGATGCAACCTAACCAAGCTAGAATATTCGTGTCCAAGTATACTCAATAAATGAATATCCTCACATGTAACCCGTACCCATGTGCATATCAAACCATGAACGGTAATACAACATATCAAATCGTGCAATAAATCACATACTGACAGAGCTAGGCAACAGTGCCCGGCACCAGTCAACGGCAAGTGACTAGGAGTGTCCACCCGACGGTCCACTTTAAGGCCGTACAATAGTCTATCCCAACGTCACCAAACAACCGACCCCTACTCCACTGCTCGATAGCTCTAACTGAACCATAAATAAACCCGAGAAAACTGTAAATAAACCCGTACGTTTAGGAACCTAGTCCCCAAGCTAGGTTCAACATCATTTCAAAAGGAATAGGGGCGGTACAAACCCCCGTAGGCTTTCAACAATTAAAATCCTAGAAATCACGGATTTAATTTAAATTAAAATAAATAAATAATAATTCAATAAATAATGCAAGACGCCGAATTAGAGTAAGGGATGGGATAAAATACGAGAAATCACGAAATTTCTCATGGGAATTAAAGAACAGAAAGAGAGGGTTAAGAGTTTACCTTTACACGGCTGTTTCTTGCCTTTCTTACATTCCCGTTGCGAAGTAAAACATTTCCTAACACTAAATAAAATTGTAGATTTAATTAAATAAATCTACCGTGTAATATAAATAATTTAGCCGTCTAAAATCTCACGTAGGCGCACCACAAATAAAATCCCAATAAGTCTCATATTTAATTTAAATTATTTAAATTAAATAACGCTAATAAAATTCTCGTTTTGTATAATTAATACGCGAAATCGAAACGAATTGAGGGAAGACGAGGGGTTCATAAAATGGAAAGAGGTTGCGAAGGGTAGAGGGAGCTTGCCTTTATTTAGCTGTTTACAGCGTTTCTACGCTCGCACGCTACCAAATTAATACACGCTGTAAAATAGAATAACTCCCAAAATTAATAAAATAGGACCCAAAATAAAATTCTAACCGTACAGAATGTTTAATACATATTTCTTTACTTACCTGACTAATTAAAACTCATTAAAACCACATTTAATCTTGCATTTTCTCCCAAATTCCACCATTTTCAGCCTTGCGCGCGAGCTTCTTCTTATCCTAAATCGCTCTCTGCTTCTGCTCGATTTTTCTCCATTTTTTCGCTGCAAATTGCAGCTTAAAAAGGCAAAGGAATTGGCGGCCCAGAACGCTCCACGTGGCAGCCAAGGGCTGCCCACCTCCTTGCCCAAAACGACGCCATTTTGGGCAAGGTTTTGGCTGAAATATCAGACAAAATCCCTCCAACGTGCGCACCAACCAAGGAATCGATCCCGCGCTAGCTCCCCAGGCTCCTTACGCTTGTGCCACCTACGCTACTTGCCATCCTTAACATATAAATGCACTTACTTAATTTTAAATTAAATCTCAGCCACTTCCTCAAATCACATTTCAGCACCCATAGTTTCCATTAATTTCACACACACCCCTTAAATAATTTCCTTGACACCTGAACTTCCAGAAATTCCACTAATTTAATTTATTTTATTATTTTCCTAAATACTCTCAAATAAATAATTATTTTCTCAAAATAACATCATTACACATTTTCTTAAATCTCCAAATACCCAAATAAATTAATATTTTTTTAACCAATAAATATTCAATAATCACCACAAATACGATAATTAATAATGATTAACCATTATCAAATAATTTAATTAATTACCTTTAATTCCCTATTTTCCTCAAAATCACATAATAAATACTTCCTCTTAAATTCCCAAATATTCAATAATGTTCTCAAACACCGGTTTGAATAATTATTATTTATTTTCAAATTTCGAGATATTACAACTCATTTGCCACGGAGTTCAATTCCATGTTTACACACTCTTCTTTGCCACAGTATCAGCACACGAACAACTTTTCTCTCTTTTTGGTGTCAGATATGGAGATTTGTTGCCTCATCTCAACCATGCAACTAGGAGCGTCGAACTTAGAAACAATTTTGGACACCTTCTTGCTTACCCATTCATAGGACAGAGGATCAGAGGATGATTCGGCCATAAGGATAAAACTAGCATGGCTTTAACAAATCCTGCTAGAGTAACTATGACCTAACGAATGAAGGAAATAGTTGTAAGCCACAAGAAAATTCTTACAATAGTGAAGAAGAAAAACGAGTGTTTGAAGGTGATAACAAAAAAAGAAATCGACCCTGAAGCGCTGCGACTCTTGGAGACAAAAATTGTCAAAACACGAAAGAAATCATAGAAGATGCCCTAAAAAATACGAAAGGGTAAGAAAATAGGCATGTTTATAGGAATCACTAAAGGCATTTAACGATCGAAAACTATTTCTCACCAAGACAACCCTCGAGATCACACCATATGTCCAACAATTAATGCGCTAACAAAACGTCTGCATCGAGTAGTGGGCAAACTGTTCCTTGCGCATGCGTCATTCTTTCAGATTTTGAGATATGGGCAACCAATCGTGGACAGGACCACCTACCGAGCTCCTTATAAGCTTATACATCTTTAGGGCTACCCTCAGACCCTAACAGGGTGACTCTTGACAGCTCGGCTCCATTACCGCCTCGACTAGGCATGAGGAGCTTCGAAGCCCGCAAGTAATCAAGTCATGACATCACCCTATGTATGTCCATGCATCATCAGTCAAAGCACTTCGACCCAAGGGATTATATCTCAACCTTTCTCCGGCCACAGATGGTTGAAACACAAACATCACCTAGCTACATATCCTTTAGCTCAAATGCTTGCTTTGCGACTTACTGACCTAGGGGGCCGTGGACCGTTTAGGCCCAATCGGGCCAGGCTCAGTAGGAGCCCAAAACCCCTACCGGCTTCCTAGCCTAATCTCGACTTCTTTTCTACCTATTAGCAGTGATCATCATCACCTCTGTACCTACAACACTCCAGCGCTTGCTCCAAATCTCATGCTCAATAATGGCAGATGCCATCCGCATTTAATGAAGATCCCGTCGACACCATGCCACTGTTAGAGAGCCCCGTCGGAGTGACGAATAGACATAGTGGAGCACTGGATCAATTATGTTGTGGCTGAGACTCTGGGTTTTCTTGTTTCGGCTTCTCATCATTCGCCATTGATTCACATTTCTCTCCATCTTCGTTCCTACTTTTAGAATCGCCACAAGAATTAGAAGCTGAACTAGATATGGGCGTGGCAAGGAAAGTTAGCTTAGAATCTCCGGCCATTATCACCAGAATCCTCTCGTCAAACACCGGCAAAGCCTTGGTGGCGGCTTTGTCATGGCCGAATTCGATGTCACTCCAACCACCGTCATCCTAGCCATTATACTCCTGCAGGCACGTGATGAGAGCCTCAATAATGGCAGATCTCATCCTCAATAATATATGTTTTTTTTAGCTTACCAATACTCTGTTACTTTCATCTCTCACTTACTCGAGTGTCGGAGTGCTTGCAGGTGCTAACCACATTCGGAGTCCATTCCTTACCATTGCAAGCTCGCGTCTGACTACCTCTTTTTTTTGGGTCGAAAAGAACAACAACAATGGCCAAAGTATAGTCTATATGTCATGTTTGCAAACTTGGGTAGAACAATTTTAAAAAGTTTTTCAAATGGTATAGTTTATATTAGACACTAATAACTGACAATAGCTTACTAAACAATAACATTGGTAATACATGATTGTTCACCCATCAATACCCTTTTAACAATAACCAAAATTTTCAATCATTTCTCAAATAAGAGAATAGATAAAAATTCTATAGATGTAATTTGTTGCCCATGCTCAACATGAGCATGTAGAGGGGGCATGGGGCTCACGTCCACCTTTAAGTTTGTTCGCATCGGGCAAACGTTATATTGTTTGACCCAGACAATATAACATTTCACAAAAACTTCATCGATCAATTGGGGTAAGTTACTCAAAAACTCATTTCTCTACTACTCCATTAGTGGGTGACTATGATGTAAAATACAAAAAGAGATAGAGAAAATAATAAAATAAAATAAAATAAAATGACAATACAAAATAACAATGACGATGATGTCATAAAAGATAAGCGTTGATGGGGGAAACATTTTCCTCCCTCTGTTTTTTTAAAAGGTTGACAAAACCCACATTAACAAAAAAAATCCAAATCTTGTTGGGGTTTAATAATAAAACTCCAGGATCACTGATGTTCATTGATGTTGAGGTTTGTTGCCACTAAGCATTAATGGTAGCCAATAAAGGCATGCAACTGAGCAACACTGGTTTACTTATTTATTTTATTGTCTCTAATCTTAGCATATCATTGTCTAGTCAACTATTCTTAGCGTCACATGAATATTTTAGTGCCATAAAATAAGGACAATACACTATTGCCCATAAAATGCCAAAAGAAGGTGAATTGGGCTTTTAAATTTTTAAGAAAACTTAACAAATTTTATAAACAAAAATTTGTAATGAGAGTTTAACCTCTTTTTTTAATTTGATTTTTTAGGATGAATAAAGTAACTAGAATTATATAAATGTCAATCACGAGTTAACAAGTTTATAGAACTTCAACTTAATTATAATCGAGTCAAAATTTGAGAGTTTCACTAAGTATTAAAAAAAAAAATTTCATAACCTTTGTTAAGAGTTAGAAATTAAATACAAGTCCTCTTGCACAACAAGTATAAACCTGAGGCAGGTAAAATAAGAGTTTTGATCTTCTAAATAATTTATATTAAGTAATGCTGATGTAGCAATTTAAATAATAATTATATTTGAATTGAACCCTACATAATAAAATAAGTTGTCATATGAGATGAGACTCATATAATAATTATATTTAAATTATCATATCAGCGTTGCTTAGTATAATATTACTTAGAAAATCAAAACTCGATAAAATAAATAATCACTTAAGTGAGATATAAATTACATAAAAAAATGTAAAATAAAACTTTGACTTATACTTATTTTTATAATAATAAAGTTGAAGAAAAAATGCCAACCAAGTTATATACCTCACTCGAATGCCATAAAGCTTATTGAACACGTTATTCTTTGTCACAACTTTTAGAGCAATAAACAAATTTCCTAATAAGGGTACTAAATATTTGGAACATTGCATAGCTCTTTTCATTTAAAATAAATTTTAAATTCAAAACACATTTATTTATTCATATTTTATTATTGTAATGTAAAAAAATATTACAAAATTTATTAACTTTAAAATGTCTATATTTTTTAATAATATATTAACATTAAATATTTATAATTTACTGAATAATCAAATTTATTGAATAAAATATTATTAAAAAATTATTTTAAAAATTTCAAAAAGAACGCATTTTCTAATTTTCTGTTTCGAGAAATAAGTTTTTTAAAATGAAAAAAAGAACGCGTTTTCAATTTTTTAAAAACAAACTACTAAAATAGAAAATTAAAAATAAATTTAAAACTTAAAACTAAAAATTGAAAAGTAAAGAGAACGCAGTCTTAGCCGTTGGAGATTGCTTCTTCATGGAACATTTTTAATTTGACCAATCTTCTAGGTTGCATTTATGTAAGAATGAACCCTTTCTTTCTTTCTTTTTAGCTTTGCAAGATTAGAAAATAATATAAAAGGATGATAAACAACAATGGCCAAAGCACCATATTTAATGGTCAACATTAAAATAGGTAATAACTGTACTGTAGGAGACAATTTAGCACTTCAAATAGATATTAGCAGCAGGAGAATAGAGATGTAGATCTGCATCCTTGCTGTTTTAGAGGTCCAAAGATAATCATAAAAATAGAAAAATGACAGTTTTGAAAATTTTAAATATTAGGAAACTAAAAAAAAAAAAAAAATTATATGGTATTTTGGTTAAAAGTATTTATACAAAGGAAAATAGCTTAATTTATTTTTAGTTATAAATGGGAAAAGATGTTTAACTTTAAGATATAACTACTTGAGACCTTGAGGATTGATAAAATATAAAGGAATAAAAAATAAGGGAATAGTTGTGATTTTGGAAGAAAAAAAAGAAAGTCGACCAATCTCAAGATGGTCGACCAAAGTCTCTTCTTGAGAAGAATGATGCTTGAATAATGCTAAGTGTTATGACTGATGACAATCATGATATTTAGGCGGCAGCACACCATTAGATGTGTTGCTACCTCTCATGAGGTAGCACACAGCCAATGGTGTGCTATCAGCTAAACGTTATGATTTATGACATGACTATCATCCGTCATGACATTTAGCATTACTCAAAGTCATATATGATAATGTAGCCAACTACATCATGGATTTGGTCTATTATATCTTCTTGTATTTGGTCGATTCAACTGGATATCTCATAGGGATGCGATGAGTTTTGTTTTCTTTTGGTCGACTAGCTTCATTCATTTGGTCAATTAAATATATTCAACTCTCAACATGATATATATTACCTCAGATTGATCCTATGTAGAGATATTAGCCAACTAAGTAGACACAAATCAAAGAGACCATTAGCAAAGTTTGGAAAAAAAAAAATAGTTGGCTACTAGAATATTAATTATGGTCTACCATTCTAATGTAAAAATAATTGAGTAAATATTTTACTACATAAAATAAAATGCACAATTGAAATTAATATATACAATTGAAATTTAAAAATAATTAAAGTATATTAATTAAAAAATTAAAATCTCATTATAAAAATAAAACTAAGTTAAAACGTTGAACATTCTTTCAGTAATTTGCCCCTTATTATTAATATTATATTTACAATCATATTAAAAAATTAGCATAGATACAAAAATTAAATGATTTTTTTCACTACTGTTACGAAATTAGATTGACAACAAACCACAATTAAACCAATCAACCACACATGAATACATAATTTAATGTGAAAAACTCAAATTAAAAAAAATCACAGACATAAACAATAAAATATCACTAACCAAATATTGGTAATACAAATGTGATATAGTTACAACTAATTCCAAAACATTGAACATTTATTTATAGATTTAAAATCATCTATAAATGAACACAAAAAATCATATCCATATCAGAAAATGATGCATGAGGATATTTCTTTAAATGAGATAAATCTCACATAAAATCGAATTTGATAATATCATAATTACAGTCAAATTCGAAGTCATAATCACGGTCAAATTAGGAGTCATAATCTCGTTCAAATTTGAATTTTGGGTCACAATTGTAACAAGATCCACCTTGACATAAAATTCAAATATGAAATTATCCAAAATTCTTTCTTCCAACAAAATCATAGAAAATTAATCTCCTGATAAATACCAACCAAAACTGCACCACAAGAAATACCACTCAAATCCACACAAAGTTTACTGTAGTGGATATCTTCACCTGCACTTAAAGTATAGCCAGAGATCAACCTTAACATATCTTTACTGATCTTAATAACTCCGCATTTATCAATATCAATCCCTATTGATAACTCCACCTTCATCTTAATCCATATGTCCAAAATTACACACATCTTAACCTACAATAATGAGAATCAAGATATTTCGATACAATAATGGAATATTATATTTCAAGGTAACCAATACGAAGATCAAATAACCCCAAATAATGTAAGCGATTGATAAACAAAAATTCCAATAGAAAACAAACTAGAATATTGGATCTAGATAACAAATCTAGACAAAAACATATATGAATCTAGGTTGACAGATTAGCTAGTTAGATATGGCCTAATGGGTCAACTCTGGGTTGACCAAATCTGAAGTAGGTCTGGATATGGTGGGTCGAATCTAACCAGATTTGGATAAAGACTTGGGTGTGCTAAAACAATGGTCTTCTGCAATGAAGGCTATGTTGACGAATGGCAAGCAACAAGGAAGGCCAATGGTCAATGGCAGATGAGCAAGGCAACGAAGGCTAGCAGGCGATCGACTGTGGAAGAGAGAGCAGATCAACAACAAGAAGCTCGACAGCGACCGACGATGTTCCAATCGATGAAGGCACGAACGACAAAGGGTAAATGGTCAATGAGCTGGAGGAAAACAACCAGAGCTAAAGTGACGGTGAGGGCAATGGTGGGGTCGTCAGCGACAGGCCCGGACCTATAGGCAAATTGAAGAGCCCATTGTCTCAGGGCCCATAAAATATGTCAATTCAAGGGGCCCATAAATTTGAAAACAAAATTACTATTTTGCCCCTGTGTCAAAATGACCATTTTGTCCCATATAAATCTCTCCCCACCCCCCCAAAAATCTGTAGAACACATTAATTTCTCTGGAAAATTCTCTCTCCTCTTTCTTTCACTCCTTACCTCCCAAAAATTTGATTTTATAGTTTGAAATCAAGACCCAACAAACATATTTAATTGAGTTTAATTATTTATATTTTATTTGATAATTTAAATTTATAAACTCAATTATGATTAACTAGAATCTCTTGTAATGGGTTATAGGTAACTAGGATTTTATGCATTTATTGAGAAAAAATACTTGAACAACTTGATTATGTAAATTTGATTGATACTTTTGTCTCCAAAACTACAATGAGAGTAGTTTTTAATTGATTAGTTAGAAATTTTTTGATTTTATTCTAATATGGTATGAATATTTTTTTTATATTTTATTATAAAAAATAAAATTTGAATGTATATTATGGTTTGGGGGTCCATTTTTATATTTCGACTCAGGGCCCCAAAATCTCAGGTATGGCACTGTTCAGTGACGGAGGAGAAGGCAAACATGCGATGATGACAGGGGTTGAATGTGCTAGGCAACTTGAAACCAGATAATGCAGATGGTGATGCAAATCCAACGGCTGAGATCTACCAAATGTTGATGGTTTGATCCAACGATTCTGATACTAGTTTGTTGCGAAATTAGATCAACAACAAAGCACAATCAAACCAATCAACCACACACCAACACATAATTTAACGTAAAAAACCCAAATTGAGAAAAACTATGGGCATAAATAACAAAATATCACTAACCAAATATTGGTAATATAAAAGTGATATAGTTGTAACTAATTCTAAAAAATTAAACACCTATTTATAGATCTAAAATCATCTATAAATGAATACAAAAAATTATATTCTAATAAAAAAATGATACATGAGAATATTCTTTTAGATGAGATTAGGGTTGGCAATGGTTCGGTTTGGTTTTGGTTTTTGCCAAAACCATAACCAAACCAAACTTAAATTACTAAAACCAAAATCAAACCATTACCCATTTGGTTTTAAAAATTTAAAACCATAACCAAACCATTCGGTTTCGGTTTGGTTTCAGTTTAACCATGGTTTTTTTAGTTTAATCCATATCAACAAACAAAGACAAATAGCATTCATAAATTTTTTTGATAATTTCACAACAAACAAAGATAAATTCTAATAAAGTTACCTTATTCTTGCATAAAGTTACAAAACTTATTGGATATAAAATCACATTTCCAAACCTACAATTGTTAAAATCAATAAATTAATATGTGCATAATTAAATTGTAATTTAAGTTAAAAAAAATTAGCTACGAAAATTAATACCTTCATCAACAACATTAATATATTCTTCATAAATTGATGCATTTCTATCTGAAATGAATGAGCCAACTCCATCTAACAAAATTATAAATATAAAAAATAAATTAATATGAAGAGAGATAAGGCAGAGAGCGAGAGGCAGCGAGGGTGAGAGAGATCGAGGGTGAGCGAGAGCAAGAGGGGCCGAGCCCTAGCGAGAGCAAGAAAGATCTAGCGAGGGCGAGTGAGAGCAAAAGAGATGCAGAGAGCGAGGGCGATTGGCGAGCTCGCGCGGAGGAGCAAGAGAAATGAGGCAGAAAAGGTGAGAGAGATTGAGGGCAAGCGAGAGCAGGGGCCAAGCCCTAGCAAGAGCAAGAGAGATCCAGCGAGGGCGATTGAGAGCAAGAGACATGCAGAAAGCAAGGGCGAGGGTGGGCGGACAAGCGAGAGGCAGCGAGGGTGAGAGAAAGTGAGAGTGAGGTTGAGAGAGGAATGAGAAGAGAAGGGGAGAAGGGTTTGTAAGCAAGGCAATTGGGTTAGGGTGGGCTAGCCTCAGGTGGGCTGGGCTCAGGTGGGCGGGGTTGTATATAATATATATTATATATATATTCGGTTCGATTCGGTTACCCACCATTCGGTTCGATTTCGGTTCGGGTTTTGGTTTGGTTTTAGTGAAAACTATAACCAAACCATACCCATTGAAACAGTGTTCGATTTTTTCCTGAACAAAACCATTACTCAGTCAAACGATTTTTAATCGCGTTGACCGGTTCGGTTCTCACGATTTTGGTTGCAATTGCCATTCTTAGATGAGATAAATCTTACATAAAATTGAATTTGATAACATTATAATCATAGTCAAATTCAAAATTATAATCACAATTAAATTAGGAGTCATAATCTCAATCAAATTTAAATTTAGAGTCACAATTGTAACAACTACTAATAACAAAATCGATGAGACGTGAAAGCACTCGATCTCATTCAGACTTCAATTTGTGAAATCGTCTTAAGCTATATGTACTGAGATTGTTTGGGAGACATAGTCGACACGATTTAACTTTTATTTATTTTATTAATTAAAAAAATATGTAATAAATATTGAAAATAAACACAAAAAAGCTCAACAATATTATTTGGTTCTATTTCATGATTTTAAATGATAAAATATTTTAAACAATATAAAATACGATGAGAATTTGCTAATTTTCGTCGAAATAAGATAAAATAGAAAATGTTTGTCCACTTTTGGCCTTTGGATTGGCATCCCGCCATTGGTTTCTCATTCTTCTCAAGAAACAAATTCTCTCAGTCTCATTAGTCATTCCCTCTCTCTCTCTCTCTCTCTCTCTGAATCACCTCCTCCAAATGCATGGCCGATTTCCAAGCTCCTTCCTTCTCTCTAGGGCTTGATTTCGACTTGGATTCCGAGCCCCAAACCGCTCCCGCGAAAAACCCTTCATCGCCCCAGCAACCTCCCCCGTCTTCCATCGGCCGGAGCTTTTTGCCGGTCGAAGACGACGACGTTGTTCTGTACACACCGACGAGGGGCCAAGATGAACCGGATCCGGACCCTCCTCGGACCCTCAAGCGAATTCGCCGGGGTCTCGCGTCCGACCCCGCTTCGGCGGCTCGGAGCCGCGAGCCGGCGGAGCCCTGGCGGGATGTTGGCGATGAGATTGAGGAGTTCTCTTCACAGGAGGATCGGCGTCGAGGTAATTAAATACTTATTGTAGAGTTTTGGTCTTGGCTTGTTTGGTTCGTCTGAAAATTTGGGTAAAGGAAACAAGACAAGTCTTGAAGCTAGGGTTTCAGGTAGTTTGTGAATAAGGAATATGTATGTTTGCAGGATTGGACGTGGTTATGTTCTGTATTCCTCGATATCTGTATTGAATCCTGTTGTGATTAGATTGAAGGACGAGAGTGTCACTAACCTCTTTGTTATTTGTAATTGACAACGACTCCCTCATGACATGTAAGTGTTCACGAGGCTACTAGGCGATGAACTTATTATACTGGAAAGTGAAATTAGAAATTGGGATTTTGAGCTGCGGAAGTAGACACGATGAACATAATTATGTTACTTGTAATGGGACTTGAAATTTGCTGTTATGATTCAAGGGGATCAACTTTTTAGGTATCCATAAAAAAATATTGCTCAATTTATGAAACAGCTGAAAAGCTTAATTATCATGTTCCGTTCCATTTTAGACAGACATTCTGCGTCCCTCTTATGGGGGATCATCTTATTCTCTAATCAAGAAATGGTGACCACTTTTTTTTTTTTGATAGAAAGTGAAAATATAAAAAAAAAAAAGGGGTGACCACTGATAATGAGTTGCGGAATGCTTTTCTTCAGTTATTAATGGGATTGCTATCTATCCCCCGACTCCACAATATTTAGCATTTCGGGACTGTAAAAGACATCAGCAGGTCCTCATTTTTGCTAGCTTAGCTTGGAGCCTTGGACATACATATTGCAATTTTTTTTTAATCAAGTTTAATGAAAATTGTTCTCAGCTTTAGTTATTCTTTGCTTCAAGGTGGTGATACTTTAGCTCCCCCCCCCCCCAAAAAAAAAAAAAAAAAAATTGTGTTTCCTTCTGTGTGTTGGGATGGTTCTAAGCCTTCGCTCCATTATGAGCTCATTTTTGTTAATTTTATCATGATTTTTGTAATGTAGAGAAAAAATTTCTTGCCTGCATGGATGATTAGTTTCATTTTTAGCTGTATTCGAAGTTAAAATTTAAAGTAGTTGCTGTTTCTTGGCTTTCATCTTTATATTTTTGCAGTATTCTCTTTTGTATATGTCTTCCTCCATCCAGGACCAGCGGTGGGGTGTTCAATAGATTCTGTTACTTTGACTTGGTTTGCATGAAATAGGGTGTTGAAACTTGAAATTGGTGCTGGATGCAATTCCTGTAGCAGCATGATGTGCATTTGCTTCCTATAACTTTATGTGTAATACATGGCATTAGATTTTAACCATTATATTTGATCTTGGATATCATTCTAACTTATAAAAAAATTGGTAGACACTATCCCATTATGTATTGTTATTAAAATAGAGTAGATTAAGATTAGTGGGAGAGCTAGTTCCCGCACATGCTTGCCTATAGCTATCCTGTTGTATGTAAGAGATGTCTCTAAGCATTTCAGCACGGCAGTCTGTCCTGCATTGGAAATTCCTGTATGGGCACCATTGTTGCCTTTCCTGGTAAAATGCATGTTCCCAGGCGGGAACTTTTGTTACTTTGCAATTAGTGGACAATTATCATGAAGATTGCACTCATATTTTCAGAGGTTAAATTGGTATCACCAATCTTGCGGTAGCAAAGATCCTTCTTAGATGTCCCTGTAGTAGTCCTTAAAATGACTAAGATTGTTGCTATATATGTATTTCCTATTTGTCAATTAGGTTGATTATACAGATAAGAAAAAAAAGAATGTCCCTAGAAACATCCGAGTAAGCCAAATCTTCATGTTCCTCTGAGACAACTGTTTTGTTGATTGCTATTAGTTTCCCATTAAGATGGTTGAATCTCTATTGGTTCTCCTGTTCTCAAAATTTCTCTCACATGACTTTGTTTACTTAAGTTTGGAGATCCTATACATCTGCTAGCTCATTTTGGTATCCTCCCAAGACAGCTTGCTTTGAGTTCAAATACTGGTATTTGTTTTGACTTACCAGAACCCAATATGGATCAATTTAGAACGTTGTGCCGCATATATCTATTTGTTGGATTACTGTTGATGGTTTTTCCCCCTTTTTCTTAACAGTGAATGAACATTCATCGAAGTATTGCCACACAGGGTGTAGTAGTTCAAAGATTCCATTGCATGCACATGGGGTTTTGACCATGCAATCAGTAAGCCAGGATAAATTGACAAAAAGGAAAAAGGCTTCAAATACCCCAGCCTCTGCAAGTTTGGAGAGTTGGGAGACAAGTGGCAACAAAGTGATGTTTCCAAAGCTGACTCTCAGTCCCCTTAGGAGATTCCAGTTGCTTTCTGATTCTGATTCTGATTCTGATGATCCTTCTGTTAGTGAAGATACAAGCAGAGAGGCTAATGTAGAATATTCATCATTGAAGGAGAAAGAATATACTACCAATCAACATCCAGCTACAAGAGGACAGGAGAGAGCAAAAGCATCCGTAAGTGTTTCTCGAACAGAGGATTTATGGAAAGATTTCCATACAGAGAAGGATTTCCGCATTCCAACTCCTGCTCTGGACGAGGTCTGTGAAGAATATTTCAGATTTGTCAATGACAAGGAAGTAACTCCTAGCCTAGGTTATGTTAAGCGTACAAATGAACAAAAAGATTCTTTTCAAAATGGGGTTGTCCTCAACAATGATGAGAACCTGTGCAAGTTGGGTGACTCTATTCCTCCTGTCCATCGTTATTTTTTCCACGACGATCCAAGAATCCAGAATTTAGTTCGCAGTCGCTTACCCTACTTTTTCCCACTGGGTGCTACATACAACAGAGGGAACGAACGTCCCATTTCATCAGCAATTGATTATATGTAATATGCTTTGCTAGCAATCCAGTTTGATATATTTGCAAGAAGTTGGCATTTCTTTCTCACAGGATGTACTTTGTGTTTGCAGGAGTCAATTTAGCAATGGAGAAGGTTCTAAACCGCGAGCAACTGCAAAAATAAATGCTGAGATTAACTCAACAAGTGGAAGAAAGAATTCCAGAAAGGTAAATGCTGAGGAGGTATCAAAAGGCTCTGGAAGTTGGGTGAATCCTAAAAGCAGTGTGGGCATCCCAAAAGATGCTGCAAAAAGACGGGTTCAGGCAGTTGGTCGATCTGCTGGTCATTGGTTCACAACGCCTGATGGAAAGAGAGTAAGTTCAAGGCATTCATAATGTTCTGAGTTTTATACAATTGTTTCTGTTTGAATGCACATCTTTCTTGATAATCTCGAGAGGTTATACAAGTGTGTTTGCAAGGTATTTCTTGCTTAGATCTGTTGTATATCCATAAGCATATGATCCACATAGGTGTGTACAGTATCATTATCATCACCAGAAACCTTAATCCCATGTCATGTCTAAGGGTTCAGCCAATTTTTGTTGGTTTTCCTCTATCTCTTCTGTTACAAACTTCCTCCATTCCAGTCACTTGCCTTGCACATGCATCTATTAGTCTTCTTCTCTACTGCTGTGGCAATTATGTGTACCTTACATGTTAATAAACGGATCTTCAATTCTTCATCACAAGCAACACATGTTCACCCCCCCCCCCCCTCTCTCTCTCTCTCTCTCTCTCTCACACACACACACTTATACACACACACACACACGTACATTAAGATGCTATTTTTGTCATCCAGCATCCTCTTTTACTTGTGTGCTTCCTATCTTTGGTTAGCTTCTACTCACCCACAACAACTCTGTATACCTAAATTGGCTGTGGTGATCTTTGAAGTGTTTTGATGTTCCAAGAAAACCATATCTTCCAGTATTGCAAATCTTCAAAAATCAGAGTGTCGTTTTATGTAGATTGGTGTTGCACTCTAATAATTGTCAATAAATAAACTTATTCTCTAATCTATTTTAGGTTGCGTAAATGACCCTATCATTTATCATTTGGAATTGGAAATTCCAAATCCATTGCTTGGATACATAATTGTTGGAAGCATTTGGATTTGGGACCCAGTAAATAGAAGGATTTGGAATGACACTTTAACATAATTGTCATTTCAAATGACTACGGTTGGAATCTCTCTATCGAAATGCAACCTTAGAGAAATATGCCACAAATTATTTTATTTTTTTCACTTAATTGGGAAGATTTTATGATTTTGCTTTTGTTCTAGGTATAAAGAGTTTGTGAATGGCCTTGTATGTGTATACTTTTTGGATATCTGTTATTTGTTGTCGAGTATTAATTCCATGCCTCTCTGGTTACAATTTATGGTACTAATTGATCAAACTCTTCTAGGTTTATGTCAATAAAAATGGGCAGGAGTTGGGAGGTCAAATTGCATACAGACATTATAGGAAGGTACTTGATATCTTCCTCACGACTACTTCTGTGGATTCTTATTAGGCTGGATTCATTGAGTTCTGCCTACATATATGCATATATTTTGTTTGATGGTGGATACAAATGATTGGTTGGTTCGTTCAATTACTAGTAAATTATAATCTGTTAGTTTATTTTATCATTATTTCCAAATAGCATTGTCCGAGTGTTGCTTAAATTCGCCTCAATGTCTAGACAACCTACATGATTGATATAAAAGTTTCCAAGTTTGCCTATGCAGCTATGCTAATGTGAATATCTTCAGTTTTGAGGTGGGCGGTCAATTCTCCCCTAGCGGCAGGTTAACTTGCTGCAGGAGTGGATTATAGTGCAATTGCGTGCTTGTGTAACAAACTAGTCGGTCTTCATGTCCTAATTGCTCGGTCAAGTTAACCTTCTGTATCGGGATTGAAATAACTGATATTTGCAACTTCATGTGCCTAATAGTATCATCTGCTGCTGATACACAGGAGACTGGAGCTGGGTTTGAGAAGTCCAGGAAGAGATCCGCCGGAAAGAAGAAAACAAAGCCGAAGTCGAAGTCGAAGCCGGCTGCCGGAAAGAAGAGAAAGAGCTGAGTCTGCGTCTGCTGGGCAAGTGTTGAAACTTTAGCTGCCTGCCGATTCGTTTTGTGGTTGCATTATTGTTACCTGTAGTCCGTTTATGGTTGATAATGTGATTGATATGATATCCATTCTTCTTTTGTTCTTTCTTGCTCATTCCTCTGAGTTTGATATAATATATAAGCGGCAGGTTTACAATTTGTGCTTGTAGCTTCTTGTGTTCAAAGATAAAAAAAGCTTAGAAGCATGTTTGATAATTACAATTTTTTTTTTAATTTTAGTGTATATACATGTATATATATACTGATTCTAATATTTTAAATTTATTGATATAATTTGTTAGTTAATATTTTTTATGTAATTTATTTATAAAATTAGTTATTAAAGAGTGACATTTACCACTCATAAAAATTATTGTCTATAATTCAAATATTCAACACGCTGTATGTATGTTTTATAAGAAAATAGAAATTGTTTATTAATTTTTTTTCTTTTTGTTTCAATATATATAATTATTCGTTTTGATATTATTTATTAAATTATTATTGAGATGATTTGCAGTGGATATGGTGATCTCAAATGGTGCTGCCTTTTATACTGTGTAATAAAATCACACTGTAGTGTTGTTGTTTATATTAAACAAGCCTAAGGATGTGACTATTGTTTAAAAAAAAAAAAATGTTTTGAATTAAGTGCTCATTTGACATAAAAAATTAAAATTATTTGACATTTAATTTCATAGAAGTTAATAAAATCAAAATCCCGAAGAATTTCACAATCTTCATATTTGATTAAATCTTTTCTCTCAATTTGGGATTATTGTACTTGTGTGATCTTTTGTCACTCGTGTCATCGATTTTGACAAAGAAAATAAATTATAAGTGAAGATTTTGATCTAAAGAACACATGGAAGTAGTATATGTACCTTAGGATGTGTATATACTGCTTCCATGTGTTCTTTAAGATCAAAATCTCTACTTGTAATTTACTTTCTTTGTCAAAATCGATGACTTAATTCAAAATATTTTTTTTTAAACAATTTGTTTAATAAAAACAACACTACTACAGTGTGATTTTATTACACAGTATAAAAGGCAGCACCATTTGAGATCACCATATCCACTGCAAATCATCTCAATAATAATTTAATAAATAATATCAAAACGAATAATTATATATATTGAAACAAAAAGAAAAAAAATAATAAACAATTTCTATTTTCTTATAAAACATACATACAGTGTCTTGAATATTTGAATTATAGACAATAATTTTTATGAGTGGTAAATGTCACTCTTTAATAACTAATTTTATAAATAAATTACATAAAAAATATTAACTAACAAATTATATCAATAAATTTAAAATATTAGAATCAGTATATATATACATGTATATACACTAAAACATGCTTCTAAGCTTTTTTTAGCAGTTTTTCTAAACATCCTTCCTTTGCCCGGAGTTAACTTTAGATACCTTAGGATGTGATATACTGCTTCCATGTGTTCTTCTTTAGGATCATTCATGAATTGATTCACCATACTTATTGAAAAACCTATATCCAATCTAGTATGTGACATGTATATAAGTTGTCCCACTAATCATTGATATCTCTCTTTATCAATTGGAACACTTTCATTATCAACTCCTAATTTTGTGGTGGATTCCATGGGAGTGTCATCAAGTTTGCAACCTATGATCCCAGTTTCATTTAGATCTAAGATGTACTTCATTTCGGAGACCAAGATCCTATCTTTTGACCTTATAACTTCCATGCTCTAGAAATATCTTATGTTTCCCAAGTCTTTAATCTCGAACTCTTTTGCAAGAACTTTTTTTATGCATCTCATTTTAGAAAAATCATTTCTTGTAACAATAATATCATTACATAAACAATGAGGATATAAATTTTACCTCCCAAAATAAGTTTGGCATCGTACATATCCATACTTCCTAACTGCCTTTGTAAACCTTTCAAAGCAGACTCTAAGGGACTACTTAAGTCCATAAAGTGGTATCTTTAGTTTATATAACTTGTTCCTTATGGTTTCAGTTTCAAAGCTAAGTGGAATTTCCATGTAGACCTATTCTTCTAAGTCTCAATTTAGAAAAACATTCTTTACATCCAATTGGTGGATAGACTAATCTAAATTTGTAGCAAGGAAGAGTAGTACTCGGACAGTATTCAGTTTAGTAACTAGGGCAAAAGTTTCTTGATAATCAATACAATGACTGTGTAAAGCCCGTTGCCACTAGATGAGCCTTATATCTTTCAATCTGTCCATCTTCTCTATAATTCATCGTGAATATCCATTTGCAACCTATATGTTTCCTGATTTTAAATTAAAGGTGGGGTGCCTTTAAACATGTTTCCTTATTTTGATACTTTATGTCTTAAAAGCTTATGCTTGAATTTTTATATCTTGATAAATATATTTCTTACTCACACAAAAAGTAAATTTATTTTGAATTAAAAGTGAGTTGCTTTTAGACATATTTCTTTATTTTGATCATTTATGTCTCAAAAGCTATGCTTGAATTTTCATATGTTGATAAATTTATTTATTACTCATATAAAAAGTAAATTTATTTTGAATTAAATGTGAGTTACTTTTAGATATGTTTCCTTGTTTTAATCCATAATTTCTCAAAAAACTTATGTTTGAATTTTCATATCTTGATAAATGTATTTCTTAATCATGTAAAAAGTAAATTTATTTTGAATTAAAAGTAAATTGCTTTTAGACATATTTCCTTGTTTTGTTCTTTGTTGTTTGAAAAAGGCTTAAAGATTTTTTGAATTTCAAAATTCTTATTAACTCTTTCTTTAACGACTAACTTTTTTTGAAAGATGTATATATATAAGGTAAGTATGGAGGCTCAATATAGAACAAACTCGATAAAGCATTCAAAGAAAAGTGAGAAGGTTCAAAGTGCTAGAAGTGTGCTGGCTGGTGGAACTCTCAATCGTTAGTGACTTGTTTGTAATTATTTTTTATTATAAGTTTGTTATTTTTACTCACTTGTTGTGTGAGGGGTTTGTTTTACTAGCGGTGTGCTAGTAGTTACTGCTTAGGTAAGTGATTGTATGTTGATTCTAACTCCAGTTAAAAGTTAGTGTTGTTGGTTCTAACTCCAATTAAAAATTAGTGTTGATTCTCTTTAGTAGAACTTCAAGTTAAGTCTTGAGAGAGAGGAGTAGGCTCTTTAGAGTTGAACCTATGTAAATATTCTCTTGCTCTTTGTGGTTGCTTGATTTTACTATTCTTATTTATATTGCAATCACCACATATTAAGATCACAAATTCAAGAGTTTTCAACAAAAGTTAAATTTATTAATTTTTGAAAAACCCAATTCACAATCCTCTTGGGTATTTTTCTGGGCAACAAAACAAATGTGCTAAAATTAGGTGAGATACCTTTTTATGTGATGTAGTTATGAATTGGGCATTGTGTGCACGATCTAGCACCCATTCTCAATGCTATAGGCCAACTGAGTTCATCATTAATAGACTTGTTGTTGGAATTATCTTCACTTACCCTTAAATTTAGGTCAAGTTCTAATCAGTCCTAAGACATGTTCATTGCTCAATCTCTTCTTGACTAGACTTCTTCTGTAAGTAGACTTGAAGTTCATTGGTTGTTACTGGTTGTTTAGAGAAGGGTTGGGAAGAATGGGAAGGATTGGAGTTAGGTTGTTGCTACTGTGGATTTGAAGTGGATAGATCAGGTTATTGTTGCTAGTATGGACTATAAAGAGCTGGAATGTTCCAAAATTGATATTCTTAAGAGTTATTTAGAGTTTCTTCCTCCTGAATATCAATTTTGAAATAAAATGGTTGATTTTCAAAGAAGGTTACAGCCATTGAAGTATAAAATTGCTTGTGTTTTGGAGAATAACATTTATAACACAGTTTGTGAAGATAGACAAAATTTGGATGACCTAAATTGTAACACCATAACATAATTACATTATTATTATCAGATGAAAAAAAATAAAGGAATAGACTAAACTTTCTAAGGTTAACTAACTACCGGGATGAACATGTCTGCTCTAGAGGTCATCTTTCTTGAGGAGATAAAAGTCTCGAGTATGCCTCAACACTGCCAATCATCTTTGCCGAATCTAAGTCCTGAAATTCACGTAGATTGTTTGAGAACTTGGCAACATAATTGTGATCATTTGTAAGTTTACTGATTGATAATAGGTTGCAGTCTAAGTTAGGAACCAAGAGAATAGAATTTATTGTAAATTCCTTTGAGAATGTCATAGAACATGTCCCTACTACCCTTGATAGGGACCCATCTGCAATCTTGACTGTCCAGTTGTCATAATAGGGATCAAATTTTGTTAATAACTTAATATCTCTAGTCATGAGGGTTGATGCACCTGAGTCAACAATCCATACATTTGATTGTTCACATTTTAGCATTAAAAGCACTTAGTAAATTACCTTTATGTGCTATGGATCCAAAGGCTATTACTAAAGGTTGAGTGATCTGTGACTGACCAAACTTCTTCTTTAGCAGTTCCATTTGTTCCTTGTTGAAAAAATGTGATTTTGAAGCTGTAGTAGTCTCTTCCATAGATGTTGTATATCCTCGACTTTTCCTCTCTTGGGTAGGTTTCCAATCGGTTGGTTTACCATGTATTTCCCAATAGGTGTCCTTTCTGTAATACGTTTTATGACAGTGATCACACCGAAGGTGTCCATTTTTTTCTATTTGTTTGGTTGTTGATTCCCCCAATTAGTTAAGGCTAAAGTTTCTAGATTTGGAGAAGTAGTCTTTAACATAATTTTCATCATGCTCTTCTCTTTACAAACTTTTGAAAAAGGCTCCCAAATGCTTGTAGAGGTTTAGTACCCAAAATTATCCCTCTCGCTCCATCTAAGTTTTTATTTAAACTTATTGGGAACTTGTACAATTCTTTTTCTCAACAATTTGTTTGTATTTAGCTGCATCTTTCGGACAATTCCACTGGATTGCGCTATACTTATCCAGTTAAAGCCAATACTTATTTAGTGAATTAAAGTACTGGAAACATTAGACTCTCATTGCTACAAATTATCAGGTATACTCTCAATTTCAAATAATTTATATGTATTTTCAACATGTGAATAAGCCTCATTTGTAGCTTCCCAGATATCATGTGCGATATCACACAGTAAAAAATTCTCATCAATCTTATTAGTCATGGAGTTAATAAGGCAGGACATTACCATGTTTTCAAATTTCCACATCTAGAACTTTGGGTCTTCCTCATTTGGTTGGCTTGTAACTCCAGTTTGATAGCCATCCTTC
Source organism: Diospyros lotus (assembly GCF_014633365.1). Taxonomy (NCBI): domain Eukaryota; kingdom Viridiplantae; phylum Streptophyta; class Magnoliopsida; order Ericales; family Ebenaceae; genus Diospyros; species Diospyros lotus. Next base: position 23,182,531 of record NC_068347.1, read on the forward strand.
CTTCTTTTACAAATGAACATTATTATGGATTGGGACCATTATAGGTAGTTTTGCTAGTTCAACTTGTGGCTAGTGATGGTAAACATGTTGCTATCTAATTAGACTAGGGATGATCTCTTAAGATAGGTTGCTTTTTCCATCCATGTTGTGATTTATGAGTGTGTAGGGGTTTTGGTTAAGGTAACTCTTATACAATGCAAAAATATTTAGAAGAAAAACACACTTTATTCACCAATTTGCTTGGTATATATACATATTACATCCTTCCTAGTTTCCTATTATATAAAGTAACAATAGGAAGTTACACTTATACTGGTTAAGAACCTTATAACTACTTTTGAAAGAGGGATTTATTCTCTACTAAAACTAGGAAACACATTAACATTATAGAATATGGAAACTCAAAAACTAGGAAACAAAAATAATTAACCATCTAACAAGTCTAATGAGTTAACTAATGACTAAATTAGTGCTGAGATAAATTTGATTGAAATCTCCACACTTATAAACCAAAGCAATACCCCCATAAAACATTTAAAAAAAAAAAAAAAACATTCATTCCTAAAATTGACTTCTTAATACCAATGTGTTCTACATGTCTTATTTTATATAAAATCAACCATAGAACTAACTTAAAGTCACAACTACTAGACTCAATAAGTATTTCTAAGTTTCCTCATTCATAGTCCAACACCTCAATAAAATCCTCTAGTTCATGCCATTATATAAAATGGAAAATGGAACTAAGCTCATTATCCATCCCACCAAAAATGGGTTCAAAACATTGCCATATGAGGTGGGTATCCTTTATAGCTTCAGAATGAATAATCCCTCATTTATCAATAAGAGCATATCTAGATAGATGTCCCCAAAGAGAATAAATGATAATTTATTTTCAAAAACAGATCACACATTCATAGGAAAGAAGAATCAAATAATACTTGAACAATCCGACTTAAAACCTCCACATTCTCTGAAACTTCCTCTTCACTCTAGTAAAGTCTAGCATCGACCAAACACTTATATAAATAAAGTCTACAACTTGTTATATTTTATAGTAAGAACTCAAGACAGATTGATGGACTTCCTCATCTCTTTTTGAGTGGAGAAAAAAAATTCAATATATATTCTCTAAGAATCTTTAAAATGATTTGAAAACAAAAAATCCAACATACATTCATAGTTGCATAAAGGAGAAGCATTTTGAAATTGCAATTGAAAATTATACAAAATTAGATGTGACATCATAACAAAATTATAGTGTTTGCTACCCCCATGGTGGAGCCCAGCAAATCAAGAAACTCGGGACCAAAAGCACAATTTTAATTGCTAGAGAGAAAATTAAACCAAAAAATTTAAGAAATTAGCCGTGCAATTTTGTGAATCCTATTCCTTAGCACAAAAGGTAATACGTATTAAACATCACGAAAAAACTCATAAATCAGCATAAAGCACTAAATACCAAATTAACAATGGAAATTCAAAACCAAACAATTCAACATGCAATAACGAACATATACAATCAAATGAACAAATCATCGAAACCATCAAATAACAAGTTCATAATTCTACATCCAGAACCAAAGTCAAAATTATGATATGACTATATAAGTAAAAAAACAAACAAACAAATAAATAAAAGAAATGAGGGTTGAGAACATACCTACATAGTCTCTCATTGGTATCAAGAGCATTCTCTCATATCTTAAACAACTGAATAAGATCATAATGAAATTGTTCATGTATATCTTTGCAAATCGTGAGCAAACACTTCATCGGTTGCACATTCCACTCCTCTAGTAGAATCACCCTCGCATAATTGCACACCGCTTTCACATCCACCTCCCCTAACGACTTGCACTTCATCAGCTGCTTGATCTGCCTTTCTCAACTTTCAATATTACAATCTTCCTGACCACTCTAAAAAGGAAGAAGAATGACAAAATACACATCGAATTAAAGATTCAAACTACAACTATCAGCCCAACTAAAGATTCCATGACGAATTTGATCAAACACTTTGTAGGCAAATATAATTACCATAAAAACACACGCAAAATAATGAATTGAAACCGTAAAAAATAGTGTTTAATTATGTGTGTATAGTTGTAATTCTATAGTTTTGTGGCTTTATTATTCAGTTTATTTGTTTCCTAATTTAGGGGAATTTGGTTTCCATGTTTGACCAATTCTCTTTTAGTTAGTTTCCAATTTTCTTTTTTCTGAGATATTTTCTCGCCTTAGTTTTAGGGGTTGTTTCCCATTTATTGTCTCAATAATCTCAATTTCATTTGTAATATATATATATATATATATATATGGGTCTAGTTTTGATCCTATTATTGGGACTTATCAAGCTTTCATTCCAAACTTTTTCATAGTATTAGAGCGTTTATGATTCCAAAATTTCTCTATCATCCCAATGGCGTCCTCCACCTCCAAAGTCTATTCTTCCTCATCTCAAGTCCCCTCTCTATTACTAGTTCTAATGGAGGATTTGATTCCTCTGCTCTTCTTATTACAGGACACAAATTGAATGGGCACACAACTATCTTCAATGGACCATTTAGTTATGATGTTCATACATGGCTGTGGAAACGATGACTATCTCACCAGTGCAACCCTTAAACTGAATTCAAAAGATTTGAAGTAGAAGGCATGAAAGGTAGAAAACAATATGGTAATGCCATGGCTTATCAACTCCATGAGTAATGAAGTTGAAAAAAATTTATTCTCTATGAAATGACACAAGAAATCTAAGATGCTGCAAAAGAGACGTATTCTGTCACCGAAGACCCACTAGAGGCATTCAAGATTGAAGGTATCCTGTATGATTTCTATCAAGGGGATCTCATGGTCTCCTAATATTTTAGTCGCCTAACTAGATATGTACAAGACCACCACGTGGATTGTCCAATTGATGATGGTATAAGAAAATAGTTGAGAAGAAACAAATTTACAAGTTTCTTTTGGGACTCTAACAAAAATTTGGATGAAGTATGTAGGCGAATCTTAGCCATCAAACCTTTACCGAAGTTGTGTGAAGTAGCATCAAAAGTTCAATGCGAAGAAAGTCGGAAAAATGTTATGATGGGCACAAGAGTTTAGCCACCAACCACCAAAGCATCTGTTATGGCTTCTCGGAAAGTTAATGATAATTGAACCAAGAAAGAGATACCATAGTATGATCACTGCAAAAAGACAAGTCACACCCAAGACAATTGTTAGGATATCCATGGGAAGCCTACTTATTGGAAATTGAAAAATAAGAGAGAGAGTTGTGGAAACCATATTACGATCGAGGAGGGTTCTACAAACCATATTACCATTCAGCAAGGTGCAACTGGAAATTCTTTAATGATTGATCGCCTAGGCCCAACAAACATCAATTTTCCTGAATTACACCACCTTGGTGACAACAACTGTGGCTTAGAAAGATAATTTTTTGACTGCACTTAAGGTAAAAAAGGTTAACAGTAAGAGTTCATGGATTTTTAATTCTAGAGCCTCTGACGATATGCCTGGTGATGTATCTTTCATCCAAAATTTCACACATTATTATGAGAATCACAATATGCATATTGCTAATGGTTCTATCTTAAGGATGTCCACTAAAGTTCTGTTGTCATTTCAAAAAACCCCACTCTTGAATTGGTTTTACTGGTTCTCAATTTAGATTGTTATCTTTTATATATTAGTCAGCTCACTCAAGAAAAGAATTGTGTTACTAAACTCTTCCCAAATCATTGTGTTTTTCGAGATTTGAATTCTGGATAGATGAGTTTCTCTAGTAAGAATATGTGACGAGTTTCACAGGTAACATAATTTTTTAAATGTTCTTGGTCTTTAGATTTTTTAGATGAGGACTTTGATTAACCAATTATGGATTAGCATGTAAGTTTACTATTTTAGTTAGTATAAGATCCTAATGGTAAAGAGTGGTGAGTCACATACCCCAGAGCATGTGATACTTATAGTAAATTCATGGGTGGTTGTTGGTTGAACAATGCACTAAATATGACGTCGATAACAAATCATATGGCATAATGGATAATGATTTTGTTTTTAAGTTGCGATTGTGTAATTGATCATTTGACTTGAAACGACATAGTTGTCTTGTGTGCTAGTGTGTAAGATTTGTCAATGCACTAAACCATCCAATTATAAGGTGGAGACGTTCATCTTATGTGATCTTGTATTGCTAGTACATTGAGTCATGTGCCTTATTATCAATTAGTTGAATAATTCACGAATTATTTCCTGTTTTTCAGAAAAGTATTATACTCGTGTCTATTTGAAATAATCAGATTAATACATAACTTTTAAGGCTAAAAAACTTAAAATGTGAAGAATTCAACTAAACTATTATTCCTAGTCAACCAAAGCTAACCCCCCAGCCACCATCTCCATCATTCAATGTTCAAAAACACAACCATCTTTGTTGCCAAAATCGAATCCCCCACACTCAGCTGGCCACCACCTAATTCCAAATGCCTTCCATTTCCTCCTCCTCCATTCTCACTGCCGTTGTTCTCCTTTTCAGTTTCTTCGGACACTTCGCCCTCTCTCCCTTTGCCACTGCCACCACCTTCCCCAACTGCCAACGCAACTTCACTTGTAGCTCACTTTGCGACATCACCTACCTATTCACCGGTGGTGACCTCCCCAGCCACTGCGGGTTGCTAGAGTTTAGCCTCGCTTACCGGGATGATACCTACGTCGAGATCACCATCAACTCTGTACCGTACCATGTCCTCGACATAGAGCAAAAAATTAAATTTGTGTGCACACACACACACACATATATATAATATGCCAAATTTTTATTGTTGAATTTATTTAGTTGAAATGCATTAAGCACGAATTAATTCTATCCTAAATATTTTTCGTATGATGAATGTTTGATTGAATTTTTAACAGTAATTAAAATATGTCGAGTAAAATAATACTTGTACTTTTACTATCTTGAATTTTTTTTGTACCGCAAATTGTTAACAAATGGTATGTTTTTGTGAATAGGATCTTTCACCTTCATTATAATGAGGCAAACATCATATATGATCTATTATTAGTGTGACTAGAAAGTCCTTAGACAAGATAGTGTGGATGATCGGAAAAAAATTTCTCGATATGTCATCTAGTCACACTAATGAGATTGGACACATAGTTATTGAGTTTATGTGTTTATCACTTCATGACTCTCATTTGGTCGGGACTTTAGATGATGAAAGGATTATATTACATGATAATCGTCAACTGTAATAGGTTCGTATATGAAAAAACTTCATTACCGTTTAGATTGTCCTAAAATGTTGCTAGTTGTTATTCAGGATTGTCAGAACGTCTTGAGAAGATACAGAGATTCTTAAGATGGGTCGAAGTGTTTAACCAACATCAAAGGTGTTTGGTGTTGTCTGATGGTTGCTTGGCGATAAACCTAAAAAGTCACACACCGTAAAACGTGTAATCTAAAACCAGATCTATGCACTTGATATGCTCTAACACCTTTAAAAGTTAGTAGTGGGTCTTAAGATGTCATTAAGAGTTAATGATAGGATTCGTTAAGTGTTAACGGATCACATGTATCTAAATGAAGGATCACGTAGCATGCAAGGTGAAATTGTCAACTATTTCTACAATTGATTGACTAGTTTTCGAAGAGCTAGAAAAATGATCAACAGTTTGATAGAAACGGTCGACCAATTTTATATATCAGACTATGTGTGAAAGCTTCGGGAGAAATTAGTTCTCCCTTAATAGTAGCTTACACGTGGCGGTTGTTGAGGGCATGCTATGGGGAGTTGTTATGCTTCGATTGGACCTTCTGATCTGCATACGAGAAGAAGATTTAGAAGGTTAAATTGAGCTTGTGCATGGGTTATGTATTATTCTCTTAGTTATCTTTCTCGTGCAATGTCTGTTGTTTCTCTTCTTCTTTTGCTACAAATCAAGCTCAAAAGTTGAGCATTGGGTTTTTGAAAGACCAAGAGTCACACTAAGAGTTGAGCATTGGGCTTAATACATATTTTAGTCTCTGGACTAATAAAAAAAATGACTTTAAGGATATTAACTAAATTGTGTTTACTATTCATCTCTGGATAAAATAATTTTATACACTTTTAGTCCCTGTTTTAACCGACGTTAACTGAGACGTTAACTTTGCTTTGTCATGCTGCCATGTCACTCCTCAGCATTGCCACGTCACCACGGCTTAATGCATTTTTCAGTTCCTAAACTAATCAAAAAAATAGTTTTAAGGATATCAACTAAATTGTGCTCACTATTCATCCCTGGACAAAATAATTTTATACACTTTTAGTCCCTGGCTTAACCGACGTTAACTGAGACGTTAACGTTGCTTCGTCACACTGCCACATCATTGACACGTCACTATCACGTCACTCATAATATCCACGTATGCTATCCATATTTTTATATATAAAAAAAAAAGCCTACACACACCCAGCCATGGTTGTCGGCGGCCATGGGGAGCCCTTTTCCCCCTTTTCCCTCTCTCCTCGTTCTGGATCGCTTTTGCCTCTGCACCCTGTTGTCGATTCAGCCATTGTCGGTCGCCTCGGAATGGTTGGGGGTTGGGGACCAAGGTTCTAGAGTTCCCCGACCCCCAACAGCCGATGGCCATGGCAACCAGCCGCCAGACCGCTAGGTTCCTGGTCCCAGCCTCCTCATGGTCGTGGTCGGGGAGCCTCATTGTGGAGACATTTTTTTTTTTTTTATAAAAATAAGGACAATAGACGTGGATATTATGAGTGACGTGGCAACGTGACAAGCCAAAGTTAACGTCAGTTAAGCCAGAGACTAAAAGTGTATAAAATTATTTTGTCTAGAGATAAATAGTGAGCACAATTTAGTTGATATCCTTAAAGCCATTTTTTGATTAATCCAGGGACTAAAAAATGTATTAAGCCATGGTGACATGGCAGTATTGAAGAGTGACATGTCAGTGACGTAGCAGTATGACGAAGCAAAGTTAACGTTGGTTAAGTCAGGGACTAAAAGTGTATAAAATTATTTTGTCCAGGGATGAATAGTGAACACAATTTAGTTGATATCCTTAAACCTATTTTTTTGATTAGTTCAGGGACTAAAATATGTATTAAGCCTTGATTGACTAGTTTTCCAAGAGTTGGAAAAATGATCAATAGTTTGATAGAAACGGTTGACCAATTTTATATATCAGATTGTGTGTGAAAGCTTCGGGAGAAATTGGTTCTCCCTTAATAGTAACCTACACGTGGCGATTGTTGAGGGCATGCTATGGGGAGTTGTTATGCTTCAATTGGACCTTCTAATCTGCATACGAGAAGAAGATTTAGAAGGTTAAAATTGAGCTTGTGCATGGGTTATGTATTATTCTCTTAGTTATCTTTCTCGTGTAATGTTTGTTGTTTCTCTTATTCTTTTGTTATAAATTGAGCTCAAGAGTTGAGCATTGGGTTTTTGAAACACCAAGAAAATTGAACATGTGTGGGTAGCTTGAGGCTCTTTGGGTAGCAACTTAACGAGTGTAATGAGTTGGTTTTGGAAGGCTTGCTTAGTATGGATGGATTAGGCCCTCCACAACTTGAGGATGATATGATCTTAGTGTAGAAATAGTGTCTACACCCACTCAACATTAGCCTTCTAGGTACGCATTCAATTGATTACATGTGATGTAATATTACATTGGTTAAACATCTGAGTTGCATATGGTTTGTGTAGAATTATGCCACACATCTTTGATGTAAAAAATTTTAAAATCACACGCATATGCATATAGGAATTCCAACAGAATCATGATTGGAAACTATATCAATTGGACATCAAGAATGATTTTCTAAATGGGGATCTAGAAGAAGATGTGTACATGGAGATTCTTGCAGGTCTCGAGAATCAGACAAACTGAGATAAAGTTTGTAAGTTGAAGAAATCTCTTTACGGTCTTAAATAATTTTTTGGAGCCTGGTTTGATAGGTTCACTAAGGCAGTGAAGAAGTTTGATTATTTGCAATGTCAGTCTGACCATACTTTATTTATAAAAAATTATCTTGGTGGAAAGATATCCATTATTATTGTGTATGTGGATAATATAATCCTAATATGAGATCACAAAAAGGAGATTGGAAAACTTAGGAGGTTTCATGTGTATGAATTCAAAGTCAAAGATTTGGGGAATCTAAAGTATTTCCTCAAAAGGGAAATTAAAAAATCTAAGACAAGTATTTTCATTTCTCAACATAAGTATATTCTCGATTTGCTTAAAGAAATTGGAATGCTTGGATGCAAACATGCAGATAATCCAATGGAAATTGCCACTACAGATAAGAGGAAGGAAAAAGTGTCTCTACTGACAAAGAAGATATCAGAGATTGGTTGGAAGATTTATTTACCTTTCATACACAATACCTAATATTGGCTTTAAAGTAAGTGTAACCAGCCAATTTATGAACAATCCCACTGAAGAACACATGAATCGATTGTATAACAATTTGAGATACCTAAAGAAAACTCATGGGAGATGTCTCTACTTTAAGAAGACTAAGAAAATGAAGATTGAGGTATTCATTGATGTAGACTGGGCTGGGTTTACTATTGATTATAGATCAACCTCTAGGTATTGTATTTATGTGTGGGGGAACTTGGTCACTTGGCACAATAAGAAGTAGACAGATGTGGCCTAGAGTATTTGAGCTATAACTCATGGAATATATGAAGGAATTTGGTTAAAGCGGATACTCCTTGAATTTCAAGTTGCAGTAGATGATCTAATTAACACGTTATGTGACAATCAAGCTGCTATAAGCATAGCTAAGAACCTCGTTCATCATAATTGAATTAAACATGTGGAGATAAATAAATACTTCATCAAAGAAAAAGTTAAAGGTGGAATGATCAACATTTCCTACATATCTATTGCTTTACAAATTATGAACATCTGGACCAAGGCTCTACTAAAAATTAAGTATGAAAATATGAGATCCAAGATAGGCTTACTCAACATTTACAATCTAACTTGAGGGGGAGAGTAGAAAATCATGTTTAATTTTGTGTGTACAGTTGTAATTCTACAACTTTGTGGCTTTATTGTTTAGTTTATTTGTTTCCTAATTTAGGCGAATTTGGTTTCCATGTTTAACCAATTCTCATTAAGTTAGTTTCCTATTTCATTTTTTCTAAGATATTTTCTCTTATTAGTTTTAGGGGTAGTTTCCCATCTATTGGTTAAATAATCTCAATCTCATTTGCAATATATGTGTGTGCGCGTGCATGCGCGTGCACAAGTGTTTGGTTGGGGAGGGGGGGTTTAATTCTGATTTGATTAATGAAAAGTATCAAGTTTTCATTCCAAGCTTCTTTAGAAACAAAATAGAACACATGCACAAAGTTATACGAATAAAAAAAATTATACAATATCAATAGAAAAAAAGAAGAGAAACTATAAAAAAAAAAGGGCAAATAATTCAACCAACCTGGTCTTGTGTAGAACTTTAGCAACGGAGAGAAAGAACGATCTTTCCAGAGTGGGTGTTGGTTGGATGGGTCATGGCATGGCGTGGGGCGAGTTGCACAGAAAGTAGGTGGCTACGAGGCCTAGATTAGGATATGTTGGTTGTATAGAGAAGTGGATTGAGAAGGAGTGGCAATGAAGGGAGAGAAAGGGTTGGGTCGACTTTGATGGCGGTAGGGAGAAAGAGAGAATGAATAAAAACAAAAAAGGGATGAGAAATAAATATATTATTTTGAAAATCAAATATAATAAGAATATTTTTAAATACAAACAAAAATTAATATGAAAATTTAGCCTGCGTTCTTTTTATTGTTTTCAGACTATTTTTAGTTTTTAATTTTTTAAAATAATGAAAATAAGTTTATTTTATCATTTTCAAAAATACATTTTCGAAAACAAGAAATTTTTTTATAAAGAAAACCTTCAACCAAAACAATCTTTAAATCCAAAATATGGAAAATATAATTCATTTTTCATGTTTTGGCTCTAAAAAAGAAAAGAAAAAAAAAAGAAAAGAAGGAAGAAAAAAAAATTATTCTTTAATTTTTTAAAAAAATTATATATTTATTTAAAATTTTAAAAATATAATATATTTATATTATAATTAAAAATATAAGATAACATATAATATATTATTAAGTATATTATATAAAATAATATTTAATATAAATTATGATATCAATAATTTATTATTTTATTTTAATAAAAAAATTATTAAAAAGAGTTAATTTTATCATTTAATAATTAAATAAAATATTATAAAATAAACTAATTTTTTATTTTAAAAATTAGTTTTTTAAAATAACAAAAAAACACATTTTTAGTTTTTGAAAACAAGATGAAAATTAAAAATTAAAATGCAAAGATGACGCAAACATAAAGTCTCGTTAAGTTTCGAATCTAATCCCCCTCTCTATCCAAGCAAGACACTTTACCAAGAAGAGGTCTCAAATTAATTGTGAACTCCAGCACGGATTAACATTTTCACTATAATACATATATCTGCCTCTAGAAAAAGAAAGAAATATAAGTAATAAAATGCTTTCCTTAAAAGTAACAGCCGGTCACATGATCACCCGTCACAGCACTCCAGCCACCTCTGATCTCTCCCCCTCTCTCTCCGTAACCGATACGGTTTCACTGTCGCGGCGTTCCTCCGCCACCAATCGGAGCTCCTCTCGCCGTCAATAATAAATTCCTAGGGTTTTTCACCGGCCTATCTCCGTATCTCTCCAACTCTCGACGCGCTACTCTCTTAATTGCACCGTCGACGACGAAGGTACGATGTTCGCGAAAACCCTACCGTCTTATCTGCACATTCTTACATTTCAAAACCTTGCAATTTGTGTATACGTATATATGCATGCTAAGCCTGGAGTTCCTTAGAGCCTGGAAATTTGTCTTGTTCTCTTTAAATGCTAGAAATTGGGGTAACTGATTTTGGTGCCTTTTGTTTGTTCTAGAATTTTTTTTTTCTGGTTTTCACAATTTCAAATTTTACTTCTTTTCGAGGTTGTTATCAATACTGTAGACGATGGAGTAGTGAAGATTTTTCTCTGTTTTTTGTTTTTTTTTTTGGGGGGGGGGGGTAAAAAAAACTACGTTTGGGCGGCTAACCTTTGAATGCGAAATGCAAACGGCTCATTTGCCAATATATGTTGGTTCGGAATGATAAATTATCTGGACGTGCAACCACGTTGTCTTACAACTACTTTCCGGCCTCCGACTACCTGGTTCAGATCACTGCAACACAGAGTTAATGTGTCCCGGGATTTCCTTTCACATGTTATTCATGGAGAATTCTTGAATGTCTCATCCCCTGCTAGGTTGTGTTGGGTACTTGCAACCATTTGCATAAAATGGAAATTACATGTTTTTGCTTTACTTACTAGGTAAAAAGCCAATAAAATATCAAATGTTACTGAGTTTTTCAATTTTACACTAAACTTTAAAAATTATTAAACCTGCTGTTTAAGCTTCATTTTTTTGGAACAAATCTAAACTGTCATCCTCAAAACATTAAATAATTAAAGTTGGCTGTTAAACACACATTTGGCATGCTGAGTGTGCAAGGAGCACCAAGGTGGCATATGGTGTGTCTAATATTGGATAAGAGGGAAAAATATGGAGGTAAAATTAGAAAGGGGAAAAAATTAGGGTAAATTACCAAAGATATCCAACTTCCACTGTGTTTTTAAAATTGAACTCAACTTTTAATTCTTTCAATGGGGGCACCCAACTTTCTATTTTGATTCAATTATAGATTGCTATCTATTTCTGTTAATGTTCACTATTAATTGATTATGTGCCTGTCACGTAAACTCTCAAGTGCACAGAGAGAGAGAGAGAGAGAGAGAGAGAGAGCATCCACACACTCAATGATGGTGGTTAGACTCTCTAAATTGCATTGAATAACCATGTGGGTTGTATTTGATAATGCGGAAGATGGAGTGGTTGGAGGTATTGGAAGTCAAGGTGGCTGTATGGGTGTGGGCGGCAGGTTTTAGGAAGGATTTGGAGAATAGAAAGAGGGTTTTGGAGATGGGCTGTAACAGCAGTCTGCACTTTAAATTAAAAAGAAAGTTCAGTGTGGCTACTGAAACAAATTTAAAAGTTCGGTCTAAAATTGAAAACATGTTGAAAATTTGGTATTTTTTTGGTAATTTTACCCAAAAATCCATAGTTAGGGAAAGAATGAAAGGGAAAGAGAGGGAAGGTGCAGAAAGGTTCCCACTATTTTGTGTGAAAGAAATTTTTTGTTTGCAATCAAATCTGTGAGAAATCATTAGGTTTATATATATGTGTATGCATGTATATATTGGGGTTTTTCTTTAATTTTTTCCCATTTCCCCATTATTTGATTTTCCTCTCTTCTTGTACACTGCATTCATATCGGCATATTAGGGTTGATGTCAACACATATATAGATATACATTTTTTTTTTTTTTTTTGTGTGTGTGTACTACAGTTTCTTTAATTTTTTCCCCTTAATTTTTTTTTTTTAATTTTCTATTCTTTTCTGGTATACTCAGCCCACATATCAAATCATTTGCTCTTCTTTTCTCCCTATTTCTTTGCCTCAGTTTCCTTCTCCTTCCCCCTTTTCAGAAATTAGAATTTCTTACTCTAATTTCTTTCCTAATCCTTTGCCAATTTTGCCTTCAAAATCTGCTTACTCATCTGAGAATAAGCCACATCAGCATGCCGGCATGTTACTGTTATCGTGTGATGCAAGTCCCACCTCGGAACTGCATGGCATCACCTTCCCGTTTGAAGTATTGTATAATAGTAGTTAATGTGTAATTAAATTCAACATTGATTTTTGTGAAATATTTTATATACAAGGTTTTCCTAGTGCTCTTTTCTCTAGTTGAGGATTCCTAGAGTTTTGAGAGTTTCAGTATCCTTGAGTTAGCCTCTCAAGCTGGTGGTATTGACTAATATTTGTTGTAGTGGGGCTGTTAACCTCACCAAGATCAACACCCTTGCCATGGTGGGGTTATTAACCTCACCAAGATTGACACCCTCTTAAGAAGTCTTGATTTTAGTTGGTATTAGAGCCCACTTTGTGCAAGTCGTATGCTCTACACTTGCCACTTATAGTGGAACCTATGCCTCAAAAAGCTTGTATAGTTAATTAACTGAGTCACATGCTCTGCACTTCCTACTTGTAGAGGATTCTGTGCATCAAAAAACTTAATTAATTAATTACTCCCATCATTTTTTTTTCACAAGCTTGTTTAGTTAATTAATTGAGTCATATGCTCTCTACTTGCCATCTATAGTGGATCCTGTACATAATAAAACTTGATTAATTAATTAATTGCTCTATTAATTGTTTTCACAATATGTGGTTCCTGCCACTCCAACATCATCCTCCAATTTGTGCCACTTCTTATCCTATTCTATTCTCTTGTGGGTGTCTTGAGTTATCCAAGATGTCAAAATGTTCGTCAAAGAAATCTTCAAGAAATTGAAATGGATGAGCTACAGAGACGGATTCTTAAATAAGGGCTTGAAGCTTATGAAGGCTCACATAATCAGAACCAGAATTAAAATTCTGATGACAATAGCTTGAGTAGCAAACTAGAAGCTGATGATCCTTCCTGCACACAAACGTTGCTTCTTTTGAGTACGATTTTCCACACTGATGTCATCAAACTGCCAACCAAAGGCCTAGTGACTCGGGATCAAAGTTGATATTTTTGAATTTGAAGGATGATTGCAACTAGATGACTTCATTGACTAATTCTTCACTATAGAATGAATTTTTGAACTTTTAAGATATTCCAGATGATAAGTGGGTTAAGTTTGTTGCTATTAAGTTAAAGAAGCATGCTTCATTTGGTGGACAATCTCAAAGAGACAGAGGGAACGAGAAGGTCGGCACAAGACCAAATCTTGGGATAAGATGCGACAAGAGCCCAAAGTAAGTTTATTCTCGAGCATTACCGACAATAGACATTTCTCAAATTTCACAACTTGTGATAGCATACTATGTTCGTAGAAGAATACGTAATGGAGTTTGAATAGCTACTCATGAAGTGTGACATCTGCAAACTAGAAGAACGAACTGTAGCTCATTATCTTGGTGAGCTACATTGATATTATAAGCATTATGTTACTCCAATATTATTGGACCACTAAATGATGTCATTCGTCTAGCTTTGAAGGTTGAAAGGCCACAAATGAGGAAAGACATTGTTACTAAAAGTCAAATCTCAAGGCCTTCATCCTTGAAAGTTGAATCAACAAAGGTAATTCCCAAAGGTGACAAAGAACTGGGATCAAATTGTGCTTCCTGCACTAGCATTAGAAAGTTCTTCAAATGTTAAGCATTTGGGCACATTGCTGCTAATTGTCCAGCCCTACACATCGTCTGACTTGTTGAAGAGGGAGTAAATGGTAAACCTAATGAAAAGGAAGTTGAGCAAAATTTGACTCAATTAGTAGATGCAGACGAATACATTGTTTGTGCCAATCAGGGGGAATCTCTTACTTTACGTTGAAACCTATGTCATGATTCCTGATTATGAGAGTTGTCTCTGACACAATATTGTCCATATACAGTGTACATTAATGGGGAAGTTCTGTAATGCCATTATTGATAGTGGAAGCTGTGAAAATGTAGTCACTAATCATATGGTAGAAAAGATGAAGCTCTTGATTGAAGACCATCCTCTCCCTTATAAACTATAATGGTTGAGGAGAGGTGATGAAGTGAAGGTCACCAATCGTTGTCTTGACGAATTCTCAATTGGAAGGAATTATCAAGATGATGTCTGGTGTGATGTCATTCCCATGGATGCATGCTACTTGCTACTATGTTGTCATTGGATGTACAATCGTTTGACCTTTCATGATGGAAATCTAAACACTCATTCCTTTAGTAAGGATGGTGCGAAATTCGCATTACTTCCCATGAAGCCAAAGACTTATTCTACAAATTCATTAAGAAATAAAGCATTGATCAACAAGTTGAGCCTCAACAAAACCTGTTGAGAATTGGGTATAGCCTGCCTTCTTTCATTGTTAAGGAGAATCTTG
Organism: Diospyros lotus; assembly: GCF_014633365.1. Classification (NCBI taxonomy): domain Eukaryota; kingdom Viridiplantae; phylum Streptophyta; class Magnoliopsida; order Ericales; family Ebenaceae; genus Diospyros; species Diospyros lotus. Next base: position 23,197,586 of record NC_068347.1, read on the forward strand.
CCTCATTGCTCTTGATGAAGTCAAGTCCCTTTGACGCAAAACCCTAAACAAAAACACAAGACTAATCCCGACTACTCAAAGCCAATTCTCAATATCAAATTCAATAATCAAAGTCTATATTCAAAGTCTGCTTAACAATACATCTCTAAGGGGTTTTTATAAACTAAGACCCTTGCTAATTAGGAAATATATCAAAGATCAAATCCTATCCTAACTAGTACCCTAAATCTTGGAAATATAAAACTAATTAAGAAATATATAATCTTTCCAAAACTAATTAGGAAAGAAATAAACAAACATATTATAAAACAAATAACAAAAATATTAAAAATATCTTCAAAAAATACTTCCCATTGTGTCCCCCACCACCCTTCTCATGAAATTCAAAGATGTTGTACTTGATGAGACCCCTCTTGGATTGCCACCTAATCCCTTCCCATTTTATGAAGATGAAAGTGACGATTGTCGTATCCCTTGGATCTGACAGGGTTTCTCCCTTAGTAAGGGAGTTTAGGCGGGAATTTAGAGAGTAGAGGGAGAGAAGAATGAAGAAGAATTGAGGGAAGAGAATCAGAGAATTAGAGGGAGAAATTGAATATAGATCAATTCAAATCATTCGATGCCTACAAGTGGAATTGGGCCAAGTTTATATACTCGGTCCCTATCGGTTTGGCGCCAAACAAAATAGTCACCGTTACCGCATTCAAATGTTTATAGTTCTAGTAATTACACTTGTTGCCCTTACTTCATACTTATTACAATAGACCTCCCCCTAGGTACACGACAACGAAGTTGCCCAAGAATCGATGACGAGTCTTTTCCCAACCGGGGGAGAATGATGCATGTTTCGCATCAGAATTGCAAGGCACCCCCTTTTTGAAGCATTATATAATAGTAGTTGATGTTTAGTTAAAGTCAATCTCGAGTATTTGTGAAATATTTTATATACAAGGTTTTCCCTTGTGCTCTTTTCTCTAGTTGAGGAATCCTAGAGTTTTGAGTGTTTCAGTATCCTTGAGTTAGCCTCTCAAGGTGGTGGTATTGGCTAATATTTGTTGTGGTGGGGTTATTAACCTCACCAAGATCAACATCCTTGTCGTAGTGGGTTTATCTACCTCACGAAGATCAACACCCCCTTTAAGATGTCCCAATGTCATAGTGCCTCCCTTTTGACTTGTATGGATGGCAGTTTATATTTGTTACAAAATAATGAAGTTGAGCAGTAGTTTTGATAATTTTATTGGTTTTTTTACCCTAGTTTAGTTAAACTTTGTATTTCATCAAGAAAAGATTTCGATGCCTGAACCTGAACTGGAACTCATATGATCTTCTTTGTTCACCAAAACTTCCACTTCATAGATCCTCATAAAAGTATCTGACACACCCTTAACAGACCTGTGTACTCATTTCTCTTTGGGCATTTAGTTTTATTGAAAATTTTCATTTCATTTAGTTTAATTTGTTACCGTTGAGTTATCAGATTGCAGTAATTTTTATTCTTTTTGTCAGTTTAGTTATTTTCACTAATTTTATGATAGTACTTCATTCATTTCCAGTGTTAATTCTATTGATTGCACTTCTTTGATAATCTCCAGTGCCTCTCACATTTTTGCATGTCTATGCTATTGGAAAATTCTAAAATAAGACGATGGCCTATTAAGTTGACGCATGGGAAGAATAATAGGCTGTGTTCTGCACTTTTGTTTGATAGGTTTTTTTCTTTTTTTGGGGGTTGGGGGTAGGTCTGACCAACATGGCTTAGGCCTATGGGATAATTAAGCCATGCCACCTTTATTGGGGGCTAGTTGGTTCCTTGACCTCTTATATGTGCTATTGATTTGCTTTCTACGGTGTATGTTTGTTGCTCCTAGTTTCACTCTTAATATATTACCTTCTTAACCCAATTAAACATTTAATATATGTTTGTTTCCTTGATGTTAGGAAAATTATTGCGCATGCTTTTAACAATTACTTATGTACATCGGTATTTCTATGCTATTATAGTATGTTAGGAACCAGCTTTAGGTTTGGTGAAGCCCTAAATATTTGAAGTTGAATCTAGCTTGTATTTGCAAAAAACCTCCGCATATATGACTTCGGTATCAACCAATATAATTGCATTCAGATGGAAGCTTTAATTGAATAAAAAGTCCATGGATGGACACAGAAATTGTTTTGAGATGACTGTAATCATTGAATAAAAACTCCAGAGCTCAAAGTCTCTCTCAATATATTTGTTAAGAAATAGTGGCATGTGCAATGACCTAGGGAAAAGGGGCATATGGAAATCAGTGTTAACAAAACTTGTTAATCTTCAACAAGATCCAAATAGGCATCCAGGTACTTAGGGAATGAGAGTTGCTCTCTCTTTTCTGCAACACTCCTTCAAGTTTTTTGTTGGTTATCTCAGGAGTTTTTAGTGCTTGTGCTGTGCAGTGGTTTTACTTGCTTTCCTTTGAAGTTGGCCTCTAAATGTTTGCATGATACTTCTTTGGATTTTTTTTAACTCTTTAACATCATAGTTGGTAATTGTTATTATGTAGGGAGACCTCCTATCAGTTCCCATGCTTATATGAATATATGTTGGTGAAGATAGAGTAAAAGATAAAGATAGAGTAACAGCCTGAATTATCCACAACTAACTTACTGATTTATGTTGTATTTTTTTGTAAATTAATTGTTGTAATCTAGTCCTAGAAAGTAGGAAGTAATCTAGTCCTATATTCTAGGAATTATCTAATCCTAAAACTTAGGAGATTTCTTAGGAGTTGTTCTCTATTTATACGTGTACATTCATTCCTTGTAAATGTGAGGAAGTATTCTTCTTTTTTCCCAATTATTTAACAATATATTATACTGGAAGGTCTCTTGAAGCAATTGCTGCATGTTATACATATTAAATTCAAAATTGTTATTATTGTCTAGTTAACTTATGATGAGATTTTCATTCTTCATCAATTTGTAGTTTTTATGCTTGATGAGTGCAGATGTGGGGAAGTGGAGTTTGGAATGTGGTGGTTGAAAAATAGTTCCCATAAACTATCTAGCATATGCTCATTTTGGCATTTTGAACGGCCTACTGTTTTGGTTTCATTAACCAATCTTCATGTTCTGAAATAAAAGAAGTTTGATACCCAACCTCAATGAGAACTTACTGAGTTTTTTTATCAAACCTCTGACCTGTTGGATCATCACATAACTGTTATGACACTCCTAATAGATCTGTCTACTTGGTTTTTCTATGGGAATTTAGTCATATTGAAATATTCATTTCCTTTACTTTCTAGATTTGTTAAGAGTTCATTTATTGAATTTCAATTGGTCAAGGCTGTACATCATCTCTTAATTTGTGTGACATTTGATTAGTTATTTTCATTAATATGCTACATATGAGTGTTTTTTTTTTTTTTTTTTTCAAATGTCAATTATAAAAGAAAAGAATTTCCTTAAGGAGGTGAACCCTATAAAAAAGAACCAAGGCCAAGTGCAAAATGGCCTATATGTCAGCAGACACATATAAGTCATCCCAAAATAGGCCAGAAAGTTAAAGAAAAAGAGATGTTCTCTCTTATTTAATAAATAAATAAATAAATAAAGGAAATGAGAAGGGTTCCCTTCAAAATAGCTGGTAAATGCTATAAACCAATGATCTGAAAATTGGACCGGACTGGCCGGTCGAACTGGGCAAACTGGGCCCAAAAGCCAGTCAGGTCTATGGCAAAAACCGGTCGGTGAAAAGACTGGCCAATTTGTTTGTCAGGCTGTGTATGGCTGGTTCACCGGTTCTCATGCCATTGAGGCACAGAGAGTTAGATAGAGAGAGAGAGAGAGATGATTTTCAAGGTTAAGATTCAGTTTGTCGCCGCCGCCACTACCGATCTTTGTGGTTGTTGTTGCACCAGCCAACCCACCACTATTCCATCACTACAACAATTCATGAAGGGCAAACAATCATTGAGAGGAGGAGAAGACTAAGCAATTAAAGGATTTAGAGAGAGAAAATAACCATATGAGAATAGAGAAGGCGGCTATGTGATAAACCCTAAACTAGATTGTGCATATGAGAAGAGAGAACAGAGCAAATATGAAGGAAATTATGGAGAGAGAATGAAGAAGATAAGTGGGTTTGGTAATTGTAACATTGTAAAATGGAATAGCAGCATAAATAAGGGAGTAAATCACAACATTGAAAATGAAATAGGAGTAAATCAAGGAGGGGAGAGAGAAAATATCCTAAGATAATGAGAAATTTTTATTTATTATTTTTATTAACTTTTAAAGTTTGTATTTATATTGGTTCATCTCAAATTTAAAATTTATTGTATAATTATGTGTGCATTTAATGCAATTTTTTATTTTTATATGATAGTTTTAATTATTATATATTTAATAAATATACATTCCGGTTTGACTTGGGTCAGACCTTTGAACCATGAACATCTTCCCTTTCTAGTTCAACACCCTGGTTTGTATTTCAGAACATTGCTATAGACCCATAAAAATTCTACTATTTTGTTCCTTCCAAATGGACTACATCACACCAAGGGGGATGACATGCCAAATTTTACAAGCGATTGGGTTGGGTGTCCCTTGCTTCAAGAATGAAGAAAATCTAATGCAGTGGATAACACCATCCAATGAAAAGACAGAAAATGAAAAAGCTAAAACACCATGCAACATGAGCAATCTCATGGTGGATATGATTATCTGAAACAGAGAAAATAAGATGCCTTGCTTCAGGAGCAACATCATGATGGATATGATATTCTTCAGTCTTCTACTCAATTGCTCTTTTTTATGTTACTGAATTGTTAGGGCTTGCTTGATCTCGCTGTTGTTTACAGTTTTTTTTGTTTATTTACAAAGTTTTGGAAAAAAAAAGAGAAAATGCCATCTGGTCGAGTGTTTTTGTTTTCGAAAAATGAACTCATTTAAGAAAATAGCATTTTGTATGTTTCTGTGTTCGTGGTCATTTCTGTCTCCTTTATTTTCTGACATGATTTTCTTCTGTGATTTTTAAATATATATTTTATAAATATTTGCAAATATTAAGTAAAAAATTAATAAATATGCAAAATAAAATTATACTACATTGACTTACAGAAGTTCTATCACTATATAAAGAAAAAAAATAGTACAAACACTGCAATTGTTCCTGATGCATGGCATATGTTAATTTTGTCATGGCTCAGTAGTTTCCTTTCAATCACACGCTACATTGAACCAGGAAATCATCTCATGTCTCTGTAAGGACTCTAATTTCGGGTGTTTGTGAGGACTAGGGTCACTGTATTTGTGTCTTTTCTGCATTATTGTTGCAGTTTCTAGTCTTTTATCCATACTACCAGCTAGGTTAGTTCCTTATCTTTTGTTCCAGTCATGCCTATGTTTTCTGAATTTGAATTTTTACCTTTTGATTGGCATTTTGTTACTGTAGAAGAAATGACTCTGGCTTGAGCTTGAAGAAGGAAGAGATAAAAGTATGAAAAATATGATAACAATCCATAATAGTCTGACCATTGAGACTGACTTGAATATCATCTAGTGAGATTTATAATATGATGACATGTACAATTTACAAACATATAAGGTGCGTTTTAGGGTTCCATTTCTTAGTACTATGGCCAAAACGAACTCCTGCTTTCATCATCTCTTTCAAATTGATTTAGAAGAGTCAACATTCAGCTGCCAACCTTCCTGTGGATGTGAGGTCATCTTGTGTTAGTGGTTGTCCTGCATAACGCTGAAAGCTTATATTATGTGACAGTTTCACTCGCTCTCCCTATTAAGTTGATTTTAAAATTGTATAACTGTGGTTTCTTTAGTTTGCCTTTTGTACTCTTTACCATCAGAGTTGATACATTATGTTATGCAGATAAACTCCTACTGGTTTCCTACATTATGTTGGGCATACTTAGGAGTTATGAAAGCAAATTCTTGTGTATTTACTCTTGACTTGAGTCTGATGTGGCTCGTTTTTCATAAATATTTGTAGTTTCATGCTGAATGAGCACAAATGAGATGTGGAAGTGTTGAGTTTGAAATGTGGAGATTTGAAAAAGGTTCCTTTTAGGTAATAATACATGATAAATTTGTGCAAAGGCTGATGCATGAATTAACATACACTGTCTTGTACAGTGTTAATTTTGACATTCTAAAGAGACACCATGTTGGTTAATTGTCCAAACTTCGTCTACCAAGAAAGAGATTTTGACACCCAAACCTCACTGACAACTCATTTGATTTTCTTTGTTGATAAAAAATTCCTACCAATGTATCCTTGCAGAAATATCTCACCCACAGTTAAGCGATCTGTGTGCTTAATTATTTTGGGACTTCAGTTTTATTAAAATGTTTTGTTTCCCATACTGTTTGATTTCTTATGATAGGGACAGTTTGACAGCAGAAATATTGTTCTTGGATGAATACTAAGATTTTCAAAAAAATGAAATCAGAAAACAATACAACAACATATCCAGCCTTTATCCCACTATGTGGGGTCGGCTACATGAATTCTAGACTTCCATGTATTTCTATCTTTTGTCATATCTTCATTGAGATCCATACACTTCATATCAAACTTTAATGTCTCCCTCAAAGTCTTCTTAGGTCTGCCTCTACCTCTTTTTTTGATTAATTGTTCCATTTCATCAACTCTCCTCACAGGAGCGTCTCTTGGTCTCCTTCTCACATGACCAAACCATCTTAGTCTAGTCTCTCTCATCTTTTCCTCTATTGGCACTACTCCTATCTTATTACGAATAACTTCATTTCTAATTTTATCTTTTCTTGTATGGCCACACATCCATCTTAACATCCTCATCTCCGCTACACTCGTCTTTTGCTCATGTTGGTATTTGACTGCCCAACATTCTGAGCCGTACAACAAAACTGGTCTTATAGTTGTTCTATAGAATTTTGCTTTCAATTTTAATGGGATTTTATCATCACATAACACCCCCGATGCATTTCTCCATTTTAGCCAACCTGCCTTAATTCTATGTGTGACATCCTCGTGAATTTCTCCATCTTTTTGAATCACTGATCCCAAATATCGAAAATAGTCTTTTCTTTGTAAGATTTGGTCTTCCAATTTTATTATAACATCCTCCACTCTTGCATTCTTACTAAATTTACATTTCATATATTCTGTTTTCTTTCTGCTTAATTTAAATCCCTTAGATTCTAAATTGTTTCTCCATAACTCAAGCTTAGTGTTCACTCCTTCTTTTGTTTCATCCACCAACACTATGTCGTCTGCAAATAGCATACACCATGGCACATCTGTCTGAATATCTTTAGTGAGTTCATCCATTACTAAAGCAAATAAGTATGGACTTAGTGCAGAACCTTGATGCAATCCTATTGTAATTTTAAACGATTCAGTATCCCCTCCGCATATTCTAACCCTTGTCTCTGCACCATGATACATGTCCTTAAGGGCTTGTATATAGGCTATTCGGACTCCTTTCTTCTCTAAAATCCTCCATAATATTTCTCTAGGGATCCTATCATAGGCCTTTTATAGATCTATAAACACCATATGTAGGTCCTTCTGATGATCCCGATACCTTTCCATTAGGCGCCTCAGTAGGTATATAGCTTCCATTGTTGACCTACCGGGCATGAAACCAAACTGATTTTCTAAGACCTCTGTTTCTTTTCTGAGCCTCTGCTCTATTACTCTCTCCCAGAGTTTCATGGTATGGCTCATTAACTTAATTCCTCTGTAATTTTCACAGTTTTGAACATCTCCTTTGTTCTTATATATAGGGACCAAAGTACTCTTCCTCCACTCATCTGGCATCTTTTTTGATTTAAGAATCGTGTTAAATAATTTCGTTAGCCAGGAGATACCCTCTTCTCCCATGCATTTCCATGCTTCTATTGGTATATTATCCGGTCCCACCGCCTTATGATTTTTCATCTTTTTTAATGCTTACCTTATTTCATTTGGATTTATGCGTCGATAAAATGTATAGCTCACGTTCCCTCCAGAATTACTAAGATGTCCCAACCTAACTCTTGTGTCGCCATCATCATTGAATAATTTTGTGAAATACTCCTTCCATCTCTCCTTAATCGCTCCCTCATTCACTAATACATTTTGATTTTCATCTTTTATGTATTTCACTTGATTTAAATCCTTTGTTTTTCTTTCTCTTGCTTTAGCTAATTTATATATATTCCTTTCTCCATCTTTTGTATCAAGTCGTTTATATAGATTCTCATATGCTTTTGACCTTGCTTCACTAATAGCTTTTTTTGCTATCTTTTTTGATTCTTTATAATTTTTTTGATTTTCTTCATTGTTGCACTGATATTCAGCCTTATAGCAATTTTTCTTATTTTTAATTTTCAATTGCACTTCTTCATTCCACCACCAAGACTCCTTAAGGTTAGGGGCTCTACCATTTGTCTCTCCAAGCACTACCTTTGCTGTGTTTCTCAGGGCATTAGCCATTTCTCTCCACATTTGGTTTGTCTGTCCTTCTCCATTCCATTCTCTTCTACCCCTTAATTTTTCTTTGAAGATTAGTTGTTTCTCCCCTTTTAAATCCCACCACCTGATTCTTGGATTTTGTTTTATGTGATTTTTTCTCTTCCAATTTCTTACTTGGACGTCAAGTACTAGAAGTCTATGTTGAGTAGTCAAACACTCTCCTGGTATCACCTTATAATCCCTACAACATACCCGGTCCTCTTGTCTCATGAGAAAGTAATCTATTTGGGTGCTTGATGTGACATTTTTATATGTGATTAAGTGTTCGTCCCGTTTTTTGAACCTAGTATTGGTTATGATGAGCCCATATGCCATTGCAAAATCTAGAATAGACTTACCCTTATTATTAATTTCCCCGAATCCATACCCTCCATGTACCTCTCTATAGCTGTTTCCGTCTCTACCCACGTGACCATTTAAGTCACCTCCTATAATCACTTTCTCTCCTCTTGGTATCATTTGTATGAGTCCCTCTAGGTCCTCCCAGAATTTTGCTTTTATCTCCTCACCTAACCCCGCCTGTGGTGCATATGTACTAAAGATATTCATAGTCATTCTTCCTAGAATAATGTTCACTATAATAATCCTATCCCCTATTCTCTTTACATCCACTACCTCATCTACTAAGCTTTTATCCATAATGATCCCCACTCCATTTTTTGCTCGATCATTTCCTGTGTACCATATTTTATATCCATTTTCTGACAAAGTTTTTACTTTTTTCCCTACCCATCTCGTCTCTTGAAGGCACATAATATTAATCTTTCTCCTAATCATCACATCTACCACTTCCATAGCTTTGCCTGTTAATGTTCCTATGTTCCATAACCCAATCCTTAATCTATGATTTTGTTTTTGGCTTTGACTTTGAATTCGATTTTGTTTTTGATTTTGATTTTGATTTTGTTTTTGGTTTTGGTTTTGATTTTGATTTTGTTTTTGGTTTTGATTTTGATTTTGATTTGATTTGATGTTGGACTAACTTCTTTACCCACATCCGTCCAAGCAAATGCGGGAATCCTTGCTCATTTGTCACTACATCCGGGCGCCGATGCAGCGGCCCTAGCTTACTTGACACTACATGCGGGCAGTGTAGCGCGTCGCTATGAAGGGTTACGCCCACGCCCAAACGTTTTTTCATAATTTGTCTAGAGTTCATGTTTTGGATCTGACTAAGTTTTACGTTGGCTGTCGGCTAGCTAACACAACCCTCCTCCTTTATCCGGGTTTGGGACCAGCAGTGGATAACATCCCCAGGCGGAGTTGAAATCAGAAAACAATAACAGGGCAAAAATGAACACTAAAAAAAAAGGGTGTTTACATGTCCTATCATTTTTATTGATGTTACAGTATGATAATACTACTATTATATTATATAATCTAATGTTATTAAAATTATCATTGCAGTATTTATTAAGTATAAATATTAGTGTAAAAAATATTGTTACCTCTTTCTCTACAAGTTTAAGTTTTTAGATAATTTGGCGGTAAATAATTAATAGTACTAAAATGATGATGATAATAATAATTATTATTATAATACTAATTTCATTTTTTCTTATATTATCATATTCATAGTTGTGTTAATAGTGTTAAATTGTTGATAACTCTTATTAGTTCTAATTCCAATTTATATTTTTGTAATATAATATTAATATGGATGATATTAATGTTATAATATTATAGTTCAGTGTTATATTGTTAATATAACCCAATAATGATTCGCTAATATATTAATATAACAATATTATTATCTTGATCATTGGTATTGGTTTTAAATGATAATAATAGTAGATAGCCAATTTTAATATTTATACTACTATTGTTCATCAAATTTAAAATTTATGTATAAAGCCTTAATCCAACTATTTGGGGTTGGTCGCATGTATGCTAGCTTGTCAATCATGTCTATCTATGGCCTTATTGTGTGTAAGGTATTTATAACTCATATCACACCTAAGAGTCTTCAAAAAGTTTTTCTTAATCTTCCTCTTATCTCTTTTGCTAAAAAACTTGTTCATTCTATCTATTCTTCACACAGGAGCATCTATTGATCTTCTTATATAACCAAAACATTTTAATTATGTTTCATGCATCTTTTTTTCAATAAGAGTCACTCCAACTATATTACAAACAACCTTATTTCTAATTTTATCTTTTTTTGTATGACTACTCATCCATTGTTACATCCTCATTTCTGTTACACCTGTATTTTGCACATTTGGTGTTTTGCTACCCAACACTTTTTGTTATAAGGCAATGCTAGTTTTGTAGCCGTCTTATAAAATTTTCTTTTTAGCATTAATGGAATCTTATTTAGAATGCTATTCACCTTTTCATTTTAACCATCCTAGTTTAATCCTATAGGTAACACTCATTATCCCTAACTTTTTGGATGTTTGATCCAAGGTATCTGAACCAATCTTTTATTGGGATGATTTGCATACCATTAGTAATATTGGTATTAACACTAAAAATATTAATAAAAATAAATAATTGGTTAATGACATGTGGATCCAATAAAAAAATAATAATACATTTACAATTATCAATCATGTTTTTTTTTATTTTTATTTTTAATGTACATTATACCTATCAAACATGTTTCCTTTTCTTGTTTTTCTTTCTGAAAAGAAACTCAACATGACAGACTGCAACAAATTCACAAAATTGATTCTGCCCCTCATATTCATGATGATCTAATATGAATTCTCAGCATTAATACTCTTTTAATACATTTATTTTGTAATATTTAGTTCTTTTATTTCTTTCTTATCTTCTGTTTCTGTTAGAATTACTGCAAGTAATAAAGTCACTTGTCCCAAAATGTAAATTTACTTGCTTGATCGTCATCTAGTTCTGATGCCATCTTGACCAGTCAAAAGGCTTGGGCCTCATCTCATTTTCTCCGCCCTTCCCTCCCTTCTCAAGCATAATTTCTAGGTTTCTCTGATTTCTCTCTCACATGACCATCGTTCTCCTAATTGAACTCCCCCTGAAGGTATGATGAGCCCTGTCAAAATCTTGTATTTTATGTGTATATGCTATTTTTATCATTAGAGGGTAGCTTCCTTTGAATTGAATTGCTGCAAAGAACAATAATAAAAGCAGGGTTTGGGCAATTTGAAGATTTTTCCTTTTTTACATACTTTAAATTTTTTATCTTCATTAGGGTATACTTAATTTTGAGTCTTTGCTACTCTTATCTGCAATTTCTAATTAAATTGACTCCTGTTCACTCTGATCTGCAATTTCTTGTTAAATTGAGTCCCATTCGCTCTGATCTACAATTTCCTGTTAAATTGAGTCCCTTTTGCTCTGATCTGCAATTTCTTGTTAAATTGTGTCCTGTTCACTCTTATTTGCTATTTCTAGTTAAAGTTTGAGTCCTGTTCACTCTTATCTGAAATTGCTAGTTAAAATTTGAGTCCTGTTCACTCGTATCTGCAATTTCTAGTCTTTTTGGTTATTTTCCCTTGGCTTCGTTTCTTTTTTCTTCAAGATATGCCTAATCCTTTTATTTTTAGTTTTATTCTTCTTGTCCAGTATTATGGTACTGTAGGAGATCCATTATTTATGTTTGTTATGTAAATGATAAGGTTTTTTTATGGAAAAGTTGAAGAACTAGACTAGATTATGTGCTGAGTAATTCATGAACTAAATAGGGAAGTGTTGAAATTTTCCATAGATGTTCTTCATATTACAACAGGGACATTTCCTTATATGTTTAACAGTGCTCTTAATAATGTACACTCAAAACTTTAATTAAACAATTAACATGCTGTTAAGAAAAATAGGAAAAATGCTTCTCTTCAATCTTATTCATCTCTCACGAGAGGAATCCAATTTATACAGACTTCCTTACAAGATTAGGAAGTTGCTAAAAACTAGTTTAGGAAAGATTTCTAAACCTAGATTAGGTAACTATACAACTTTAGGATACAACAAATCAACCGGAGATATACTAATCTAGATCTGGAAGATACAATTCTAATTTTAGAAAATATATACTGTCAATTAATCAACCATCAATTAATCAATCAATCAATACTGATTGAGTCTTGTCCTAGATTGGGAACAAGACCAAAACCCTTAATTGCTGACACTCCCCTTCAAGATTGGTTATGGATATTATGCATCCCAATCTTGCTTGTCATCCTTCTAAACACGGTTGCAGGCAAGGCCCTTGGTTAGCACATCTACTAACTGATTATGTGATGAAATGTAGGGTGTGCATATCAAACCACTATCCAATTTTTCTTTTATGAAATGTTTGTCCACTTCAACATGCTTTGTTCGGTCGTGTTGAACTGGGCTATGAGCGATACTGATTGTCGACTTGTTATCACAATAGAGCTTTATAGGTGCAATCCATTCAATCTTGAGATCATTTAGTAAAATTTTTAGCCACAATAATTCACACATACCTAGAACCATGGATCAGAATTCTACTTCAACACTTGACCTAACAACCACATTTTGTTTCTTGCTTCTCTGTCTCCAAATTACCTCTCAACATGGTACAATAGCCAGAAGTTGATTTTCTATCTACAACATATCATGCATAGTCAACATCTGTGTAGGCCTCTAGTGTCATGGCTTCTCCTTTCTTGAATAGAATGCCTTTCCCAGGTGCTCCCTTCAAATAATGAAGTATCCTATACACAGCTTTAAGATGACTTTCTTTTGGATTGTGCATAAACTGACTTACCACCCCTACAAGCATAGGCTATATCAGGCCGAGTATGAGAGCTAGATATATCAACTTCCCAACTAACCTCTGATAAACTCCTTTGTTAACCATATTGTCTTCTAAAGCTTTTCCTAACTTATGATTAAGCTCAATAGGGGTTTCAACTGCCTTGCAGCCTAGCAATCCAGTTTCATTCAGGAGATCCATTATATATTTTTGTTGGGAAATGAATATGCCTTCCTTTGAATGAGCCACCTCTATTCCCAAAAAATATTTTAATCTCCCCAAATATTTAATCTTGAATTCCTTCGCTAGACACTCCTTTAATTTTGTCATACCTTTCTCATTATTTCCAGTAACAATAATATCATCCACATACACAATAAGCATTATTACTCTCCCTGTGGCCGAGTGGTGTATAAAAAGTGTATGGTCTCCTTGGCTTTGCCTATACCCCATGTTAAACATTACACCTGTAAATCTACCAAACCAAGCCCGTGGGGACTATTTCAGTCCATACAGGGCCTTTTTTAGTTTGCATACAACTGGTTCTTTTGTCCCATAACCTGGTGGTAATTCCATATATACCTCTTCTTCTAGATTCTCGTGAAAAAATGCATTTTTAATATCAAATTGATGCAGTGGCCAGTTTAGTTTAGCAGCCAAGGAAAGAAGAACCCTAACTGTATTCAGCTTTGCCACGGGTGCAAATGTGTCGAAATAATCCACCCCATACACTTGTGTGTACCCCTTGGCAACTAATCTTGCCTTGTACCGATCTATAGGCCCATCAAAGTTATATTTCATAGTATTGACCCATTTACAACCTATCAGATGTTTTCCTTTAGGTGATTTCACCAAATCCCATATCTGATTTTTTTTCTAGGGCTTTCATCTCAGCCTCCATGGCATCCTTCCAATTCTTTTTCTCTATAGCTTCAGAAAAATTTCTTGGAATAGGAATAGTGTGTAGGTTGGTAAGAAAGGCTTTGTGGGCAAATGATATCTTAGAAAAGGAAAGAAATAGATGCAAATGATGTTTAGTACAGGCTCTAGTTCCTTTTCTAAGTGCAATAGGCCAATTCAGATCATATGTATCTGTTTTGGGTGTGGATTCAATACATGTTATAGGGCTATTATTAAGAGTATCGGTTGAGGAGAAATCTGGAGATGGCTCTGAAATAGTGGCAGAATTGTCAATGTCACTTCTGCCTGCGGAGATTTTAGGACTGGCAGGACTTGTTGGCGATGTTGGGGCTTGCATAGGGTTAGATTCAGGTTTCTCTCTCCTTGAATATACCTATAGTGGGCAAGGAGTAGATGATGGCACCTCCTCTGATGACACTCCTACTGAATCCTTTAGATTAGAAGATGGGTTCAAGGAGAGTGACAGATCATGGTCAGACAATCAGGAAAGATGATGGAGTACTAGAGGTTTTGAAGTAAGATTCGTTCTCAGCAAATGTCACATTTGCAGATATAAAAAATTTCTTTGAAGGAGGGTGATAGCACCTATAACTTTTTTGTGTAGAGGAATATCCAGTGAACACACATTTTAAGGCACAAGGATCTAGCTTTCCTCTATTGACTGTAGGAACATGAACGTAGGTTGTGCACCTGAATATCTTGGCCTGCCAACTACTAGCCACATGAAAATCAGGAAAATGGTTAGTCAACAATTGAATTGGGCTATGAGATTCTAAGGTTTTTAATGGAAGTCTATTGATGAGGGAAGTGGTTGTTAGAGCTGCTTCCCCCCAATAATGTTTTGGTACATTATGGTGAAAGAGAAAGGCTCGAATAACAGCTAAAATGTGGCCATTTTTCCTCTTGGCCACTCCATTCTGTTGAGGAGTGTAGGGACAAGATGACTCATGAATGATCCCTTTTTGTTGAAAGAAAATAGATAGAGATAGGTTGAAAAAATATCTAACATTGTCAGATCTAAACCGTTTTATTCCTATTCCAAACTGAGTTTTGATCATAGTATAAAATGTAAGAAATACACGGCTTACCTTTGATTTTGTTTTCAACAAATACAACCAAACCACCCTAGTACAATCATCCACAAATATAACAAACCATTTTGCCCCAGAAATATTGGGAACATTTGATGGACCCCAAATGTCACTATGAATTAGAGAAAACGGAGAATCGATCATTTTATTGGATAGAGGAAAAGACACTCGTTTATGTTTTGCAAGTTCACACACAACACAACTAAAATGTTTAAAGTCAAGACCTTTGGCTAAATCAAGAAACATTAATTTGAGAGTGAGAAAAAAGGGATGACCAAGCCTATAGTGTTCTAACCACATCTTATCTGAAGGTATTTACGAATCATAACGCAGCGAAAAAATAAAAAACTTAACCGTAAATACCTTTAGGATCTCTCCAAGGGAATAGATTACGGAATGATGGCAAATGATTATCTCTTAATGTGAAGATCCAGTCCCGAAAAGCGATGATCCGAAGCCGTTCAATTGCTTGGCCTCTAACAGTATCAACAAGAGTTTGCAATCCAAGAACCTTGCAGGGGGCGACTTCCCTGAGGACGAAAGAGCGCTAGCTCAAAAAGGCGGCGTGGGAGCTTTCTCTCATGCACGTCAAACAGTATCAATCGCTAGGAGAGGCACACAATTCATTACAAAAGGAACCACATAAGGGCTATTTATAACCCTTAGGCACAAAACCCTAATTGAGGTTTTGGGGCGCATGGTATTTTAAGCTCATGTTTTAAACCCTTTAAAACATAGAATTGGGCTTTCCCTTTTATTCTTCTCCTTGGGCATTATGTTTTAAACACTTTAAAACAACCCATTGGGTCTTAGTTTTAAACACTTTAAAACAGCCCATTAAGCTCCTTAATCCACCCAATGTCCTTAGGTTAGTTTCATAAATAAGTCCATATATTAATTAAGTAACAATCCACCGAGACCCAAGCCCTTAATTTGGGTAGCCTAGTCCAACTAGGGTTTCAGGTGAATTATGATAAACTTAATTAATAGACTTATTTATTATAAGTTCTAAAATATTAACTATTAATATTTAAGAACTCTAGCTCCTCATTAGGATTCCCTAATCCTAATCGAGCCCGCCATTACCTTGTAATTGCAAACCCTTATTACGTGTGACCCATTAGGCTTCTACATATGTTGGCCATAACTTTATTGAATAAAGCCATAGACCATGAGAGGAGTCTAGCAGCCCATTATGACCCCCAATTGATAGAAGAATCAATTTATGATCGATGCCTTTTAGTGATGGTCTTTTCATGCAATTCAATCCCTTCATCGGTTTAAAGTGTCTTAATCAAGCGGGGACATGGATTGTGCATCAATGCCCATTTAGTGCCAGATTATTATATTTTTTTGGTTCCTGGAAAGTATAGCTTCATAAATCTCTATCCTATTATAGTCATAGACTTATAAGCTATATTTCCCCTAAGGGCTCATGAGACATATCTCCTCAAATTAGGGGTCGATGAATCCTGTCTTGGCTCACACCCAGCCTTCACATGCTTCATGCCATACTCAATCACTATTGTACTCACACCCCTTATTGAGATGCTTCCTGAACAGTGTCAAAAGTATATGAATCCACATGCAAGACACAGTGGTGACCTCAAGTCAAATGATCACTTGCACAACCACCATTAGAGGTTTCCTTAAGACACTCTTACAAGATTTATAAGGAATCATTTTGGTCAGCTCACTGTCCAGTAAACTTGTACTCACCAACAAGCACCTGTGTATTAGCTTAGGTATCCCATACCCACAGTTTGTAATATTAACTACTACCTTTTCTAAAGGTAACAGCATAGCACACACCGGTCTCTTTGTGTCATTGATGTCCCATCTCGATGACACTTTTGATTAGGGACAGGTTTAAGGTTGTACTTTTAGGTATATCAAGGACCTTACAATTGAAGTCACACCTCAATTCCTTTCTACACAGAGTAAATCTAGGGACTTTATCTTTAGGTATATTGTATTTAAGTAATTACTAAATAAACAAATAAATACAAAAGACAAAGCTTGTCAATAAATAACATGAACATGAAATAACTAGATATATTACTCAATAAATATACCATATCTTAATGTATCAAGTATAACTTAACTCTTAAGTTATAGGGCATACACTTAACATTATCTTCATTGGATTGAGCTAGGCATGACATAAGAGGAAGAGACTGCTTCTTATCCTGTCCACCTGGTTTCTCAAGGTAGTAAAGTCCTTCCCTAGCCCTAGCAAGCCTAATCATCCTCTTCTTGCCCTATTCTTGTATCTCACAGACATCATAATGGAAAAATACACTGCAATTAGTGTCTTCAATGAGTTTTTGGATAGATATGAGATTAGTGGTAAGAGAGTCGTCTACCATTATGATTTTTCTTGAGCTAGAACATGGGTTATAGGAGATGAACAAGTGTAGGTAGGATGTCATGTGGTTTGAAGCACTTGAATCTAGGATCCAGTAATTTTGGTGCAAAGTTTCTAAAGCATGTAGGGAAAAAGATAAGGAAGAAGTACCGGGCAAGAGAGTGGGTACCTTTTTCTGCTTTCTTGTCTAGGGACCCCAACAAATTCCTCAGCCTTTCAATTTCTATCTTGTTGAGTTCAAAAATCTCCCCTCCTTGTTCTGAATCCCTTGGTTCGGATTCCTGACTGTTGCTTGCCATATAGGCCTATCCCTACACTTGGCTTCTTAGCTAGGCTTTTTACAATAGGTACACCATAAAGAATCCCTATCTGTAGGTTTCTTCTCATCTCTAGGTCCTTTGCTCTGATGGTGAGCTTTCAAGGACACTAGAGCTAAGCTCTCATTCAAAATAAGTTCCAGTATTACACCCCTTCTCCCTTCTTCTGCTTGTATTAGAGAGATTACCTCATTCAAGGAAGGGATGTCTTCCTTGCCAAGAATTTGCACTATGACCGCATCAAATTCTATGTTGAGGTCGGCTAAAAAATCATACGTTCGCTCATTTTCAACAAATCTCTTATGTAGTGCAACATCCTCACTGCACTTCATCTTTAGACACTAGCAGTGGTCAAGCTCTTGCCATAGAGTTTGCAACAAATTCACATACTCGGTAATGGTCTTCATACCTTGCTTGGTTGCTGCCACCCTTGCCCGTATTTCATAGATTTGAGCTGCATCCTTGACCTTTGAATAGGTCAACTTTATGGCCTCTCATATATCCTTGGTTGTTGTCAAGAATATGACAGTTTCACTGATTTCTATAATCATGGAATTCTAGAGGCAAGACATCACCAAGGAGTCTTCTTCATCCCATGCTTCAAACGCTGAATCACTCTCCTTTGGGCCAGTTCCCAACAGGTGGTTGAGCTTCCCCTTTTCTTTAAGGAAGGTTCAGATCAATTGTGACCACTTCAGATAGTTCTCACCATTCAAGCGATAAGTTGTCTAAAGACTCTGCAATTCCCCCCCCCCCCCCCGGAGCCCCCATTTTGAGTTCCAACAACCGCAATCTTCGAGGTATAGCTAGATGATGAATCGGGTGAAGGGTCTTGAATGGTAGACATGCTCAATGAAGGTTGGGTGGAAGAAGGGAAAAATAAACTAATGGAGAGAAGAATAGGAAAAATGCTTCTCTTCAATCTTATTCATCTCTCACGAGAGGAATCCAATTTATACAGACTTCCTTACATAGAAAGTTGCTAAAAACTAGTTTAGGAAAGATTTCTAAACCTAGATTAGGAAACTATTCAACTTTAAGATACAACAAATCAACTGGAGATATACTAATCTAGATCTAGAAGATACAATTCTAATTTTAGATAATATATACAAATTACAATCAATCAATACCGATTGAGTCTTGTCCGAGATTGGGAGCAAGACCAGAACCCTTAATTGCTGACACATGCATTTATTTGTTTGACAGTTGGGATAAAAAATTGTAGTGCATCTTGTGTACTGCAATCACAAGTATGCATACATACAATGCATAGATATATAGGGGTGAATGCAGCTACACCATGGTAGTTTTGTTGAATGTTCTGGCAGGCTTAGGGTCCAGCATTTTCTTATTCATATTGGAGACTCTTTCATGCTACCTAGTAGCAAAGTACTCAATAGCCTCTCTCTCTACATATATATCTGTTTATACATCCATGTGCCTCAGATACACTCGCCTGTAGGGAGTTAGGATACAATCCCCTAGGATAAAAGACCATTTGAGGTAAGGTACAAATGATATATTCTTTATAATTTACCTTTTAGTGACTAAAATACCATCATATATATATAATGCATCACTATCACAATTTAGGATGTAATATTTGTATATTAAAATTTTAATCATTTATTATGACAATAATTTTGGTAGTTTATAGTTATGATATTGTTTTAACTATATGTCATAAAATATAGTATTATAGACCATTATTTAATCATGGGGTTGTTATAATTATATGCTAAAGTTATAGAACTTCTTAACATTATCTATATTACAAAGAAGATGTTATGAATTTTAACTTGGCATAACAATATATATATATATATATATATATTACAAAACAAACTTTCTAGCATTTTGTTATATTTGGTAATATATGGCAAGGTATGTAATAATAGAATATAATTGTTCCAAGCCTTAATCCCATTTTAACTTTCTAATCATCTCTATCAATGACCATATCTTTTTATATCTCATGTCATGTTTAAAGGTTTTCGCAAGTATTTTTAGTCTTTCATTGAAGTTTCTGTTACAAACTTTTTCCTTCTAATTAGTGCAACTTTGGTATTCTTCTTCTCACATGTCTATAAACTATTGTAATCACATCTGGCATATCTTATCTTTAATAAGCATCTCTCTAATTTTATTGAAGATAAGATGCATGAGACATGATTAAATTGGTTTGGTCACATGAAAAGAATACCAATAGAGGCTCTTGTGAGGAGAGTGAATGGAGTATAACAAGAATTTAACTGAAAAGGTAGAGAGGGAGACCAAGAAATGACTGACAAGTTAGAATTCATGTAGCCAAACTTATATGGTAGGATTAAGGCTTGATATGTTGTTTTAGTAAATTAAATCATCCTGTCCTGAAGGCATGATAAGTCCTAGACTATATTTATGCACAAATATATAAAAATTGAGATGTATCATATTCTTTTAATTTATGTGTATCTACTACTATGTCAGCAGATGGTTGCTTCCTCTGAATCAAATTACTACAGAACCATAAAGGAAGGGATTTTGATATTTAGTGATTTCATTGATCCCATTTGTATGCATAATTATTTCATATTGAACATCTAGGTCTTACTCATTTATTGCATTAAGTTTTGTAATATCTTCAGTTCCTTCATTTCTTTCACATTTTCTTCTCTATATTAGCATAGTTGGATGAAATAATTCACTTTGTCCACTATTTCTTCTTGTAATTTCCTTGTATTCATTTATGGAGTATATTGATTGAAGTAATTTTCTTGATTTGTTTTGTGGCTTTAGTTATGCTCTTAATGACAGTCAAAACTTGGTTAAACATTTGTTTTTTGCATTTATTTGTTTGATGTTGGGACAAAAATTGGACTTGCATTGCATATGTTGCAATCCCTAGTATGCATATATGCATAAAGTGCTTATGTATAAGGGTAAAAGTAATTACCTGAAATAAGTTTAACAGTGACCTTTGTAGAATGCAGTGTTTAGTGTATAGCTCTTACCAACCTTGTCTTATTGTGGCTGTGCTTGGATACACCATTTTGTTCCTCTTGCAAAGACCCACGACCATGCAAGTCTTGAACCTTTGTGCTCGCCTCTCTCTCTCTCACACACACACACACACAAAAGTTTCTAGGGTTCTCATATTGCTCCAATGCACTTTGTCAACAATTGGGTCTTAATTGTCTCTTGATTACATTATTAAAATCAAGCTCTCCCCAAGGTCATGATATAGGCCCTAGACTATATATCTACGCACACATAGGCATAGATATATCAAAATCTTTAATGAGTGCAACTGGAATATTTTCTGAGTGTCACTTAAATGCTTTAAATTTTGATCTTCATTATAACAGGGAATAACTTCTAATTTAATGATTGAGTTTTGTTCATGCTTACTTGCAATTCCTAATTGTTTTCAGCTATTTTCCACTGGTTTTCTTTTCTAGTCAATATATGCTTTGCTTTTACTTTTTAATTTCAACTTTTTGTCTGGGTATTGCGACTCCATATAAGTTTTTTTTTTGGAAACATACTAAATTAAATTATCTGCCACCTAAATAGAACATGAGAATGATAAATTTCTCCATTGATGTTTCACTTTGATGATAGTGTGCCAAGTGTCTTACAGCATGTCTCAGACTAGCATTCTTTTATTGCAAATATGGAAACAAGTCGGTCCCTGCCTGATTGCTTCCAATACCTGGTTATTTAGTCAGTTTATTAGAGAACCTTCCCTTTACTAGCTTCTATTGCGAACTTATAACCATATGGATGAAATGGTCTATCTCTTACCCCTTATAAACACCTCCGCCCCCAGACTAAGCGTTATTCTGACTGGGTGGGATTAAATGGGTGTAAATTTCTTTGAGGAAATGACAGTATCTACAACAAAATATTGAACTGCTATTTTGCAGACTGCTTAGGGAATATTGAAATAACGAATATCTGATATGTGCTTCAGTGCCTAATCCTCTGATTGTGGAGTTCAAAATCATGATTAAATTATGGTTTTGCTTAGAGTTTGAATTAATGCAATCATGTGTTATATTGGTTTGCTTTTGTTTACCTGCAACAACAATTGTCCTATTTTGCTGTTTTGCAGACAGCAAGTTTTCCAAAAATTCCTGGAGATGGACCAAGTTAACCAAGGCAGCAACAATGAAGCTCCACCAAACCTACCTGTGAAACGAAAACGTGGTCGCCCTCGTAAGGATCATAGCCTAAGTCATGGGAAGAGTGTTAAGGTGCCCCCTGGATTTGGGGGGGTTAATGGAAACCAATTTCATGATGTAGATGCCACTGAAAATGCCAATGATAGTATTGTGGGCCAGGCAGTTACAGGTGTTGTTGAGGCAGCATTTGATGCTGGCTATTTGCTTACCGTTAAAATTGGCAACTCCAATGTCAGTCTTAGGGGCGTTGTTTTCAAGCCAGGACATTTTGTTCCTATCTCTGCAGAAAATGATGTGGCACCACATGTTCAAATGATTAGCAGAAACGAAGTTTCCTTTCCTGTGCAAAATCAATCCCGTGTACGTGGTCGTCGCCCTCGATCCAGAGAGAGGAATGAGCAGCGTGGCAATCTTAGTGGATCCGGAACTGGTCATTTACTGAATGAATCAGACCCCACTAGTCAACTGCATAATCTTGCTCCAGCTACTGATCAGGTGTCTGCAGAAGGCAAAGATACATTACCAGCAGCAGCCTATACTGTCCCTTCTGTAGGCTCCAGAGGCACTGTGGTGCCTGTTGTACTACCAATTGCCAACCAAGTCAACAAAGTGCCTGCAGATTTATCCCTAGCTGCTGATACAGTAGCCTCTAAAAAGAAACAGGTGAAGACAGTTTCAAACCAAGTGCCCCTCTTTCAACCTCAGACCAGCCACCTGGTAACACCAGAAGATTTGCAGAATGATAATGGCCCTTTTCAACAAGGCCCAGAAGAAGTCTTGCATGGGGAAGTAGTAGTATCAATGAAGCCGACTGGGGTTTCTACACCCAATGAAGTTGATGGGGTCCATTTCTCTTCACAGTCCCCTCAAGCACAAATTGAGAACAGTGAGGCAGCTGATAAAAGGGAAAAAGGTTCTGGCCTTTCCTTACAAAGAGAGAGTGTAGATAAGAATGAGGCTCTCTTTGTAGAGCCTCTCCAAAGTGTCCCTACTGATACTCCCAATCCATCAGGCCGTATTGACAAGCCTCCTGAGCACAACAATATTGGCAGAATGTGTGAGCTGTTGCAGGTAAAATGAAAGTTTAGAACTCATGTAACCTCATTGAATAGCTATTTTGCCTACCTCAAAATTCATCAATATAGTTGCTTTCTCCAGGCTTTGCAGGACAATATGATAGAACCAGATACCTAAAGCTGAAAATCAATGGCAGAGAAACTGATAGCTTGATGAGGAAATTTTTTGGCAGAATAGTAAAAGCCTGAGTCCATGTCCAGTGATTCCCTGCTTTCTTAATGGCATCTCTAATCTCTATACCACCATAGGAACTATGCCAGAGCAAATCTGTGAAGATTCAGAAACTGAAATCTAGAAAAAGAAAGGATATATGGTTTTAGTTTTAAACAATAGTCATCGTTCTATTTCATTATCTCAGAGAAGGAAATTTAACTTTGTTGCTCCATTTGGTAGTTGTAATGTAGTCACCTAAAAACCCAGTATGTTTGGCATTGAGACAAGTGGTTAATTATCTGAACATTTCCTGCTGTGGCTTGAGTTTTCAGACTATTCTAGTTATGTTTCAGCTTTGTATGTTATTGTTGGATGGCATTAGTCTTTGTGATATTGTATGATCATTCTCTTTGAACTAGGAATTGCCTCTTCCATGAGAATCCGATTCAAGTTGGCAAAAGCTCCTTTTTGCAGCAGATGACAAAACAGATGGTTTTTTCTATCTGATGGAGAGTTGCAGCATGGGATAGAGACTGCTATGAAGGTAATTCTGTTTTAATTCCTTATATTCAGCATAAACTCCTATTAGCAGCATGTCGAAATATGCCTGAACTGGGTTGCTTATCTGACGAAGAAATCTGTTTGAAAATAACCAACTGAGCTACTTGCAGTTGGTTTCAAGCTCTCATGTCTTGCAGCTAAGTTGGATTTCCCTTACGTTTTGGCTAGAGCCTTATGATTTTCCTGTTAAGAAATGGGATTCTCTGCAGATAGAGACGTGCTTTGAAGTCTTAGTGGGCTCTGTAGTGTTATAGTGGGTTTGACAGGAAGAGGGAAATGGAATAGAGTTTGAGAGAAATATTAGTATCAAATGAAAGTGGATGGAAACACTTTTGGTCAGTTCTCTTTCAAGCCCTGCTTTTTTTTCTTTTCTTTTTTTCTTAGAATGGGTGAACATGGTAATGTATTATGACTATATTAACTTCAATATTTTTAAAAAAAATTCAACTTCGTTCTTGACTTTACAACATATTGTATTTTCTTTAGAAGGGTGTTAATGATATTATGTTTTAGTACCTTTTCCACTTCATCTACTTCCATTGCCTTTTCAAATAATAAATCTTTTTCGTTACTTCTCATCTTATATTCTTAGGCCCAAAAAAGAGATATATATACATCTCTCATTTTAGTTCCATTCCATTCCATTAATAAGTCTTCAAATCCTCGTGGTGTGACTTGCCGTGCATATTATATTTGCAGGCTAGGGGCATGTTTGCTTTGCTTTCATTCCTATTTTCTAAAATTTTAGAATGAAAACAAAATAATATTTGATTATTTGTTTTTGTTTTTGTTTTTTAAGAAGGTAAAGGAAAAAAAAATGATTTTGTTTTAAAACTGAAGGAACAAAAATATGTCCACAATTCCTATTTGATTTATTTTTTGTTCACCATTTTGAACACCAACAATACGTAGGGGTGGATATAATTTGGTTTAAACCATTGAATCGAACCACTCACTCTGTTTGATTTGCTTTTAGTTTAGCTTTTTAAAGATCACTTGGTTAGAAAATCAAACAGTAAATTGTTTTATATATTATTATAAACAACATTTACTCAATATTTATTTGAATTTGTGTTAGTGGCTTTTATAATATTATTATTATTATTATCATTTTGAAGATAAGCTACATTAGTCACTGGAGTTCATTTATTTTGATTGCTACCAGTTATTGGACTTAATGATTTCTCTTATGAAAGCCCCATCTTTTTTGTGCAATTGGTTCAATTATCAAACAGGGATATTAGGGAACAGTGCTGTCTGGAATTTAAATCCTCGAACAGTAATTTAAATCCTAAACCAATTTAAATCTCCATATTTTTAACTGAAAATGAAAATAATACATAAATACAAACACCAAATTTCAACAGCTAAGAACTAAATTTTCATTTCAAACCAATCCGGAGCAGTAAGCAAGTCTCAATGTCATGTTTAACCAATTAAACATTTCAAAAAACAAAAGAACATATTCCTCCTCAAGAGTGTTACAGCGTTGAAATGATAATTTCTACCATAAAACTGAATCTTTTGTACACTGCAAATCACAACACTCTATTTCTCTACTAAATGGTGCCCAAAGTTTCCAATGTAACATGATCTTATTTTTACCATACAATTCAAAACCAAAACAAAACAAAACAAAAAAAAAACTTCCTCGAGCCCCAAGAACTTGCGCTCTTCCCTTCAACATGATTGTTAAAACCCAAGTCCGTCTAGGACTCCCATTTTACAGAAAGAATTTCCCAATAATTTCGAATACCATTAGAACTTTACACTAATCTCTCTCTCTCCCCCCCCCCCCCCCCCCCCCTTTCTCTAACCTCTACTGAGACACAAAATATATACTCATTGATAGTTCTTCGATCAAATGAGCGACAGTCAAAATTTTGGTAGCAAGAAAAAAAATTTCTTTGTGAGGTGGTCATAAAAGAGAACATGCCTATGGAAACTTTGTGCCGAATATACCGTTAGATCCTGGGACCGGGATATGACGAATAACTGGCACCGGCGGCTGCGGAAGAGGGAAGTGGTTTTGGACTGTAAATTGCTGCTGTCCACCAGCTATAAAGGATGGGGTCACACACAACTGCAATGCTTGAGGTGCTGGAGTCCCTGCAATTAGGTAGAGTTAATTTGAAAAAATCATAAGCAATCTGAATATCCGGCCAAAGATTACAGGGAAAAAGTGATTTTATTGTTAGAGCAGTGACGTGTTTTAACCTACTTGTTACAATTTCATGTCACTCTATTCCCTTTTTTGTTGGTATTCTCAACTGGTTCCCGTAGAAATAGTAATAATTTTGATCAATCTTCATAACACAACTTCTACTTCTGGTAACTACAAGGCCTCACACATGGTCCATACAATTGACCCTCCCATATGGTCATTGAAGTTTACCATAAGAGATCTTAGACAATGGCAATGCAAACTCATTCACGTTTACCCTAAGAGCTGATAACCAGACAGGCCCCTTCAAACTAAGAAAAGTAACATCAACCACGCTAGATACAGACCACAAAGTACAAGTGTGCTTTGAAGGGGAGCAAATCTCACCCTCCCACAATACTAGTGCATGTGCACGATCAAAATTCCAGGCTTGTGCAGTTTATCATATCGCTGGGATGGGGATCCAGTGGCCCAATCATATTGCTGGTAAGCCCTCTGGTAGGTAGGGTTTGGTGTGGTGTGGTGTGGTGTGTGTTGTATTCTTGTCTAAGAAAACAAGCAAATATTAGTGCTTTCTTTTATGTAGTAAGTGCCTGACAACAATTTTTCAAGACTCTTCCAAAGCCTTGTCATACTGTGAGGAAAATGTATCAAAGTACTGGAAGGATCAAGATCATGCTCAAATTCATTTTTACAACAAAACTTTGTGAATATGAGACTTCTTGCACAAGGATATGTATGCTCGTTAAGCAGGCTTCAAGTTGGCTAAATCGATATAGATTTTTACTCCAATGCAATTCTTTCATGGTACTATAATTTCAGTTTAACATAAATCACATTGGATATTTATTTGCACACCCAAGAATCAGCCTAATAAAAAATACGCTATTACTTCATGCAATGCAATATGTCGGAATACAGACAATTGTGTTTCTTCCATACCTTGGTGCTTGGGAAGATGGCCCTGGTGTGAAGTCAGCAAAGGGCGTGTAGATACTTGAGAGAAAGCTGACACACCCTGATTCACGTGCTGCAAGTTGACATTAAGGGAAAAAGGCAATTTTAATGTAGCAGAAAACAGAGAGAAATAGGGGCAATATGAAAGAGAAATGAGAAAGAAGCAAGAAAAAGAAAGAAAACAAACCTAAATGGATAGGGAAAAAAAAAGTGATCAGCAAGTTTGTATATAGAAAGTGTCTAGCAGGAACTATTTTGGGTTTATCATTTATGAAATAAGGCTCAAAAGGTTGTTCGCTCCATAGCCCTCAAGATTTGCTTTTACCAGATGCCAATAGATGCAATTCACCAGACTCTACAAACAATCAAGGACTTCATTGGTGCATGACCACTAAAAAAAATGATAAATATACAAAAAACACTTGTATTTTAATTATTCCAGCACAATAAGATTGAGTGCAAAAGATATGTGGCACATATTTTTCAAGACTCCAATAGTTATTTGCTTCGGCATCTAGCAGGAATTATTCTGGGTTCATGAATAGCCAAGACTGTTTGGTCCATGGACCCTCAAAACTATTGTTTACCAGATGCTAATAGGTGTAACTTGTAAGAATTCGTACATTAGATTTTATCACCATAAGAAATAGTAATACAACAATAGTGTTTTTTTCATGAATTAGTTCAACATAGTTAGTTTAAGCTCAACATAATCACGGAACCTATTTTTCTAGACCATTTCCCCTACTAGAGTTGGAATCGCAGCGCAGCAAGTTGGATCAGAAACAACAATTAATCCAATTAGTGGAACTCACAAGTGAATATGCTTAAAAAAATTTAAGGTAAACCACAATGTGAAAGAACTGTGGACAAGAAAATCATTGTTTATAATATAATTTGAAAGAGGGGAACAGTGAACTTGAGCATCAACCAGCTCCAACTACAGAAAAACCAAACAATGTTTAATGTGGGAGATACCTTCATTTTGTTCCGTTGATTAAGAATGGGATTATCATGCTCCTCCATCCACATGATTATTTCCATACTTTACAAAGATAATTTAATATAGATTATATTGCAGTCCTAGATACCTTTATCTTGTGCTAGCTTCTCAACAAACATTTCAACTGCACATATTAATGTCATGCAATCTTTCAAGTTGCATTGAATGATCATAACTTACATGAGAAACAGGATGCATATAAACAAGCTGCCCCGATCGTCCAACCATAACCTGAAGGTCACAATGAACAATAAAAAAGTCACAACCTCTTTGTCACACTACACAACACAAAATTAACTTTGAGGAAGAAAAGCACACCAAAAAAATCCTGAGAAATAAATCTCTATTATTTACATTTTGGAAATTTGGATGCATATACGTGGGCCCTGCTTGGATAGGATGATGGTGACCAGCATAAGTCGCCAGCTGGGTCCTGTCCCCCACATGTCCAATAACCTGTAATCAAAAAGAAAATTAAATAGGAGACAATAACTCTAGACACTTGCACACTGACAAGGTTATTAGCACAGTTAGTAGTAGATGTTTGATGGCAATTAATAACTTACTAGTTATGCTAAAATTAATTGGAGAAATACAATAGCAACAATAAACCTTAACCCATTAGTGGGGCAGGCTGTATAGATTTTTGCCAATCATCTGTTTCTATGACTATATATCCTGCTAACATTTAGTTGTCCAACATTTTGTGCAATATAATAAAGCTGATTTTATAGCCAGTCAGACAAAACTTTTCTTTTTTCTGTTACAAAGATTTTATAATCGCATAAAATGCTGGAAGTACTTTTCTGCTTAACCATCTTGCATTGATTCTGTTAGTAACATCCTCAATAATCTCTTCGTCTTTTTGAACAATTGACCTGAGATATCTGAACTAGTCTTTTCTCAAAATAACTGGATCTTCAAGTCTCAACACAATATCATGCCAGTTTTATTTTTACTAAACTACAGTCTATATTATTCCATTTTTGACATATTCAATTTGAAATCTTTGGATTTACAAGTGTCATTCCATAACTAGAGCTTAATATTTATACCTTTTCTCTTCTCTACCAATACAATATCATATAAATACCATACACCAAGGTGTCTCTTCTTAGATAAGCTAAGTAGTAAAGGCATGAAAACTCAATGAAAAGCATAAATGTAATCCAACTGTAATGGAACCTCCTTTAAAACACTTTTGTAAAGGCAAAAGCTTTTATGAGAATTCCATCTTAGGGTTTTCTCAGGTCTATAATCCCCATACATAAATCCTTCTTATTATTTCTAATACTTTTTATTCTCAGCAAATAGAAAGCTTTTAGTGTTGACTTACTCAGCATGAAAATAATTCATTTTCGAAGACCTTGATTTCCTTTCTTAATTTGCTCAATCACCCGTCAAAGTATCATAATATGGCTAATTAGTTTCACCCCTGTAATTTTCACAATTTTTAATGTCTCCTTTGTTCTTGTAAATTCTTGTAAATGAGTAAATAGTGTTATTTTTCCACTCATCAAGCATCCTCATTAAATAGTTTCATCAACCATAAAATGTCTTTTCTTCCCATGCATTTCATATTTCTATCTAGATATAATCCAATCTAATAATTTTACCAGTATTCATTTTTCTTATAAGCTTGCTTCACTTCTTTCATGCAAATACGTCAATATCTATAAACACATAAAGTCTATCATCTTTGGAATTACAAAGATGTTCCAAGATGATATTTGTTTCTCCACATTCATTAAGAGTGTATGGTATTTTGTTTTGTCTGGTTATTCATAAAAAAAATTTATACACTTCTGAACTTGCTTCATTTATTTCCTTCTTGGTGTCCTTTCTAGCCAAAATATACATGTTCAAACGTAGAGAGTGCTGACACTTTGGATTTTACCCTTTACCCCATGGCCATTGGTGTATAATATTATATGTGTGTGCAAACACATTATGCCTCCTTTTGGTGAAAAACTCGAGATAACCCTTGGATCAGAAACTCACATTTCAAATGCAATTGTTAAGTAGTGCCACCTACCTCTCTAAATGGCATCATTTAGTATATATCCAATCTGCATTCAACATATGCCTCCTGTCAAGCTTCTCTTCTAAACTCCGGCACACTTGCCTCGAGTGATGTGCAATAGCCCCAACCCACATGATACTATCCACAAGTTAGTATGATACTTGGGTCTGCTACAACCCTTCTCTATCTAGGCACATAATTCCCGTTTTGAATGGACTGTCCACCCAACTATTCCTCAGTAGTACTCTGTCATGAACCTAGGGTTCATAACAGGTTCAAGAAGTAATTGGGGAGGGATTGAATTGGGGAAGAAGTCATAATTGAAATAGAACTGATAACAGAATGATTGGAGAAGGAAATGGAGCAGAAATGGGGGGAAGAAATCAGTAGAAAGGGAGAGAGTAATAGAGAGAAACGGAAGGGAGATTTAGAGAGAAATGTAGAGAAAACAATCAGAGATTCAATTATCAATTTCCAGCATGCCTTCTCCCATGGAATGGGATGAATACATATAGGTGCTGCTTGGCGTGGGTGTGGATGCAGTAGATCATTCCCCCCTCCAGCAGTTACAACAAACTATTTTGTCCTTTTCCTAAGGCCTCACATGTGGCCTTTCTAATTCTAACAAAATTGATAGCTGGAATATAGGTGCAACAATTAAAGTAAAAGAAATACAGCATAGCTATTCTAATTAACTCTTGGGTTGTGACAATTCCCTCTCCTTGAAAAGTTTCTTGTTCGCAAGAAACTTATTACATTGAAACGTTCATATTCATCCAATTCTAGTTTTCTCTATCAATTTAATGTTTCTTTCCTTCTTTATCCTTCTAGACTTTTTCCTCCTCTTTTTTCTCAACCGTAACATCATCATGACTTGCTACCAGATCATCTTCAACCATCTATTTATCAGTCAATGCAATTGACCAGCATCCAAATTTTCCAACTGGAGGAGGAACCAATACAACAGCTGGAATTTTGTTCCCTTCGGAAAAACCTACAACTTCTTTAGCTACCTCCCTTAGTTTTTTTCCAGCTACAACCCGCACTGGGGGCTGTCTGATACCTATTTTAACCCCAGCCAAGGATGATTCAACCTTCTTTGGATCCAAAGACAAAGGAGCAATATACTTAGGGCCTTCTTTAATTGCATGTGGTCCATCACAATCTTAACCCGGCCTAGGATAAATGTTGTAGGTATTCCCACTCTTAGCTTCCAGTAAGTCCAGAATCAGAGGGAGAATTCCAACTCCAATATCTGTATAAATTGCTGGTCTTTCAATTAGATTTTCTGACCCAATGCTATTCCATTTCCCACAAACTTCTGATCTGGAACGCTACCAAATCCTTCCCCCATGCACTAGCCACCCGGGGTAACGAGTTGGCTTTGGCTTCCTCTATCACTTCATCAATTGCTTCCCTATTATTTCCTTGCAGCCTTTCAGTAGATGCATCGTGGGGTATTATTTTTTCTTCTAACTTCTCAATCACTGCAACTGAATCCCCTTCCTGCCATCTTAACTTCTCCTTCGATTGGTCCATTTTTGAGAAATTCCTCCTTGTTAAAACTTCTGTGATAATCATCGAAGTATTCAATAGGAAAGTTGCAATGATACTTCTTGATAAGTATCATCGCAAACTCTTGCAACTTCTCACGGAACATAGGGCCAAATTTTCCGCACTCTTCATGAATCCCATTGCTTGTTCCTTTGTCCATGTTGCTGCCAACTGCAAATGCAGCCTTCTTTGGTTGCCATTGAGGCTCCATTCCAACTGTAAAGGAAGCTTTCTTCTGCTGCAATTGAAGGCTCATCTGCCCCATGTATGCACTGCCTCCCCTAGCTTCACGAGTTGGATACCCCACTGAAAATGCAGCAATGGTCCGCTGCAATTGAGGCTGCTCTCTTGCATGAAAATTAACCACTAAAAATGCAGCATCATTCGACTGCAATTGAGACCCCATTTGTTTCACGTGTGCCCTGCTTCCCTTAGCTGATTTTTCACAATCAGCATACTTTGAAGACCAAGGAGCTATATACATATTGCTCTTCTTTGCCTCTCCCATTCAAACAAAGTTAACCAAAATTCAAAGTCGAAACTACCCTTTGTATACCTTACTAGCAGCCTAGAATTCAATTGGAATCACCTCCTATTGCGGCCTGCAAAAATTCGAACACTGACTGTCAGCTTCACCACTAGAATCGGCTGGCTCGAATTTGCTTTTCCTTCCACATTCGGCCTCAACTTTCAGCCCAAGCTCAATTTCCGTAACCTTAGGAAAGTGATCGGTGAGTAGTTGTCTGAACTTCTAGTTCCATTGACTCACTGGACTCTAGAATTCGCTGCTCAATGAATTCACCGAAGTTGCCAAAAACAACATCGGACCAGCCAGGCCAAGTTGCCTTCAATCCTTCTCAACCTGGACCTTAACTATGGAAACTGATTTCCCTGCCTTACACTCAAGTCAAAATCACAGCCAAAGAACAACTACTGCCCAATCACCGTCCAAGGCTCCCAGCCCAATTTACAATCGTTTCTAATTCCAAAATCACCAGAATTCACTGTCAGATCAATCGCTACACCTACTCCCGAGTCCAAATCGCAACACCCACTCCAGTCACGACCTCCTAGACGTCCGCATCAACCTCCAATGGACTCGAGATCGCCTCAAGACGTCCACACTCTTCGTCCGCTACAGTCACAAACGCCTATTGGTCCGTGTCACCTTCGACAAACTATCGCCTCTGGGATCGTCTAGGCTGCTCGCTTTCCTTGAGCGAATGAGATGCAACCAACAAAATTATGCGAAATTGAGAATTCGGGGGTTGCAGTAGCTTACGACTTGGCTTCCAAGTCCGTTGAAGCTGCATTCCCTTCCACTTCGAGCAAGACTCACTGAAATTCATGGCCAAGCGTCAATGGTCGGCTTTGTCTTCAAGACTCTAACACACTTTCAGAATTCTCAAGCCGAGAGCCACTCCTCTGTTGGACTCATGGTAATCTGAATTCGCTTAGCTTTGCTTCATCGTTCGGACAAGTCGGATCGGAATGATTGAAATGGTCTCCTCGTTTGATCGATGCTAATCTGGCTCGCTGAAAATCACTTGAGGCTTTACTTCAATCAAGCCTTCCTTCTCGCTATCAACTCACGATCAAAGTGACTTCAATATTACCAGTGGAGTTCCCACCCAATCACCGACCACTGGTTGGAATTCACCTGAATTCTTGAATCGGCCTTGATTCCTTTCGAATGCTTACACTCGCCTATCACACCGTAACCAAGGAAACTCGTTAGAGTCCTTGTATTCGCTGGAATCACTTAACAGAGAGAACCGCCGAGAAACGGTGGCTCTAATACCAATTTGTCATGAACCTAGGGTTCATAATAGGTTTAAGAAGTAATTGGGGAGGGATTGAATTGGGGAAGAAGTCATAATTGAAATAGAACTGATAACAGAATGATTGGAGAAGGAAATGGAGCAAAAATGGGGGGAAGAAATTAGTAGAAAGGGAGAGAGTAATAGAGAGAAACGGAAGGGAGATTTAGAGAAAAATGTAGAGAGGAAAATCAGAGATTCAATTATCAATTTCCAGCATGTCTTCTCCCATGGAATGGGATGAATACATATAGGTGCTGCTTGGCGTGGGTGTGGATGCAACAGATCATCCCCCCCTCCAGCAGTTACAACAAACTATTTTATCCTTTTCCTAAGGCCTCACATGTGGCCTTTCTAATTCAAACATAATTGATAGCTGGAATATAGGTACAACAATTAAAATAAAAGAAATACAGCATAGCTATTCTAATTAACTCTTGGGTTGTGACATACTCCGTCCTCTAAGCATCACCTCCCTCCATGGCAAGTTGCACAACTAATACACCTCTCAAAAACCCTTGGTTCAAGGCAAGACCTATGTACCTCAAAATCATTATAGATTTGAGAGTACACTAGTTTAAGGGTTGTTCATCTAGGCACTCAACCCTCCTCCCTCAAGCAGACCTCACTTTGAATGGTTACACGAGAGAGAGAGAGAGAGAGAGAGAGAGAGAGCATACAATATAACAAGCCAGATTGACATTGTTTATCAGTTTCTGCATATACCACACAAAGTGCCCAACTACCCTCTTAACACTTAGTTGCCCCCTAACTAACCCAAAGTAGTTGGCTTTTCAACCAATATTGCTAGCCAAGGAGCATGCCTCCTACCCTTAGGTCATCATGAAGTGAGTTTGTCTTCCAAGGCTTAGAAACACATAAAAGTTGAAGAAGAGACTACATCCTATTGTCACCTCCCCTCTATCTCTCAAAAGCATTTACTCTCTCCCTTCAGGTCTCCTGTAATCTAGCAATAGCTTGGCATCTTTATTCTTCCCCCACGGGCATTCCTAATCTTCACTCCAGCAACCCTCCTTTACTGAAAGAAAATGAGGGGTTTTTTGGGGGGGCCCTAAAAAATCATCTTTGTTTCAACAACATATCCAGCCGTTATCCCACTATGTGGGGTTGGCTACATGAATTCTAAACTTCTATGTGGGTTACATCCCAACAGATAGTTTGTCTAGAATTCATATTTGGATCCGATTAGGTTTTACGCTGGCTGTCGGCTACCTAAGGATAACCATGTGAAATACTTGGACAATTTTGTTAATGCACTCTAGAAACAATTGTAGACTTCAGGTTGAAACCATCCACATATGGTTTGATAACATCAACAATCCTAAAAGTTGCATCCATACTTACTGACCATAAATAACCACCAAACAAGAAAGAGAAATTCAACATAGCCCCAAAATGACTGTTAAGTACTCAAATGGTCAGAGGTATATTGTTGTTATCATAGAAGCCTATACCTTCGGCACTAGCCACATCTTCCTTGTGTGCCATGAAGCATGGTAGCAGAAAAACTAAAAAATTACCAACAAAAGATAGGAGATAGATAGGTATTAAAATTTTCCTATTCTAAATCTGTATTCAACTCCACCTGCGTTGAGTAATCCCTTTTATTTCTTATCATAATTGATCCCAATACTGGATAAAAGAGAAGGGTTGCATTAGGTCGCAACCAGTGCAAAAATCACCAGATATTCTTATTGTGAATTCTACACTAAATCTATATTATCACGGTATCACCACAAGAAACAGACTGTTATCATCCCAATAGTAATAAATGGAACTTCCAAGTGCTTCATCTCAAGTGAAGAGTAAAATAAAACCCAAGTAACTTATGAATATTGAACATTCCATTCATTGTCTTGTTTACAGAAAAGTCAGAACTGGAAACTCAAATCGCCATTAAAAATAATGCATGATTACATGTAAAGAAAGGGGGGGGGGGAGAGAGAGCGCTTGATAAACATACCGGTTGAGGATATTGAGAATCACTGTCACCATTTCCGGCCATTAAGTTACCATAGGGAACAAACTTAACAGGCAGAGATGAACGAGGAACAAAAGAACTGATGTCTGCTTCTGGCTGTGGACTAGCAATAGGCACCACAGGGAAGTTGTCTGGGATGTAAGTCACATTAGCAACTGCTGGCACTGCTGGAGGAGTCACTGATCTATGATTGGCAAATGATGGACAAAACACCTTTGCCCCAGGGTTGAGCTTAAATTCCTAAAGCCAAAAGGTTCAAAAGAATTATTAATCTGGTCTAAACAAAAAAATTAAAATAGTATTGTGAGTTTTTTAGGGAACATTTACATTCAATTATCAAATTAATGAGTGACTGAAATCTTTCAATTTCTGTCAAATTGATAATCCACACCCAATAACTAGGTAATAACTGGAGCTCCTTATCAATTTGCCTAATCACCAGATTTGATGGGAAAATTACCAATGGGGCTACAAGCCCTGATGTGCTTCAAACCCTATTTTTACAATACTTTTGGTTAACGGTGGATTATTTTTAAACTATCATAGAATGAAGAAAGAAAATTACAGAAGCAGCCATGTATTAAGCTACAATGCATGCAATAATATTTGAAAGATCCATTTACCTTAGAAGTCAAACTTGAACTTTTTGGAGGAGCCATCCCATTTGGAATTGATAAATTGACACAGGATTCTGCAGTGCCCCCTAAAATAGAAGTTCCAGCAGATGAAACACCTAAAGAATTAGCACTAGAAAGTGAACTGTATTCTGAAGGATGCCTTTCCTGACCTTGATCCTTCAGTTTGATAACAGGAGCAGGACGTTCAGATGGTGCACCACTTTGTAGCTGCTTGGATGATGTATCGCGTTCAATTTCTTCAACAGCTATTGACTGAGCAGAGCAAGCATCTACTGTGCATGAAGTTGGTGTTTTATAATTTGATAATAGCATTTAGTTGGGTGAACCAGGTAATCTTAATAAAAGATTAAGCAACACCAAATTTCAAACCTAGTAACAGCACTGAATTGGGCCACAAAGGAATCCTGCTAGAACCGATTCGGAAATATATATGCAAGCAGCAATGAGCAAGGGAAAAAGTGGCATCCACAAAGATCGGACAATAAAATCCTAACAGCACATGGGTTACCAATTGCAAGAGAACTAACCCATCACTAGATGCACCACATATTGGAAATTTAGTGCAGATCGCATCCAGTGAATCAGACTATGGAAAGCATCAATTAAATTTTAACCAGTTCTATGCCACTAAACAGTAGTCATTGACAGATACATGTAAATATATATATATATATATATAAACACACACACACACATATGAAGGCTATTGTTGAAATAAATTCACCTAGCAAATATACTAATCCAGACAGATAAGAATTCCAAGGCCTACTATGCTCCTTATTATGAAGTGCACCTGCCACGCTGGAAGTCCTCAAAATCATATATGCTAATTGTTTCTCTATTGGTAATCTAAAAGATCAAATTGATTGACAGGCAGGCCATTTCTATACAAAGTTAAATCCAGTCATTTTGAAGCTATAAACAATTAAGAGGAAAATTTAACTCACAGCTTGGAACCGAGCCTTGAGCTTCACGTGTCTGTAGAAATGGCAACAGAAATAACATTAAGACAATGATCAACTACCATGTAAAATAAAAATTCCCAGTTCCTAACAAATAAAATGCTTTCATACTATCTCAACATACACTTTCTTCCTTTTGAAAGTTAGACTTCTGTTGATAATGAAACTGTTTCTCTTGAGACCTCCCATCTCTAGCCTCTCTGTCAGAAACAATTCGACCATACAAGTGACTCCATTAGCAAACAAATAAGACACAATAAAAGGATATCAAAGTTTTGGGTTGGGGAACTAGGACAAGCATATTTATGTCCACCAAGTCATAATTAAAAAAGCCAACAATTGAGTCAAGTGACAATGGTAGATATAGCCAATTCTTCTATAAAGATGTCCAGCAAAATCAGGCATGCACCACATGTTTGTAGATATGAAAAGGAACAATGTATTGACTCAAAAAATGTTGAAATCATCATTGAAAATCATGTGTATCCAAGTCCCTTATGGGACACACCTTCTGGGAAAGAGACTCAAGTACTAAATTGCATTAAGTTACCTGCAAGAAAAGAAAGAAAGAAAGAAAGGAGTGCTTTCATTATCATACAGCACACAGATATGCACTTCCTTCCAGGACTCAGCTTAAAATCTTATCCAGCATCCATGCCATGTTGACACCAAGCAAAAGTGCAAAAGAAATTGTTAGAAATCCAGAAATCTTTCCTATAATTGCTTCTTTCCTAAAATATCTCTATTTCCTTATTTCTAGAGTTTCCTTTTTTATTAGGATAAGATTATGTTTCCTATTTGATATTGTTTCCCTTATTTTTTTCCTTCGTTGATTGAGTTGACCAATCCCTAATTATTTGGGATTGGTTGCCTAAATCAGGATCCACGCACTTGTAATAAATACCTATTGTACGGTTACACCATACAATACGATATAAAAAAGTATTCTTTTCCACATGGTATCAGAGCCACCATCCTTGGGCTCTCTCTCAATCAGCATTCACTACTGATAATCGACCTTATTGCCAATTTTTTCTCTCTGTGCCTTCAGCAACTTGCCAATAATCGGCCTTCCCTTCTGCACCCTTGCCATTTTGCCGACCTGACCAGCATCTTTCTACTCTATTCTTCCTAAATAGCCATAATTGACCACCTAAAATTTTTCTGACAATAAGTGATTCAGGAAGTGTTACCTCCACACCAACCAGGCTTGTTTCGCAGCCTTCAATTAATTCATTGAATTGAGAACTTCGAATATGAGAAAATACCGACTTGATGGAAAGAATTACATTCAATGGTCACAAATTGTGAAGACACATCTTAAAGGGAAAGTAAAGCTTAGCCACCTAGAAGGAACCGAACCTAGCAAAGAAGATTCAAAGTTTCAAGCCTGGGATGAAGAAGATTCCATGATAATGTCATGAATATGGGGCTCGATGCAACCTGAAATCAGCAAAAACTGTATGTTTCTTCCCACTATCCGAGAGATTTGGGAAACCACTTGTCAGTCATACTCCAAAGCTCAAGGCACAGCAGTCATATTTGAACTCAAGATGAAGATTTCAATGACAAAACAAGGTACTCATTCAGTCACCGAGTACTACAATATCATGAAGGGACTTTGGCTTGAAACAGACCACTATCAAAACATATAGATGAAATGCCCAACAAATGCTAATACTTGTTACAGCCGAAGGGAACAACTGTAATTAGTAGCTTGGTATGATTGTAATTAGGACCCAAGCTGCACATGGCCACTTGGGTACTAACAGCAGAGAGTTAGTTACTTAGAACTCTCTAGATTGTAAGCCAAGCAACCTATAAATAAAAGCTATCTCGGGAGAGTGGGGATCATGTGAGGATTATTCCACAGATCTCCTCCCCCCCCCCCCCCCCCCCTCTCTCTCTCTCTCTCTCTCTCAAATTCTCCCGGTTCTTCTCTCCTACCAATTCTTCTTCCCTCTTCCTAAATTCCGGAAGAGTCCACTGTCAAATCTCGGATTTGACAATCTTCAAAGCTATATGGAGAGGGATAGAATATTTGAGTTTCTGGCAAGTTTGACCATGGACTTTGATCAGGTTCAAGTTCAACTAATCAGAAAAAAGCAGCTACCATCATTAATTAAAGTTTTTGCTATTGTAAGATTTGAAGAGTGTCAACAGAAAGTTATGCTTGAGACCCAACAAACAAAAGGGTCAGCCATGGTATCAAAAGGGGATAAGGACAACAGCAGCCTTGGACAAAACCAAAAGCCAAATTCAGCGAAAACATCAAGCCAAGATGGGTTATGGTGTACTTATTGCAAGAAGCCATGATACACGAGAGAGAACTGCTACAAACTCTATGGAAGGGCCAAAGTTCTCAATCAGACTAAGGGTCGGCAGCAACCTCACACCAATCTAATGAATGGGGAAGGAACTCCTCGAGAGAGAAGCCAAATGTCATGAACCTAGGGTTCATAACAGGTTTAGGAGGTAATTGGGGAGAACAAGACAAAGAGGGAAAGAAAGAGAGAAATTGGCGGGAGATTGAGAGAATGCAAGTGAGGGAAATAAGAGATTTCAATTCATCAATTCAAACATGCCTACTCTCTTACAGCAATGGCTTATTTATAGCCTCCAACCATCATCTGCCTATGTGCAATACAACTATAAGCCTAACAAGTACTATATCCTTATTACAATATTGCCCTTATACTACTATTAGGGACATGACACCAAAGAACCTTTGCAAGGGGAAGAGCTTGATAAAATCAGGGCCTTTCTTGACATTCTCTCTAAATCTTCTAATGTGTGTTCATTAGCTCAATCAAGTGAGTGCCTAATCTCTGAAAACTCTAAAGTTTCTAATAATCGTGACTCATGGGTTCTTGATTTAGGAGCAACTAATCATATGACACATGACCCAACCTATTCTGACACCTACAAACCTTCCCCTGGTAACAAAAGAATCATTATTGCTGATGGATCTTCTGTTATTGGTAAGTCCTCAACTCACCCTAAAAGATGTTCTCCATGTTCCTAAGCTCTCTACCAACCTTCTCTCCATCCACCAACACAACAAAAATTTAAATTGCAAAGTGATTTTTTTTGTTAACCATT
This sequence comes from Diospyros lotus, assembly GCF_014633365.1. NCBI lineage: Eukaryota > Viridiplantae > Streptophyta > Magnoliopsida > Ericales > Ebenaceae > Diospyros > Diospyros lotus. The sequence continues at coordinate 23,237,670 of NC_068347.1, forward strand.
GTGTTTTTTAGGACCTAAATTCAAGCAAGTCCGATTGGGGTGAGCATTGGATTTGCTAGGGAATGAAACAGGCTCTACTACCTTGACCTTGAGGATTCAAGCAAGTCCGATTGGGGTGATGCTCAACAGGTGCTCTCTAAAGCTCATGGTGTTTCCTTCAACTCATCCAATCTTTCAAACTCATCTAAAACTTGGCTTCAACATTTTAGGCTAGAACATCCTCCTTTCAATTTACTAAAAAATGTGTTTCCTTTACTTTTCCAAAATGCTGCTATTGATAATTTTCATTATGATATTTGTGAGGTTGCCAAACATCATCATGTTTCCTTTCCTGTGAATATCAAAGAACTTCTAAGCCTTTCTTTTTCATCCATAGTGATGTGTGGGGACCATGAAAGGTTTGTGTCCTTTATTGATAATTGTACTCAAACAACATGTTATATCTTGTGAAAGAAAAATCAAAAATTAGTTCGATCTTTTAGAATTTCCATTAAAATGATAACTACTTAGTTTGGGATATCAATTAAGAGGATTAGATCCAATAATGAAAGAAAATATTTTAATCAAAATCTTAAAAATTTTCTCAGAAAGGAAGGAATTGTTCACCAATCCTCTTGTGTTGATACACCTCAACAAAATGGAATGGTTGAAAGGAAAAATACACACATCCTAAATGCCACTCGTTCCCTCCTATTCCACTCTAATGTCCCTAACCAATTTTGGGGAGAAGCTCTTTTAACTATTGCCTACCTAATCAATCGGGTTCCCTCCAAAGTCTCAAGTAACAAGAGCCCCATGCCCCCATACAGTTACTATCTAAATTATATCCTGATTTCTCATATCGTAACAAAATACCTCCTAGAGCCTTTGGATGCATTGCTTTTGTTCATATACACAGTCAAAACCAAAGCAAACTTAACCCTAGAGCTCTAAGATGTATCTTCATTGGATACTAACACTCAAAAATGCTACAAATGTTATCGCCCATTGACCTGTAGAGTCTTCATCACCAGGGATATCACATTCAATGAAAAAGAACCTTATTTTCATTCCTCCAATCCCTACCTTCAAGGGGGGCATTCATTGGAAGATAGAGGATTAGACTTCACAACACCACTTCCTTCCTCCACTCATATACCACCTTCTTTGTCTCCACCTAATTCATTGGAAGACATTGTGGCTGAAGAACATCACCAGCCGATTGAACCAGCTCCAAAGACAGCTTCGAAGCCAACCAAACAGAAAGTTTACTCAAGGAGGCCAAAGTCAAATTCGTAACCGACACAAATCCAAGCAAATGAATCAATATCAAGTAATGAAATCCTCAACCTACTTCATTTGTTGATGAACCTGAATGTTGCAATTTAGATTTACCTATTGCATTGAGAAAAGCTAGCTAGAAATGTACCCATCATCCCATCTCCTAGTTTGTTTCACTTCACAAACTAGCCCCTCAATACAAAGCCTTTATCACTACTCTTGATTCAGTTGCTATTCCCACTGTCAAAAGGAACTTTGAAGAGAATAGAACTTCCATTCCACGTATAAGCTAATATATACAAGAAAGCTCCTAAAAACTAGGAACAAATTACAATCCTAATTAGTAGGACTAGATTACAACAATAGCTTCATAATTTACAAATTTACATAAGAGATTAAAAAACTTAAAACAAATAAAGCTTCATCTTCTCGGCTCCTTATCCTCTTCCATTCAAACTTTAAACTTCAATCGTTGACACTCCCCCTCAAGAATGAGAATGGATATCATCCATTCCAAGCTTGCTAGTCATCTTCTGATACATGGTTGCGGGTAACCCTTTAGTTAGAATATCTGCAAGTTGTTCACAAAATGATATATACGGGGTACAAATCAAGCCACTATTCAATTTTTCTTTGATAAAATGTATGTTCACTTCAACATGCTTAGTTCTATCATATTGGATTGGATTGTGAGCAATACTTATTGCTGATTTGTTGTCACAATAAGAGTCTCATAGGTGCTATCAAAGTGATTTTCAAGTCATCTAGTAATATTTTCAACCAAAGCAACTCACAAACTCCTAGATCCATGGATTTGAATTCTGCCTCCGCACTTGACCGGGCCACTACACCTTGTTTCTTATTCCTCCAAGTCACAAGGTTACCCCCTAGGAAGGTACAATACCTAGATGTAGATCTCATATCCACCACCGACCCTGCATAATCTACATCAGTATAAGCTTCAAGTGTCACACATTCTCCCCTTTTGAACATAATGCCTTTTCCCAGTGTTCCTTTCAAATAATGCAGTATTCTATAAATTGCCCTTAGGTGAGTTCTTTCGAATCATGCATGAATTGGCTAATCACCCCCACTGCATATGCAATATTCGGTCAAGTATGAGCTAGGTAAATTAGTTTACCCACTAGCATTTGGTAGGACCCCTTATCAACTTCATTATCCTCTGGAACTTCCCCCAATTTATGATTGGGTTCCATTAGAGTTTTAGTTGCCTTACAACCTAGTAGTCTAATTTATGTTAGCAAATCCACAATATATTTCTGTTGTGAGATAAAGATGACTTCTTTTGAGTGTGCAACTTCTATGCTTAAGAAGTATTTCAATCTCTCCAATTCTTTAATTTCAAACTCCTTGATTAGGTATTCCCTGAGTTTATTCCTAACTTCTTCATCATTTCCAGTCACAAGAATATCATCCACATACACAAGTAACACTGTCACTCCCCCTGTGGCCAAGTGATGTATGAAGAGGGTATGGTCTCCTTGACTTTGTTTATACCCTAAAGTAAGAATCACTTTCATAAATCGACCAAACCAAGCCTTGGGAGATTGTTTAAGACTGTATAAAGCCTTCTTCAATTTGCACACTACATGATCTTGGGTAATTGGACTATATCTAGGTGGTAAATCCATGTAAACTTCCTCTTCTAGGTCTCCATGCAAGAAGGCATTTTTTACATCATATTGCAGCAATGGCCAGCCTAGATTAGCAGCTAAAGATAGGAATACCCAAACTATGTTTAGCTTTGCAACAAGGGCAAATGTGTCTAGGTAATCTATACCATATACTTGAGTGTATCCCTTGGCCACTAGCCTTACCTTATATCTATCTAATGTCCCATCAAAATTATATTTGACTGTGTAAACCCATTTACATCCCACCAAGTATTTTCCTTTAGATAATTGAACCAGCCCCCAAGTTTGGTTTTTTTCAAGGGTTACCATCTACTTCCATGGTATTCCTCCAATTCTCATCCCCTGTAGCTTCAATAAAGTGCTTGGGAATAGGTATGGTATGCAAGCTGGTCAGGAAGGTTTTATTTAGGGTAGATAATAACTTGAATAGGACAGAAACAGATGCAATGGATGCTTGGTACAGGTCCTAGTGCCTTTTCTAAGAGCAATAGGCCATTCAAGGTCAGTTTGAGAGATTTCAAACTCACTCACAAGTTTAATAGGTTCGATTATAGATACAAAGGGATCAATAGGAGATTTACCTGATAAGATTTCAAGGAGACTATCGGTGCTCGTATCAATAGCAGGTTCAAGAGATGAATTGAATTCCTGGACATGCATAGGGCTAGAAACCAACCGCTTCAGTCTTGAATAGACTTGTAGGGGAGGAGTACTTGGAGTAGGTTCCTCCTTAGTCATATTTGATGAATCCTTAGAATTAACCGGACTAGAATAAGGCAAAGAATAAGAAAAATCCAAATCAGGTAAAGATGAAAATTGGTCTCTGTCTGTGACTATTTGGCTGTTATGAGAATGGTCAAAATGAGGCATGTTTTCCACAAAAGTCACATCAACTGACAGAATTTTTTTGGAGGGGGATGGTAACATTTATAGCCTTTTTTAGTAGATGAGTATCCAATAAAGATGCATTTTAGAGCTTGAGGGTCTAATTTGCCTCTATGAGGATTATGAATATGGACAAATGATATACACCCAAAAAAATTTGGTTTCCAGCAACTAGGGATATGAATGTCAGGAAAGTGTTTGGTTAGGAATTGCATACGACTCAAAGAATCAAGAGTTTGGGAAGGTAACCAATTGATAAAGGATGTGGCAGTTAGAACTGCTTTTCCCTAATAGTGTTTAGGAACATTGTGGTGAAAAAGAAGTGTTTTAGTAACAGTCAATAGATGCCCATTTTTTCTCTCGGCCACCCTATTTTGTTGAGGAGTATAGGGACAAGAGGACTCACGGATAATCCCTTTTTGTTGGAAAAAATTTGATAGAGATTGGTTAAAGAAATTTTTGGCATTATCAGATCTTAGTCCCTTGATTTTCACTCCAAATTGAGTACTAATCATGTTATAGAAGTTGGGTAAAATAGTGCTCACTTCAGATTTATTTTTCATAAGAAATAATCACATCACTCGGGTGCAATCATCCACAAACACTATAAACCACAGTGCCCCAGAAATATTGGGAACGATTGCAAGGCCCCAAACATTACAATGAATGAGAGAGAATGGAACAAAAGTTCTTTTATTCGATGAAGGATAGGTCACCCTTTTATGTTTAGCAAATTCACAAACTGAACACTGAAAATTTTTAACATCAAGACCCCTAAATAAAGCTGGAAATATGACTCCAAGACTGAAAAATGAGGGGTGACCAAGGCGATAGTGATGTAACCAAATTTGATCTCTACTAGATTGCACCAAACATGGCACAGAATTCACCTTTTCCTTTTTCTCCTACTCATTCGGTCCCTCAAGATAGTATAGGCCAGCCCTAGACTTAGCAAGCCCAATCATCTTCTTCGATTCTTGTCCCTAAATTTCACATAAAGTAGGATGAAAGTTAGCATTGCCATTGTTGTCTAGGACTAATTTTTGAATGGAGATAAGGTTAGTGAATAATTTAGGGACATGGAGAACATTCTTCAGTGTGAGATATTCATTGAGAATGATATCTCCTTGACCGGCAATGGTGGTTAAGGGCCCATCTGCTATGGTTATTTTCTTGGAACTTGAACAAGGATTGTAGGTAATGAAATAATGGGAAAGAGAGGTCATATGATATGTTGCCCTAGAGTCTAGGATCCAAGGGTTGGGTTATTCCCAAAGCATGTATGGTAAGAGAATGAGAGAAAATACCTGTAAGTGCAAGAGAACAGGTACCTTTTTCTTTTTTGTCAAGAGATTCTAGAAAATTCCTTAGCTACTCAATTTCTGCCTAGTTGAGATCCAAGCCTTCTCCCTATTCTGATCCTTTTTGTTCTGCTTGATGTTGGTTGCCAGCCATATTAGCCATTAGGCTTGGCTCTAGCCCCTGGTTGTCCTCCTTTGGATTGTTTTCCATGTAACTTCCAACATCTCTCTATGGTATACCTAGGTTTTTTACAAAAGGTACACAATAGAGAGTCTCTATCCCCAGCTGCCTTCTCCTCTTTAAGACTCCTGTTAGGAGCCTTTAGTGACACTAGTGTTGATCTCTCTATTGGAGACTTGTCCAACATCACTCCCCTTCTCCCTTCTTCAGCCCGGATTATAGAGATTACTTCATTTAGAGAGGGTAAATCCTCCTTACCAAGAACTTGAACTCTTACCAAAAAACTTCATATTAAGTCCCGCCAAGAAATCATAAGTTCTTTCTTTCTCCGCAAACCTTTTTTGTAATGCAGCATCTTCATTGCATTTCATCTTTAGGCATTAGTAATGATCCAATTCTTACCATAAAGTTTGCAGTGTATTGGCATACTCAATGATAGACCTTACCCCTTGTTTACTGGCAACAATCTTGGTCCTTACTTCGCAGATCTGTACAACATCTTTCACCTTGGAATAGGTGAGCTTGACTGCCTCCCATATGTCTTTAGCAGTTAAGAATATCACCGTATCACTTATCTCCGGTACCATTGAATTCCATAGCCATGACATCACTAAGGAATCCTCCTCATCCCATGCTGCAAGCATAGGATCTTCCTCCTTAGGACCAGTCCCCAAGAGATAACTTAGTTTCCTTTTTCCCTTGAGAAAAGTACGAATCAACTGGGACCACTTCAAATAATTTTTCCCATTCAACTAGTAGGCCGCTTGGAGATTTTGCAACTCTCCTCCATTGCCTATACTGCCCATTCCAACAACCAAAACTTCCGTGATTTGTTAGATTCTCAAATCTAACAGTGGAGTCTCAAGGAATCAAGAATGGTATTGAAAGAGATAATTGGGAGAGAGAGGTCAGAATAGAGAGAGAATTCAAAGAAGAGATTGAGGGAAATTGATTTCCAAATTCATTCAACATATCTCTTTAGGCGCACTCTTGATCAGTTATATATACTGATCAAGCTAGTAGTTTGGGCACCAAAAGCAGTAGGGTCACGCCCATGTGCACTTACAAGTGGCTACAGCATGCGCTTAGGTGCGCTTCACGCGTTTCTGCATGCTAGGACATTTCCCTAGCTATGCTTAACGGTCATTTACACCATTATTTATACTAATCAGCTAGCTATCGTAACACATGGTACTGTTGGTTTCCATCGTCTCCGGTGTAGGATTCGTGTTAGAGGCAATAGACATTCTATCCTATCGGGTGAAGGAATAAATAATCAAAGATCGGGTGAGGAAAAAAGGAACCACAGAGGGCTTATCAAGTGAAGAAAAGAGGCAAAGGAGGCCTTGATTATCCCACTAAGGTGGTGATAACGGATGCTTGAGAAAGGCACTGGAGGCCTGAAAAAAGAGCCCATTAGAAAGTCGACTCTGATACCATGTCAAAAGGAACTTTGAAGAGAATAAAATTCCTTGACTTCCATTCCGTGTGTAAGCTAATATATACAAGAAAGCTCCTAATAATTCTCCTAAAAACTAGGAACATATTACAATCCTAATTAATAGGACTAGATTACAACAATAGCTTCATAATTTATAGATTTACATAAGAGATTCAAAAACTTAAAACAAATAAAGTTTTATCTTCTCGGCTCCATATCCTCTTCTATTCAATCGCCAACCATTCAAACTTTAAACTTCAATCGTTGACACCCACCTCAATAAGCAAAGCTTTAGAGAATAAGGATTGGGTACAAGCCATGAAAGAGAAGATGAATGCACCAAAGAAGAATAACACATGGGAAGTTGTGAATTTACCTATGGGGAAGCAATCAGTAGAATGCAAATGGATCTACACCCTCAAGTATAAGATAAAGGAACCCTTGAAAAGTATACGGCAAGGCTGGTTGTTAAAGGGTACACTTAGACTCATGGAGTTGATTACCAAGAAAGGTTTGCACCGGTAACAAAAATAAATACAGTACGAGTATTGCTCTCCCTTACAACTAATTCTAATTGGTGTTTGTAGCAATTCAATGTGAAGAATGCATTCTTACATGAAGAGCTACAAGAGGAAGTTTGTACGAAGCCTCCACCAGGTTTTGGCAAGAACTTTGGAGCCAATCTGATGCGGTCACCAATCAAGACTCGGCCCAAGACTGACCCAACTAAACCGGAATAGTAGTGCCATAATGTTATTTTAATACTTCTTAAGTTTTAGAATTCTACTTGATTTAGGATTCTATTTTATATTTCTACTTGATTTAGGATTCTATTTCATGTTTCTACTTGATTTAGGATTCTACTTCATGTTTGATTAGAATTTTATTTTTATTAGGATTCTAGTTGACTTTTATTTAGGATTTATTTTTATTAGAATTCTAGTTGGATTTTGTTTTCCAAATATTAGATGGATTTGGATTAGCCAAACACTATAAATATACCTAGGATCTAGAGATTGTAATCAAGTTTTTATTAATCAAATTTCAGCAACCTATTTGGGTTTTCTTAACAAAACAGTCTTATTTTTTAGTCTTCTTGAAAGCCAAGCTTCGGTCATTAAAGTTTGTTCTTTTAAGGATTTATTTTAGTGTGTTTTCTTCACACTCGCGCTACACACTACGTCAGGTGGTATCAGAGCGGTTAATCAACCAATCAGATGGCCAATCTTGAAGGTAACAATAGCAACCAGCCTCGTGATGGTGATCACGGGTTGTCCGCAGTTTGGAGAGCAATCAAAGAACAGCGGGAAGTAACTCGTACTATCCAACAACGATTGGAGCAACATAGCAACTAATTGGGCACCTTACTACGAGTTGATGATGACAGGAACCTGAATAATGGGGTGAATCAAGCCGGAGCGGGAAGACAACCCATTAATCATGTCCTTGTTAATCCTAGAAGACCAGTGATTGAAGATAGCGATGAAGAGGAAGATGTTGCTGAAGAGGAAGTATATTGCGGGCCTGATGGGGAGGATGACGAAGAAGATTATGGACATGGGCAATATACCTGTGTAATGAGGAAGTCAATGCTATCTCAAAAGAATGAAGATACTACTCAACGGCATAAGCTTTTTCGCACGAGGTGTACGGTGAAAGGAAAAATCTTTGAGTTGATTATTGATAGTGGAAGTCAAGAGAACATCATAAGAAAAGACGTGGTGGCAAAGATGCAGTTAACTCCTAAAAAACATCCAAGCCCTTACATGATTGGATGGATCAAAGAAGTTGGTGGTATACATGTAGATGAACGTTGCAGGGTGCCTTTCTCTATTGATAAGTACTCCGACGAAGTCTATTGTGATATTGTTGATATGGATGCTTGCCATATTTTATTTGGGAGGCCTTGGCAATTTGATGTGGATGCTACGCACTCGGGTAGGAAAAACACATATCAGCTTGAGAAAGAAGGTGTGCATTATACTTTGTTACCCATAGTGGAAAAGAATCAAACCAAAGCTTCTAAAGTGGAACTTGATTTCGAAGATTATGTTGTCCCAACAACCTCAACATTTGCAAACTCAGGTCTGATTTATGCTACTAACATGACAGAAACTCCAAAGTTATTGACTCATACTGGGGTATTTTCTAGTCTCGATGGCTCAAGCATTGCTTCGCAACCCAAGGATGGTGGTGTTTATTCTGATCGACTTGCGACTGTAAAGGAGATGGAGGTCATGGTAGCAAATCCTTTTACAGTTTATTCAAGATCTGGCACGGTTGAATCGAAGGCAATAAGATCTACTAGATTAGAGAAGCACTCAAGATGGAAGGTTCAACGTCCTCAATCTAACAGTAATAATGCAATGGAGGCAGAAGGCAACAAACATGGCGATGATTGGACCCATGCCAATGCTGATATGGCTAAGAAGGGGAGGAATGTCTTTGCTCATGTTCCCTTAGCAGAAAAGTTCAAGCGATTCAGGAAGATGTCAAGCAAAAGTTGCACAAATAAGAAATATAAGGCGACAGCTGACAAGCATAGGAAGCACAAGGTATTTGAGATTAGAGATGAAGTCATGATATTCTTGAAAAATAAACAAATTCCAGCAGGAAAGCAGAACAAGTTCAAGCCAAAGAAGTATGGTCGTTACAAGATTCCAAAGAAGACCAATGACAATACTTATGTTGTGGATTTGCCTAATCATATGGGTATTTCTAAACATTCAAAGTGGCTAATCTCTCTTCGTACTTATTGGATGTGGATTTGTCCAAACATGATCAAAATTCGAGGTCGAATTTTTTCTCAAGTGAAGGTGAATGATGCGGTCACCAATCAAGACTCAGCCCAAGGCTGACCCAACTAAACCGGAATAGTATCATCAAAATAGTAGTGCCATAATGTTATTTTAATACTTCTTAAGTTTTAGAATTCTACTTGATTTAGGATTCTATTTTATATTTCTACTTGATTTAGGATTCTATTTCATGTTTCTACTTGATTTAGGATTCTACTTTATGTTTGATTAGAGTTTTATTTTTATTAGGATTCTAGTTGACTTTTATTTAGGATTTATTTCTATTAGAATTCTAGTTGGATTTTGTTTTCCAAATATTAGATGGATTTGGATTAGTCAAACACTATAAATATACCTAGGATCTAGAGATTGTAATCAAGTTTTTATTAATCAAATTTCAGCAACCTATTTGGGTTTTCTTAGCAAAACAGTCTTGTTTTTGCGTCTTCTTGAAAGCCAAGATTCGGCCATTAAAGTTTGTTCTTTTAAGGATTTATTTTAGTGTGTTTTCTTCACACTCGCGCTACACGCTGCATCACAATCATGCATGTAGACAAAAAAAAAAGTTTTGTATGGTCTCAAACAATCCCTAATAGCCTAGTTTGGAAGATTCACAAAATTAAGGCTTGGAATGGGCTATAGGCAAAGTAGGGAGACCACTGACCACATGTTGTTCATTAAGCATTCAAGTCAAGTTATGGTTACCGAAGAAATCGAGTATTGGAATTCAATAATAATCTTCACAGCACATAGGAAATAAATATACAACAGAATGGAAGACACCTATCTTGGTAGAAGTCTATCTATATACAACATATCTTAAGCTATTTAAACTACAAATTATCTAGCTCTAAAAAATAGGAATTAAACAAAAACTAGATGAGATAAATAGTATTATCTTCTTCTAAAAATTCGGCTTCTTATCCATGCACGTTGCACAGCTTCTGATTACCCTTATCCTTGCTTCAAAGCTGCCTAATAACTCGCCTAATGACTTCCGAACCTCCTTGATTTCCACACTCCCCCTTAAGCTGGGTTGAATATGTTATTCAAGCCAAGCTTGCAACTCAATTCATTGAATATTCTTCTAGATACAGCTTTAGTGAGAATGTCAGCCACTTGGTTACTAGTAGAGTGTAGATCAGCTTGAATACTCCATCTTCCAGTTTTTCTTTGATAAAGTGTCTGTCAATCTCCACATGTTTAGTCCAATCATGATGAACCAGATTTTTAGCAATGCTGATCACATATTGGTTGTCACACAACACCTGTACTGACTCTGTTGTATCTATTTTCAGCTCTTGGAATAGTCTTTTCAGCCATATTCCTTCACAAAATCCATGAGCCATTGCTCTAAATTCGGCCTCTACACTACTTCTAGATACAACCGACTGCTTCTAGCTGCGCCAAGTCACTAGATTTCCCCATACAAATGAATAATACCCTGAAGTTGACCTTCTATCAAAAATTGAACCAGCCCAATCAGCATCTGTATAGACTGTGATTCCTCAATTTGTTGTTTTTTGAACATTAACCCCTTACCTGGAGTTGATTTAAAGTACTTTAGGATGCGGTAAACTGCTTCCAAGTGCTCCTCTTTGAGATCATTCATGAATTGACTTACAACACTAACAAAAAATCCAATATCCGGCCTAATATGTGATAGATATATAAGCTTTCCTACTAACCTTTGATACCTTCCTTTGTCAACTATATTACTTTCTTTGCCAATGTCCAATTTTACTGTAGATTCCATAGGAGTTTCAGCTAATTTACAACCCAACATTCTTGTTTCCTTAAGGAGATCCAGGATATACTTCCTTTGTGTGACTGAAATTCCCCACTAGGGACAGCAAAACTCTGATGGTATTCAACTTTGCCACATGAGCAAATGTTTCTTAGTAGTCAATATCATAAGCTAGGGTGAAGCTCTTTGCCACTAACCGAGCCTTGAATCTGTCAATCTCTCCATCCTCCCTATATTTTACTGTGAAAACCCACTTGCAGCCCACAAGGCTTTTTCCGGGAGGCAAATCAGTGATATCCCACGTTTCATTCTTTTCCAAGGCCTTGATTTCCTCAAGAATAGCCTCCTTCCATCTAGGGTGCTGAAAAGCCTCTTGGATACTGTTAAGAACCTACACTTTGTTTACATTTGAAACAAACACACTGAATTTTGGTGAGAGACCCTTGTATGAGATATAATTTTATAGAGGATGTTTTGTGCATGCTCTCACACCCTTCCTTAAGGCAATAAGACAATGTAAATCCTCATCATCAATAGAAACAGTAACAGTATCCTCACCAGTTGTATTTCTACCTCTTTCTACCCGTGATTTCAGCTCAGCCTCTTGAACAATCCTGGGGCATGTTGGAGCCTCATTTTCCTTAGGTTTGGACTGTCTTCTAGAGTAAACCTGCAGTTTAGTGACAGTATAGGCAAGAAATTCCTTGGTAGGAGAAGGAAAATGGCTGGTAGAGGTGTTAGATTCAGATTTCTCGGTCTTCTCAAGTTCTTGGCAATCAATAGAATCCCAAAACTGATATTCTAAGGAAGTATCTTGAGTGTTCTCCCCCTGAATATCAGTTTTGTGATAATATGGCTGATTCTCAATAAATGTGACATCCATGGAGGTAAAGAATTTTTGAAGTTCAGGAGAGTAGCACTTATACATATGCATTCGAGAGACCGAGGCTCAAGCTTGCTTCTCATATGATTATGCACATGAACAAATGCACAACAACTGAAAATTTTGAGGGGAAGATGTGAAAGGATCCGAGTGTGAGGAAAGAAAGTAAGAAGAAGTTGACTAGGGGTTTGATGCTTTAGGATGCGTAAGGGCATTCTATTGATTAAATAGGCGGCTATTAGAATAGCCTCACCCCAAAAATGAGAAGGAACGTTAGTAGAGAACAATAGGGATCTCGCAACTTCCAATAAGTGTCGGTTCTTTCGTTCTGCAACCCCATTTTGTTGGGGGGGTATCAACACAAATGCTTTGGTGTACTATGCCTTGTTGGGAAAGATAATGACCAATGATAGAATTGAAATATTCTTTGTCGTTATCTATTCTCAAGATCTGAATTTTGGAATTGAATTGTCTTTACACCATTGAATGAAAAGTTTGAAAGATAAAACCAACTTCAGATTTTTCTTTCATAAGAAATACCCACATTAAGCGAGTATGATCATCAATAAATGATACGAACCAATAAATGATATGAACCAACGAGCCCCAATAATGTTTCTAACCCTAGAAGGCCCCCACACATTGCTATGAATCAAGGAGAAAGGCAAAAATTGAGTATAAATTGGCTAGGATAAGTGTTTCGTATATGTTTAGAGAATTGACAGATTTCACATTGTAACAAATGGAGATCTTTATTCCCTTTATTCTTGAACAAAGAGGGAAACAATTTTTGAAGATAAACAAAATTAGGATGACCTAATCTATAGTGCCATAACATGATAGCATCATTATTGGAATGAAAATTAGATAAATAAATAGCTGGTTTAAGAGAAGAACAGTTGTTCGATTGAACGAGTTTACTGCTAGAAGAAGTCTTTTTAAGGATGTAGAGGCCCGAACATGCTTCAACACTGCCAATCGTGCTCCCCGAACTCTAGTCCTGAAATTCACACAAATTTTGTGAGAATTTAACCACACAATTACAATCAGTAGATAACTTGCTCACTAATATTAAGTTGCAGTCTAAATTTGGCACCAAGAGAACTAATTTTAGGGTTAAATCATCTGAAACTGCCACCATTCCAATTCCAGCTACCTTTGATAGTGAACCATCAGCAATCCTTACCACCCAATCTTGCTTGCAGGGTTGAAAATTAGTTAGTATATTAGATTCTCCAGTCATGTGATCAAAAGCCCCTGAATCAACAATCCATACAGTAGAAAACTCACTTTTGGCAGTTAAAACATGAGATGATTTACCTTTAAGGGCTATGGAACTGGACGCCAAGTTAGAGGGCTGAGAAAATTGGGTCTTTTCGAACATAGTTTGAAGCCATTCCATATGTTCCTTGCTGAACAAATTAGGTGATGAGGTTGTTGTGGTTTCCTCCGTGGAAGCTAAAGCACCTCTACTCTTCCTTTCATGAGTTGGCTTCCAATCAGGTGGCTTACCATAAATTTCCCAACAAGTATCCTTAGTGTGTCCTATCTTGTGACAGTGATCACACCAAGGTCTGCCCTTCTTTTGTTTGAAGACAATTTGATGGCTTCCTCGAGTGATTAGAGCCGATTGCTCCAAGGTTGGACTTGTAGGCTTGAGCATAATCTTCATCCAGCTCTCTCCCCTTCGGACTTCAACAATGGCCTCTCTAAGACTTGGCAAGGGCTTTGTTCCAAGAATTCTCCCACGTACAGCATCTAGGTTTTTATTCAAACCGATGAGAAATTTGTACAGCCTCTTCTTTTCCACAATACTCTTGTATTTTGTTGAATCCTCTGTGCACTTCCATTAGATAGTATCATACTTATCCAATTGAAGTCAATACTTGTTTAAGGAATTAAAGTATTGTGTGACATGGGAATCACCTTGCCTTTGGTCATCAAGAACGCTTTCTATGTCAAATAACTCCAAATTATTTTCGATATGGGAATAGGCTTCCTTAGCAACCTCCCAAATTTCTTGTGCGATATCATAAAGAAGGAAATTCTCACCTATTTCATTTGTCATAGAATTGATGAGCCAAGACATCACCATGTTATTTTCTGTCTTCCAACCTCTGTATCCTGGTTCCTCTTCTCCTGGTTTGGCTATGGCTCCGGTCAAGTAGTCATCTTTGCCCTTGTCACATATGAACATCAACACTAATTGTGACCATTGGAGATAATTCTAACCGTTGAGCTTGTGTCCTGTAATAGCAATCATGCTGTTATTATCCATGGTTACAGCATTGTTGCTTGGTGTAGGAATAATCTGGATAGACTGCTGGCCATTGTAAAAGAATTCTGGTACTATCGGGTAGAAGGAAGAAAGGAGATTAAGAGATGGTTGGTGGCTGCAGCAACTAGCTGCTTAGGGTTTGATAACTGGAGGAAATAATTCTTGCTCTGATACCATGAAAAAATCGAGTATTGGAATTCAATAATAATCTTCACAGCACATAGGAAATAAATATACAGCAGAATGGAAGACACCTATCTTAGGTAGAAGTCTATCCTATATACAACATATCTTAAGCTATTTAAACTACAAATTATCTAGCTCTAAAAAATAGGAATTAAACAGAAAACTAGATGAGATAAATAGTATTATCTTCTTCTAAAAATTCGGCTTCTTATCCATGCACGTTGCACAACTTCTGATTACCCTTATCCTTGCTTCAAAGCTGCCTAATATCTTGCCTAATGACTTCCAAACCTCCTTGATTTCCACAGTTACTATCATTTTGGCATATGTTAATGACACAATTGTGACTAGGGATGATAAAGTTGAACAAGAGTCACTCAAGAAGTGTCTAGCCCGAGAATTTGAGATCAAGATCCTCAGCAAGCTCAAATACTTTCTTGGTATTGAGGTGGCCTATTCTAAGAAGGGCATCTTTATATCTCAAAGAAAATACATTTTGGATCTCCCCAAAGAGACCGGAAGTCCCAATAGCAAGGCAAGAAGTACTCCTATTGATCCAAACTACAAAATAATTGGAAAGGGAGATAATAGTGTGACCAATAAAGGAAGATATCAAAAACTAGTGGATAAACATATATATCTATCCCATACAAGGCCGAACATAGCTTATGCAATTGGAGTGGTAAGTCAATTCATGCATGACCTAGAAAAGAGTATATACAAGCAATCTTCAAAATCCTCCATCATCTTAAATCATCCCCATGGGAAGGTATCCTATTTAAGAAAGGTACCAAGTTCATTATTGAAGCCTATACCAACACTGATTATGCTTGGTCTCCCACGAAAAGAAGGTCCACATTAGGTTATTGCACTTTTCTAAAAGGAAACTTAGAAACTTGGAGAAGTAAGAAACATTGCTAGGTCTAGTGCAGAAGCTAAATTCAAAGCAATGGTGAATGGAGTATGTGAACTTCTATGGCTCAAGATCATTGCTGAAGATCTCAAAGTTAAGCAAAAAGAGACTATGAAACTTTATTGTGACAACAAGTCAGCCATCAATATTGCTCACAATCCAATTCCACATGATCAAACCAAACATATCGAAGTAGATAGGTACTTCATCAAGGAAAAGTTTGATTGTGGATTAATTAGTACTCCTTACATTCCAACTAATGACTAGTTGGCTAATGTATTAACCAATGTACTACCAGTGTCAAGATTTCAGGAGATCATCA
This sequence comes from Diospyros lotus, assembly GCF_014633365.1. Lineage (NCBI taxonomy): Eukaryota > Viridiplantae > Streptophyta > Magnoliopsida > Ericales > Ebenaceae > Diospyros > Diospyros lotus. The sequence continues at coordinate 23,253,520 of NC_068347.1, forward strand.
GCAAGTTGGGAATAGATTATATCCACTCACACTTGAGGAGGAGTGTTAGAAATCCAAAAATATTTCTGATAATTGTTTCGTTCCTAGAATTTCTCTATTTCCTTATTTCTAGAGTTTCTTTTTTATTAGGATAACATTATATTTCCTATTTGGTATGGTTTCCCTTTCTTTTTTTCTCTTCCTTGATTGAGTTGATCAATCCCTATTTATTTGAGATTGGTAGCCTAAATCAGGAATCACACTTGTAATAAATACCGAGTGTACAATGTACAGTTACACAATACAATGCAATATAGGAAAGTATTATTTTCCACAGAAATCTTATCCAAATAATTGCCAAGAAAGACAAATAAGAAAACCAGTAAAATCATTAGGAATATGTACCTTCCATTAACTGCTGCACTGGAAGCTACATCCATCTGAATCAGGAGAAAAGTAAACAGAAAATAAGGAAAAGAACTAAGAGAAGTTTCACAAGTTACAACACGGCATTCAAGTGTCCAAATGGGCAACGAAGACTGGGGAATATTGCAAATGCATTTGAAATAAAAGCTACATGAACATGCAAGCAATGCATCTAAGGTGAAAACTGTGAGCAAACTAACCAACACCAACCCAAAAGGAAAAGACAAGAGACAAAGAGGACAATTTTCAGGCATCATTAATGTGACCGAATTAAAATCAGCTTCACTGGTTAGTGCACTATTTTTATACAACAACCATAAAGAAAGGATGTAGTAGTAAAATCAAGATTTTCTCCTGCTGGAAGCATCATGCCCAGATAGTTATTTTCCACGAGACCCTATTTACCATTTCAAATAAAAATATAACCTATTTACCATTTCAAAGAACTTCACCTTCATAGAGTGTACACCAACTGACGTCCCATTCTCAACTGATAAAGAATTGCCTGGATTGCGCTTGGTTGTATGTGTAAACCCCTGAGCAATTCCATTCTCAATTTGGGGTTGTCTCCTGCTTTGTAAAATGAAAGTAAGCTCATAGTTTGAACCCAAACAACAAGTATACATAATATTATATTGACATGAGATAACATTTAATATATCAAGCATTTTAAGGGTAGGGAAAAAGCAAAGAAGAACATGATGCAGAAACAGAAACAGAAATAAATGCAGAACATACCATGTGACTTGATGTACTGTAACAAAAATATTTAGTTAACTGACAATTTCACCCATGAACTGGATCAGTAACTTGATCAAAATCCAAAAACAACAACAACATATCCAACCTTTATCCCACAATGTAGGGTCGGCTACATGAATTCTAGACTTCCATGTATTTCTGTCTTTTGTCTAACTTTGATCAAAATCCAGTTGAAAAAAAAAAAAAATCATCTTGGTTAATAAATATTTTTGTGAATTTATAAAGCTGCAAAAGCCTTTAGTGAACCATTAAAAAGAAGGTTGAAAATATTTGGCATGATAAGGGAGCATGGGAGATTTCAGACCTTCATAATTACTAAAATATTTTACAAGAATTCTGCACTGTCCCCCCCCCCCCCCCCCAAAAAAAAAAAAAATAATTAATAATAATAATAACAATCAAAGAGCATTACTGCAAAAGAATCTGTTGTAAAAAAATATATATTTAATAAAACAAAAAAGATAACCTGTTGTAAACTACCAAAAGAGGAAAAACAAATAAGGCCGTCTACATGCCTTTAGACCACACAAATCATCTTTATGGAACCAAATTTCAGTCATTTGGGCTAAAGGAAAAAAAAAAAAAAAAGACAGAAAAAAAAATCAGTCATGTCAATAGTAAAATGCCTGCTCAATCTGAACCTTTAGTTGTTAACCATGAATAAGGGAAAAAAATTAGAAACTGGTTGTTTCCTCAAATTAGGTAAGAATGGAGTTGGTCCAAATAGATTTGATAAAATAGAAGCAACAAATGATGAAAGCACTGGAAAAAAAATTTATTGTTCTCCCTCTTCATAAATCAAAATTGCACCAAAATGGTAAGAAGTTCATCATACATGCATAATTAATGATAAATGACAAAAAGGTACCCAAAAAATAACTTGAAATAACTTATTTTCAAAAGGGCTAAATGCTAAAATCCACAAATAAAATTATTTCTCACAGCTTCATTGCATATAACTCCACCTGTAGATTCCTATCTACAGCCAGTCCCAAGCGCAGATAGAAGAGCAAGTTGTGTTAGGTAACTGACAATTAACGTAAAACTTGTATAATTAAACAACATGAATCCTTACAATTAACAAATCATTGGGGTGTAACCCTTCATAGCAACACATTGCAGTACTCACATGCAGTGAAAAAAGAAGCTAGAGCCAGTGCATCAGAGCCCATATGTGATGTTGAACTTACATGGGTTCTTACATTTACATGGACGGATGCAAGTAAAGAAGTTAGTCCAAGATCATAAATTAAGGATTGGGTCATGAAATATTGGGACTTTGATAGAAAAATCTATAGAAGTGGTGGACATGATGAGTAGGAGAAAATCAATATTATCTGCCTCTAAAAAACGAGATGGGTTGGAAAGAAGGCTAAATATTTATAGAATCATGATACTCAGGGAATGATTGGACAAAGAACGGAATGGGGATTATTATAGGTAACTCTAAAAGGATGGAACAGTGAATGTGAAAAGAATAGGGGATAGATTATTGCAGTTAAAGCTGTCATAGGAGAAGAAACAATAAATATTATTAGTACATATGCACCACAAGTTAGCTTAAGAGAGGAGATAAATACAAAATTTAGAGAAGATTTACAGGAGTTGGTACAAGAATTACCTAGAGGAGAGAAAATCATAATAGAAGGTAACTTAAATAGTCATATGGGTAAAGAAAGGAATGGGTATACAGATGCACATGGAGGTTATGAATTTGAAGAAAGAATAATAAGTGTAAATCTATTTTGGTTACGCCATGGCATATGAGCTCATCATAGAGGTTTAAAACTTGCAATGAATATTTAATCACATATAAAAATGGATTATCAACTATCCAAACAGACTACTTTCTTATCAGACAAGAGGACCACTTATGTTGTATGGACTATGAAGTCATACTAAACGAATGTCTGACCACTCAACATAGACTTAACGGTCATTGGGGTCCATAATAGAAAATAGAGGAGAGAAAATGATACAAAACATGGCTCAAGAATCAAATGGTGGGATTTGAAAGGTAAAAACAAACTATTTTCAAGGAAAAAATGTGGGCTAGGAGAGACTAGATGGTAGAACGAGAGGCAAACCAAATCTGGATTGAGATGTCTATTGCTATTGAAATACAACAAAACTGGTTCTACGAGTCAGAGAAAAAGCCCCAAATCAGAAAAAGTCTTGGGGAAATGAAGAGATGCAAAAGAATCAAAAATAAGAGCTTGCTATAAGACTTTACATAAATGCTGTAATTGTAACACTAACACCTTGAACCCTTGCAATGTTCGAGTTAAAGTAATATTTTAATAATTTCATGTGGCTAAGGTAGGGGTACTAGAGTAATTAAGAGAAATTTAAGAAGCCTAAGGTACAATTTAGGTAAAATGACTATGTATTGGGGAATTATATAATTAGGATGAGATGCATGTGATGTCATGAGTTTAAATCATCAAGATTTTTGCCACATGGGTTATTCTGGACCAAATGAGGGTAGGTATGAGAATAAAATTAATCTATAGTATAACAATTATGTCATTCAAGTTGAGAGAAGTTTGAGGAGAAAGTGCTTGAGGTTGAGAATTATTTAAAACACTGTGTGGTTTAGGTTTTTCTCACACACACACACACACAGAGGCAAATATATATATAGGGATAGGGAGAACAAAAACAGGGCCAGGTTGCAGCTATATGTAAGCATCTGCATCACAGGTAACAAAATGTAGGAAACCTTCACTAAAGGCTCTTGCCGTGGGAAATCTTGCAGGAGTGCTGCGTGTTATTTGTCACCACCTGAAAGATCATCACCATTGCAGAAGGAGAAAGTTCATCATTGCTGTACACAGAACAGTGATGCTGCCATTGATGGAAGATGACATCACAGTTAAAGATTCTGTTTTGAGAATCGTTGTAACACTAGACTTCCATGCCGCAGGAAACGGGATGAAGATCGCCATTTAGAAGATAAAGAGGGACTGCTGTAAGTTGCAGCGGCTGATCACCATTAATGGAAGAAGAAAAAATGGAAGAATGATGCTAACGGTGAGAGATAAAGAAGGAACTTCATTGTTAAAGATTGTTGCTGGAGATGGGAAGCTTCATTGTGCACACAGCAGAGATGTTAAGGAAGACTTTCTGTTCTGGTGTAAGCACCATACCTGTGTATATTTATGTATACCAGCCATATACCCGATGAAGAAATTAACACGTACACAGAATAATGGAACCACCTTCGCTGCATTTTAAATATGTTACTAGGTTTGATGAGAGGATTTTAATGATATAAAAATTATTAATTTTGGTTAAAGTTTATGAAAGTGGAATTAGGTGGTTAAGCAACTAGAACCTAATTAAGCTTGATTATTAAACTCTCCAGCAGCCCTAGCTGATATTCTAAAATTCCAGAAAATATTTTGGAGACCTCTAGAAGGTCTTGAGCTGGTTGGAGAAGAGTTAGGTCAGCTCACTAGGTGTCACAAGGCAGCAAAGCCACCAAGGGATTAAACATGGCATTGGAGAATGACTTTAAGTCAGGTTACTAGGTGTCACAAGGCAGCAAAGGCACCAAAGGATTAAACATGGCAACAAAACAGGAGGACACCAAGCAGCAGCTTCAGCTCAAGCAGGAGCCAGGTCTTGCACAAGACAGATGCCACCAAGCAAGGACTAAATGGCTGCCATACATTCAGCTGCTTTAGCAGCTTGGAGATGCCTATCTGTGGAGAACTGAGAAGGAATCTGGAGCATTATCGGAAGTATGCAGCCCAGATAATGGTCCTAAATATTAGGAATGTTAGAAGTTGAAGATAAATCAGTTGAAGATGAGACCGAATAATTCTCCTAGAAGATTAGTTGTATTCCTATTTTGAAGATAGTTGTTCTGTAAATTTAAATAGCTTAGATAACTATCCTGTACTTGTAGATGGCATAGACTTGTACATAAGGTAGGACTCCTATACGTGTATATATAGGATACACTCTAATGAATAATTATTCCATTCCCTTCTCTTAAAATAATTTCAGCACTATCAATAGGCCTTCAATCTCTCATTTCCAGCAGAAGGAAATGAGTTAGAGTGGGAGGCTCTCAAGGGAGAAGTCCTATAGTGAGAGAAATGCCCAAAAAAAAAAAAAAAAAGCATGAAAATTAGGAAGGAACTGAGGGGAGATACTTTTAAATGGATGAAGAAACTAAGGCTTAGCTTGAAGTAAGTGTGCACGATTTGGTTATTTTATGTTGGCATTATGCATAAAATGATTCTATGGCAGCTTATTATGCAATAAAATATGATTATACGCATGAGATGTGTGTGGATTGTGATCGTGCTACATAATGTGAGTCAAACACATAGGAATGGGAAGGTTCACCACCAAACAAGTCTGTGTGACCCCTCTTGGCAGGGGAAAGCATGAAAAGATCAATGGTGAGCCTTCAGGGCCTTTAAACCATGAGAATAATGTCGCCAGATGTGGGGTATGATGTGCATTAACCTAAGGTGCACTCATAAGAAAGAGAAAATAGAGGGAAAACTGAGGTTGCCTACATAAAATGTGTGATTAATATGCATTGTGTGCGATTGAATTGTCATGGCATGCCTTGCTGAGATTATATTCCCATGCATTGCATTTTAACATTCCAAACCATGCAAGGGACAGGAGGAAGACCAACTTGGGTTAGAGTCTAGACAAGGGTACAAAATCATGTGTATATCTTTAAAGCATGTGAGCCACACGTGTAATGCATAAGGAATAAAGTTTTTTGATAAATTTATACTTGGTGTTATCTTAGTTTAATGTTATGGTATATGCAAAACAAATGGCATAAGAAAAGTGAAACCTTAATAAAGAAGACTAGACCTGGGACCAAAACAGAAATAGAGGGCCTAATTACATGTGAAGGTATCAGAGAGAACCATCTCATGGAAGACTCCCTTGCAACTTCGCATGGCAGAGTCACTAGACAAAACCCTACTGGGAGTGGGGTGCCTAGTAATGAAGAAAACCTACAGAGGTATAGTTTGGTAAAAAAATAAGCAAAAAGACCATTACTCACCAGTCAATTTTGAAGTTGATGTTCATAATGGACGGTATCCTCACTTGGATTGCTAACATAAGTTATTCAACTTTTGGAGTTGAAGTTCATAACATGTCAGTTGTGTGACTACATGTTCTAGCATCTTATGTTCATGCCCACAACTATTGATGTCCCTCTGACTAAAGCATGAAGAAGGCATATTAATGTAAAAATATTTGTTGTGATTGGCAAGTAAGGTTTACATGAAAAATGGGAGAACTTTAGCACAGATTGCATGTTGTTCATAAACATTTGGGCATAGTACAGATTGTATGTTGTTCACAAACATTCAAATCTCGACCACCAACTTAATAGACAATGCCATAGCACAATTACGAGCTCGTATACTGTATATAGGAAAATCCAATGCTTTAACATTCATTGAGTGGTTTCTTGATGTTTGAAATGCCTTATACTTCATATAAATTAACCAAACTATATCTGGTACATGTAAGTAATTGAAACAGTCAAATGTTTTATTATAACATACCTTGTCCGACTAGTTTGCTTTCTGTCCATGTTGTTGTTGTTGGATTGTTTCAATTTTTCCTCTCTGCCTGCACATTCTAGGGAAGGAACAGTGCTGGGAATATCCATTCCATCATGGCCAGCAACACTGCAAGTAATGCCATCCGCTGGAAGCAAAATTCCCTATTTAAAGACCAAAAAAGTACAGATCACTTAGTACAACATCCGAATGATCAATTATTCTACACGGGAAGAAAATGACAACATGCCTTTGCAACCACTTGGACGAGATCCTCTGATTGGACCACAAGTGTTTCTATCAGTTCCCCACTTGCTACATTAGCGTCGGAATTCCCTTTCTTAGTCATCCTTGCTTCCTTCAACACAATACCTAAAACCATGCACGAATTGATATCAATTACAAATCTGGAGGAACATTTTTCATTTTTAATAGAAGGCTACAAACAGAAGACGGGCGAAAAAGAGAGAGAGAGAGATTAAAATGGATCACGGACCTCTTCCAGGTTATCGAAGACCCTAACAAAATAAAGGTACTATTGAACAGACCAAAACCTAAGTACACCATATGGATACCTTAAGCCCAGCTAAGTGCATACCTTCCTACTTTCTAAAATCCAAAAAGTATAGGGAAAAATAACATTCAAAAACTCCGACTACAACCTATTCCTTTTTCCTATTCAAAAAGTGCACGAGTCAGTCCGATCCAATCCAATACGATACCGAACACATGAATTCATCAAGAAACTCGAAACCTAGACCTCGATTCAGAAATTTCCAACAGGATCAACAAAAATAAAAGAGAAAAAACCCAATCAAAGCACGGATAACGCACTGTAGTCGTCCTCCACACAGGCGGTGTGGAATACTCCAGAATAAATCGCACCGTCCTTGACATGAACATCGACTGGGAGGCCAATGATGCACATGGTGGCGAAGAGTAAGGCGTCGCTTTCTTGCCCCAAAAACTCTCTGTTTCTGCAGCCCATTCTCTCTCCCTGCTTTCTCTATCACTCTCTCTTTCTGTATCTGTGCGTGTTCGATTCGTCGCTGTGAGAGCTTCGACGATTGGAATCTCAGGTCGCGAAGGAGGTCGGGAGCATGCCTTACGGCTTCGAAGCCGATACGGCGAGGGAATTTGAACCTTTATTTGCGAATGCTTTTTTGCTCAGGTGTCCCTCAACTTTGACGGTTTCCCTGTAAAATCACGTTTTCTGCCCTACTCTTCCAATTTTTTACCACTCATCTAGAAAATTCTATTAATCCCCTCAGGTTGTCTAACTTTTAAATTATTTTTAATGCAAAAATTAAAGATTTAGTTACTTGTTCACCTTATTTTTTATTTTATTTTTAATAATACAAAAATTAAGACAACTGCGATACACAACACTTTTAATAAAGATCGTCACATTTTCCTTATAAATTACAGACGCGACCCACACAAATAAGTGAGGCAAGCCAAGTAAGTCAGACTTAAAATCTATGTTTTGACCCGAGCTAATACTTTGAAATTTTATAAGTTTTTTATTCTTAATTTGATTTTTTTATGTTGTCAAAAATATAACATTGAATTTTTTAAATTAAGTTTAAGTTAAATTTAGAGACCAATATTTTGAAACCTAAAATTAAATATTGAATCAAAATAAATTGAGAGACACTTAAGAGTCGATGATCAAATAAGAATTTTAATTGAGATTAATTTTATCAAAATAAATATATAATAATTAAGTAAAAAATAAAGTACATTATATAATCTACATTAACATTTTCACACATTTAAATTTTTTTTATTAAAATTCACCAATTCGTTAGATTTTAAGCACTTATTTAGTAGTAGATAATATTTTTTTAAATTTAACAACACTTTGAAGTTTTATAAGTTTTTATTCTTATTTTTGGTTTAGAAAGTTTGATGCAAAGCCAAAATTTTGCTCGATAAATTGTGCAAAGAAATAGGTGTTCAGCTCGAATTACTTTTTTTGTAAAAAAAATAAAATTTTATGTATTTAGCAAAATTGAAAAAACATACAAGTTATGCAACTTATAACTTCTTCAATAGTTTTTTTTTTATTTTTAAGTTTATACCTTTTTATTTTTTGAGAGCTTATAATTTATTTTCATAAAATTGTTATTGATTAAATAAAAGATCAAAATACTTTTTAAATAAATTTTTATGACTTATGAATCCTAGCGATTAAGCGTTTTATAATTTAATTCAATTGTTCTCAAAATGAGTAAAATAAAAAATTAAAATATAAAGAAAGAGGAGAAGAAATATCAAAGAGAGACGAGAGACTAGCATGAGATAATTTTTTGCGACCATGAAAAAAAGTTAAAATAACTAATTAATTTTTTGACTAGTTAATTTTTAGGTGGAATCATATTAAATTATTATTTTTTTAATTATGTATCGCCCAGTTCTCTCGTCATTATTAAAAATACTTAATAATGATTTTTAAAGACTTCCATGTTCCATAATATGGACATTTTTTATTATTTTTTATGTACCTAAAAAAAGAATACTTAATAAAAAGTAACTCCAACCACTTGACCTATTTGCGAGGCTAGCCCCTGCACATTCAAAATTTTATATACTTACCAAGTAAGAGTTGCATAGGTTACATTTTGAAGTAAAGTTGCATACATTATCTATTTGTCAACCTCTTCTTTATTAAACTTGTAGTCAATAGTTCTTAACTATTTATTAAATAATTTGCTAAATAAGTATAACAAACACAAATTACATGTACCAACTAAGTTTATAAAAATTTATAGATGAACATATGGATTCATCTTCTAATAGATTTGATAAATAAAACCATTTTATTTTTCACATGTTGTTGTTGAGGTACAACATTAAATTTATTTGACTGAAAACGTCATCATCAAATCGCATGAACTTGTAAGGAAGAAACAGTCAGGGGATGCGGGACGATCCATTGCAAATACTCCGATACTTAAATCAAACACTTAATAAGATAAAGTCTATATTGAAACTAATATTAGAGGCATACATTTTTAGTAATAAATGTCTCTTTATATATATAGAGATATGAAGTAATTTTAAATAATTCGGGATTAATATTCTTACAGATAATGTATATCTTGTCATTCTAAAATCCATTAGGATTAAAATTCTTATAAATAATATTTATCCTAATATTATGAAATTATTTTAAAATTAAAATTTTTTATGAATAATTACTTATATTTTTCTTGAAATATTAAGATGAATTTTTGAATATCAGAGTTATTTAGTTTGTGTGTTATGTGGGACCCCCTCGATTATGGGTAAATTTACACCTTTTAGCTTAAAAAGTTATTTTGAGGCTTTTGAGCTTTTTTGTCTTTTAATGATGTTTTGTCTATGACACAACAATTAAGATAAATAAGATTGAGCTTGTACACATAAAGACAACTGAGCAAGTTATTGACATATTCACTGAGCCATTAAAGACTAAGGTGTTCAAGCATTTCGCAAAAAGCTTGGAGTAATGAAGGTACAAATTTAAGAAAGGAGAATGTTGAAATGTTAAACTTGCACGCAGAAGTTGAGGTGAAAAAGATGAATTTAGACGAAAAAGAAATTGAGGAAGCTCATGCACACAACAAGCTGGAAGAAATAAATAAATTTTTTGGAATTCCAAAAAACCTTTAATGTACTTTTTTGTTAAAGCTTTTGCCTATAAATAGGCATTGGATCCAAGCATTTAAAAGACTTTTTCCAGCAATATAATATTCTTCCTCATTGTTCAAACTTGGTCCCTCATACACACTGTAGTTAAATTAAGAAGAAGGAAAGAGTATCTTCTAACATTTTTGTTGGGGAAGCAATTTTAACTACTACACAGCTTATCAACTAAACCCAATCTCAGATCCTTGACCAATAAAGTCCCCTTTAAAAACTTTATGTTTCATACCCTCACCTACTATATTTGATTGGTTTACCTCTCAAGGTCTTTGGCTGATAGAATCGTATAGTTACAGCAACAATATCCAATAAGGGGGTGAATTGTGTAGTTTAAAAATTTAATATAAAAATTGAAATTTTTTTTCTTTGAGAATGATGAAAATTTTGATGCAAGGTAAATATGATTGAAAGAATGTAAATCACAATTTATGAAATGAAAAGTAACACAATTGGGTGACACAAGCGATGTATAGTAGTTCGACTTAAGCAAGCCTAATCCACTATCTTATCTCCTCATTAAAGATTTTCAAGCAAATCACTATAACTTTCTTATCACATCGAATAGGTCCTCTAGCACTAAGATAGGAAATTACAATCCTCTTGCTTAGGCAAACAACCCCTCTAACAAAGCTAGGTAAAATACAATCTCCTACTTAAACACAAGTAGGTCCTCTAGCTATACAAACTAAGAACTCAAATTGAAATATAAGAGAAAGATATCAAAGAGTATACACTCTTAGTTACAATATAATCACAAACAAAATCAAGGCTTGAAATCGAATTTTACAAGATGAATACAAAACCTTGAATTGAAGAGATTGAATACACCAATGAAGCACAATGATGGGTTAGCGCTTGAGAGCTTGTATCTTGATCACTTGAGTCACTTGGATTCTCCATTTAACTTGAATTTATAGTCTCTTCAAAGCCCATTCGTGAATCTTGTCTTTGTAAGTGGAGAGAGCACTTGAGAGTAGTGGACAAACTAGCCGTTAGATGTTACTGCGATAAAATCAAGCGACAGATGCAAGGCATCGGTCGACAATTGAGTAAAAATTTAAATAACGATTAACAGTTCATTTGCAACTATCGACAAGTCCTTGTGCAAGTATTCTATCGGTTGATAGATACATAAGCATCGATCAACAAATGGCTTGCAATCTTTAAAGACAAGAAGATTGGGCCTATTGCAGGTCGATAGATGGACTTCAAAACAAAAGATCGGTTGACAGATGATTAGAGATTTGTTGACAGGTGAATGATATTTCAAAGGCAACCATTTTGTTGGTCGACAAATGCATAAGTATTTGTCGATTAAGGTCATACTCACGAGTAAGCATTCTGTCGATTGACAGCCCAAAAGCAACTGGTCGACAGCCAGATGCTTTGCACACATAAACTGTTGATAGTTTGGCCAAAATTTGAAAAGTAGTCAACAGTGTCTTTTTGACTAGTCGACAGTTAACCTTAATTCTTTGGAAATTTTTGCCTCATTTTGAATCCATTTTGACTAATGGTGAACACATTCTTTAGAATATAATTTTTCATAATTACATGTATAAAGATTGATTTGATTATAAAAGTTAGTTTTACAAAAATGTTTGTTTATCTTAATGACAAATTATTTTCAATAATAGATTTAAGAAAAATCAAAAGATGTTTTTCATTATCAAAACTAAATACACATGTTTGAACATAATCACATGATACATCATTGGTTGCACTACTTTTGTCTATATCCACAAAATAAATTGTATTAAACTTGACCCTAAAGTGCTTAAATGCACTAAAAAGAGATACAAGTGTTATTATCCCCCTTCTCGAAAGTTATTTATGTTAGAACGAGGGGTGCATGGCACATACCAAGAATGAGGGTGAATTGGTTATTTTAAAAACTTAATATAACTTGAAATCCTTTTAATGGAAAATAAAAATTCAATGCAAGTGAGGATTGGATAGATGCTTAACAATAAAGAGAATTTAAAGAACACAAGCACACAAGAACATCAAGATATATAGTGGTTTGGCTTAACCCAAGCCTAATCCACTATCTTAGCTCCTCACTAAGGATTTTTCAAATAATTCACAAAAATTCCCTACTTAAACCAAGTAGGTCATCTAGTCCATGACTAGGAAAATTACAAAACCTTCCACACAAATGTGTCATTTAGCTACATAAGATAGAAAATACAAGAAATATAATAAAGAGATAATCTAAGAGATAAATCTCTTAGTCACAAGATATCTCAAAATACGAAACAAGGCTTGAATGAATAAAAATTTAGATCAAAACCATGAAAAGAGAAACATAAAGCACAGTCACAATAAATACAAATGAATATAAATGTAAGCTCAAATCAATTTATTTTCCATTGATCAGCCTTCTCAAGACATCCTTGATTTATATTTATAAGCATTTCAATAGTCTTACCCAAAACTAACTGTTTTGTGACTGTTGGAGAATGAAAAACTAGTCATTATGGCTTTCTGCGAAAAGAGTTAGTCGACAAAAGACAATAGATAATCGATAGATTCATAAATAAAACAAGACATAGTTGACAAAAGAGATGTGATAATCGACAGAACAAAAATATGAAGAAAACTTATATCATACACACACATAGTCAATAGAATAATTTTCATAATCGATAGAACGATGAGGATAGTCGACAGATCAAAAAATATAGTCGACTATTCGAGGCATAGTCGACAGATGCAAGACACATAGTCAACTATTCACTTTAGAAAAACTTAACACTATATTGTTCTTTAATTTATATTTTACCTTCCATTTACTTTAATACATAAATATAAATAAGAAAGTACCTCATATTTGGATTCAATAAAAATATCCAAAAAATCAAAATCCATAACCATAAGAAAATAGAATTTTGGTTTTAGTACAAATTCGGGATTTAGCAAATTTACCAAGTCCAAAATACATATTTTCTATTTCATGAAAAATTCATTAAAAATCATTTTATCACCAATGGATATTAGATATCAAAATATCGGGAGATAGTTTTTCAAAATGAACACACTTTCAAAAACATGTTCTAGTTGGTCTTTTGCCTTAGAATTATTTTGACCAACGACTTCAAGGCTAATTTTAAAAAACACCTTAGGAGATTATTTTAAATCTTTAATACTTGTTTTTGCAAATCTCCATATGTATAAAAATGAAATTAATTTGATTTTCATTTGAACAAAATAGAACTTGATGTTGAAATTGATATATGTTAAAAACCGTAGCCTTGACTCATGACTTAGGGATTAAGCCAATATATGTTTTTTATCATCAAAACTAATATATAAAAATCAAGCAACACTTTATATCCCTTGATATCTCATTTCATGAAGGTTGACCATTTTTTCCTTCTCCCAATCTTCATCTTCAAGAAGAGCACTATTTCACTTCAGAATATGAAGTTTTTATCCTTCCTTTGCCTGCAGCAACTAACCATGATCAACCCTTGTAGCCTTTGCCTATAGCAACTGGCCATGATCAACCTTTGTAGCCTTTGTTTGTAGCAACTGACCATGATTAGGCCTTGTAGCCTTTACCTATAACAACTGACAATTACCAGTCCTTACTACAACAACTACTCAAAACCAACATTTACCTTTTCTCAGAATCACTTATCATTACCAGTTTACAGCCAATAACGACCACTCTTTAGTTAATAACCATTTTGTGACCAACAATCAGTCTCTCCCTATGCCAGCCTCACCATTGAAACTTCTAAACAAGCAAGAGACAATGAAGCATAAGGAACATACATTTATATACTTAAAAAGACCATAGCCTAAGTTAGACCAAAAGCTACTCCCCATTTCCAACCCGAAGTCAGGTAATGAAATTTTTAAACTTGGTTATACTAATTTTCAAAATTCTATTGATTTTTAGTGGCCTATTGCATTAAGGACGGATACCCATAAGTATACTCAACACATTATTTCTCAATTTCTTTCATCTCACCATTTATCTTTAGAGCATTCAACCATTATTTCAAATCTTAACTCTATAACTACCCCACTTATAAAGTATTAAAAGATAAGAACTGGACTCTTGCTATGAGTGTTAGTGTATGCCCTACAGCTTAAGAGTTAAGTTGTACTTGATATATTAAGATGCGATATATTTGTTGATAATATATCTAGATATTTCATATTCATGTTATTTGTTGGTAAGATTCGTCTTTTGTATTTATTCGTCAATTACTTAAATGCAAGATACATAAAGACAAAGTCCCTAGGTATACTCTGTGTATAAAGGAATTGAGGTGTGACTTCAATTGTAAGTCCCTTGATACACTTAAAAGTATAACCTTAAACATGTCCCTGATAAAAATGTCATTGAGATAAGACATCGATGACACAAAGAGACCAGTGTGTACTAAGTCGTCACCTTAGGAAGGTGGAAGTTGATCTTACAAATTGTTGGCATTGGATGTCTAAGGTAGTACATGGGTGCTTGTTGGTGAGTACAAGTTCACTGGACAATGACTTGATTGAAATGATTCCTTATAGATCTTGCAAGAGTGTCTAAGTAAATCTTTAGTAGCGATTGTCCAAGTGATGTTTTGACTTGAGGTCGCCATTGTGTTTTGCATGTGGATTCGAATACTTTAACACTGTTAAAGAAGCATCTCAATAAGAGGTGTGAGTACTGTAGTGATTGGGTATACCAAGAATCATGTGAAGGTTGTGTGTGAGCCAATATAGGATCCATCGACCCCTAATTTAGGGAGATATGTCTCATGACCCTTTGAGAAAATATAGCTTGTAAATCTATAGCCATAGCAAGATAGAGATCATATGAAATTATATTTTTTGAAAATCAAATAAATATTATAATCAGACACTGAATGGGGCACAATCCATGTCCCCACTTGATTGAGACACTTTAAAACGATAAAGGGATTGAATTGCAAGAGAAAACCATCATTGAAAGGCAATGATCGTAAATTAATCCTTCTACTAATTGGAGGCAATGATAGGTTGCTAGACTCCACTCATGGTCCATAGCTTTATTCGATAAAGTCATGGTTAACATATGTAGAAGCCTAATGGGTCATATGCAATATGGGTTTGCAATTACAAGGTAATGGCGAGCTTGATTAGGATTGTGGAATCCTAACGTGGAGCTAGAGTTATTAAATATTAATAATTAATATTTTATAACTTATAATAAATAAGTCTCTTAATTAAGTTTGTCATAATTCACCTGAAAACTTAGTTGGAATAGGCTACCCAAATTAAGGGTTTGGGTCTTGGTGGATTGTTACTTGATTAATCTATGGGCCTATTTATAAAACTAACCTAAGGACAATAGGTGGGTTAAGGAGCTTAATGGGTTGTTTTAAAGTATTTAAAATTAAGGCCAAATGGGTTGTTTTAAAGTGTTTAAAACTAAAGCTATTGGGTTGTTTTAAAGTGTTTAAAACTAAGGCCCAATGGGTTGTTTTAAAATATTTAAAACTAAAGCCCAAGATGAAAAATAAAAGGAAATCCCAATTCCATGTTTTAAAAGGTTTAAAACATGGGCTTAAAATATGTCCCAAACCTCAATTAGGGTTTGTGACTAGGGGTTATAAATAGCCACTATGTGGTTCCTTTGGTCTTTCTAAGCCTCTCTTAGCTTTTCATGCCATTTGACGTGTATGCAAGAAAGCTCTCATGCCACCCTCTTTGAGCTAGCATTCTTCAGTCCTTAGGGAAGCCGCCCCTTTCTAGGTTCTTGGATTGCAAGCTTGCGAGGATACCATTAGAAGCCAAGCAATTGAACGGCTCTGGATCACCATTTTCCGTGATTGGATCTACATGTAAAAAGGTAATCCTATGCCTTTCATCCATAATCTATTCCCTTTTGAGAGATCTTAAAGGTGTTTACGGTTAATTTTTTTTTCACTGCATAATGATCCGTAAATTCCTTCAATGAGGTATAAAATGAATGCCCTAGAAAAAAATAAGACTTGTGAGGTGGTTGATCAACCAAAAGAAAAAAAAGATAGTAGATTGTAAATGGGTTTATACACTCAAATACAAAATTGATGGGCCGTTGAAAATGTATAAAGCTCACTTAGTTGCAAAAGGTTATACAAAAATATATGGAATCGATTATCAAGAACTTTTACACCTATGGCTAAAATGAATATTGTTAGAATCATATTATCTCTTGCAGCTTGCTTTGAATGGGATCTACAACAGTTTGATGTTAAAAATGTCTTCCTGCATGGAGATTTAAAAGAAGAGATCTTCATGGAATTATCACCAAGTTTTGAGAATAAATTTTGACTAAACAAAGTGTGCAAGCTGAGGAAAGCTCTCTATAGACTAAAATAATCCCTTAGAGCATGGTTTGATAATTTTACTAAAGCTATGCTAAGGATGGTGTAACACCCTGTGTTGTTGGTGTGAAGAGATTGAGAAAGGAAGTGAGAAATTTTCACAAATGCCCTTGAGATGGTGATGGATCTTTGAAAATATTGACACTCTATGAGAGGGGCATTTTGATAATTTGGATAGTGAAGTCCAATAAAGGGTAATTTGATAAATTGAAAAAAATTCCTAGGTGGAATTAAGTATGGAAGTGAATTAATTTCTCTTTTTTGTATTTATGTGGAGATAAATGGGATTAATAAATCACAAGGGGCATTTTAGTAATTTGGAGTGAAATTCCATAAAGGAATTAAATTATGAAAAATGGAAAAAAATAAAGAATATTCAATTATGAGAGAAAATAATTGATTTTCCCTAAATTGGTGAATAAATGTGGTGGAAACACATGGATGGTTGAGATGAAAACTTGGAAGCCAGGGTTAGTATCTAAAGATGACACTTGGCAAAGTCTTATTCAAGTAAAATAGTGGGATTAAATAAATTCAAATGTTAATGGGAATTAGTCATTTATGTAATGATGGTGTTGAATTAAAAGAAAATCCAAATAAAATGGAAAATTGTCTCTCATTAATGTTTTGAAAGTGTGGGATTTATTTAAAAGAAAAAGAAAGAAATTGTGTCTTTCATTCTTGATGGGTGAAAATTGTCTCAATTTATTAAATGGTGAAAAATAAATAAATCTAATGGATGAGATTTATTCTTAGAAAAAGAATTGATCCAAGGGCCACCATTAAGTCTTGGAAGTTGGTATGGATTGGCAAATGGGTGGAGATATTTATAAAGAGAGATGAGATGGATGGTGAAGATATATTCTCCAAAATAAATCCATGGTGGAGATTTAATCTTGGATAGGCACCATAGCCGGCCCAACAGAGTTGGGGGCCTTAGGCGAAAAGGTTTGTTGAGGCCTTTCAGTATTAATTTTTTTTATAAAAAAATAAATAATACATTTTTTTACATAAATATTTCATCATTTTATTAAATAAAAAAAAGTTAAAATTCAATCAACTACAAAATATAATAATCTCTTAACAATAATAAATTTTCAACTAAAATATAATGTCTCAAAAAAAAAAAAAGCCAAACAACTTACAATAATAAACAAAAAAAAAAAAACTATTTTTTTTGAAAGTCTAAGAAGATCAGTGCAAGCAAAAAATTATACAATTATGATTCTCTTATAGAGAGAAATAAAACATAACATTAAACTGATAGTATTAAAGGATAAAATTCATCAACAATAACTTTTCATTCTACAAATATGTGTTGGACTATGTTCATCTTTATATAAAATTAATTTTTCTTGTTTTTTGAGATGCAAAATTGTTGATTAAATTTCCATAATCAAGTTTATCTAATAAATCATGAGTTTTATGGGAAACACCACAACAATGGTTAAAAAATGGAAAATGGTGAAGGAAGCTAAAAAAATTTAAAATGTTTTATATTTAATTTTTAATAAAATATTAATTATTAAAAATAAAATATATATATAAATTTTACAAATTTCTAAAATCTGGGGCCTTCTAATTTGGGGGGCCTAATGCCATGGCATAAATGACTTCAAGGTAGGGTCGGCCCTGATAGGCACATGGATTGTGCTTTCTTTGAGTGGTTGAGATTAAGCATTGGTAAAGGCAAAGTGATCCAAGGGTTGAGATTTAAAGAGATTAAATGGCATGGATTGTGTTTGTTTGTGTGGATGAGATTTGCTCTCTTAAAGTAAATCCAAAGGCCAAGATTTAGTCTTGAGTCTATTAGATATAAAAGGAAAATGGAAGAGATAAATTGAAAGAAGTCTTCCAATGTTAAGGTTTTCAAATGGGATAAGAAAAGGAAAGGAAGAAAATGAAGGTAGATTCTTCTTTAGTTTAGAAAATCCTTTTGTTTCTCCTGAATTGTGGCTTAGCTACCTTGTTTTTTTTTTTAAGGTTTCTTTGGGTAAGAAAGCTGGAGGTAAGGAGGTTCTTGGAAACCAAAGATTGTGGGAGCTTAAAGAAGTTTAAGGTAAAGGATAGCCCCATGGGATGGTGCCTTGCAAGTTGTAAGTATGTACTTAAACTTTTTGAATGTGTGCATTAGCATATTTTTCTTTGTGTTCAAGAACCTATGGTCATGAGGTTGTGTGGGGTGGGTAGATTAAAGCCTCAAACCAAGGTGGTTGTGATGATGTGGAAGCCCTTACCAATGTTTATGGTTCATAAGGTTTTATCCTCGCCTTGTAGGTTGTTCTTATAGCAAGAGATTGGTCTTATAGCAAGAGGTTGGGAAAGTTACAAGCTTGAGGTTGGAAGCTTTGTGAAGTATTTTTGTGTAGTTAGTTGTGGCTTGTTAAAGTCTAAGCATGTGTTGTAATTTATTTTGTGGGTAATGGCTTGTTAAAGTTTAAGACCATGGTGTATTTTATTTGGATATTTGTTATGTAAGCCTCATTTGTGAAATTAAAAGGATATTTTGGATGTAAGTTTGGTGTTTATTTTGGGTGTTGGAAAAAATGATTTTGTTGGAAATATGGGTGATTTTTTGAAAGCATTTATTTAATTTAATTTCTGAAAAATTTGGGTTGGGAAACCCAAGAGAGAGAGAAAAAAAAAAGTGAAGAAGGCCGCAACAGCAGCAACTGAGGCACACCAGGTGGCTCGCAGGGGGCCACAATGAGCAGCAAGCACGCGGCCAACGCATCGTAGGGCCGGGGCGCACTAGCAAGCCCCGTCGGCTTTTTTTTTTTTTAATTTTGAAAAAATGGGAATTTTGGGGGTATTTCTTAATTGATTTTGGGCCCGAAATAAATTTTTAAAATAAATGGATTTTTCGGGCATTTTGGAGATAAATGTCGAATTTTTGGAAAGTGAAAATATTGAATTTTTCCTTGAATTTTGAGAAAATCAATGGGTTGTTTGGAATTTTAAAATATATGAAGCCCGGTGGAATTCTTGGAAAAAAAAAGAATTAAAATAATAAAATGATGATTGGGCAAAATTTAATGAAAATTAATCAAACCAAGTGTGGTATGATTAAATCCCAAGTCTGCTAATTGATCTTGGGATTGAGGGAAGGGAATGATGAAACGTAGTTCCCATCTAGGGCATTTCGTGTAAAAACATATTTCGCCTTTCACAAATGGGCGGGCATGTGAGCAGTTCAGATGATTGTTCACGAGTGGCACCCGTAAGTAAAAGCGGGGCGTCACAGATGGGGTATTAACAAAACTAAGGAGATCACACCTTCTTCATCAAACACTCAAAGAAATGTAAACTCATTATTCTCTTAGTTTATGTTGATCATAAAATTGTGACTAGACATGATGATATTGAAAAAATGAAAATTGAAGATTCATCTAGTTGAAATATTTCATAGAGATTGAAATTGCCTACTCTAAACAAGGCATATTTATTTCTCAAAAAAAATATATTATTGATTTGCTCAAAGAAATAAGGAAGATAGGTGTCGAGTTTCTAATACACTAATTTAGCAAAATCACAAATTGAGAGGACAAGAAGATGGAAGTGTTGTTGATAAAGGTATCAAAGACGGGTAGGAAAGTTAATTTATCTATCTCATGCTTGTTGCTTACTCAATAGGGGTCGTTAGCATATTTATGCAAGATCCTAGAGAAAACATATGCAAACTGTTCATAAAATCTTGTAGTATTTGAAAGCCATACTGGGGAGAGAAATTTTGATAAAAAAAAGAAGAAAATTAATTATGGAAGCTTATACGGATGTTGATTATGTTAGATCATTGACAAATAGGAGATTTACTACATGTTATTATATATTTATTGGAAGAAACATTGTTTCATGTATGAGCAAAAAAAAAAAAAAAAGTAGTATCCAAATCTACTGTTGAGGTAAAACTAAGAGCAATGGCTCATGAAATTTGTGAGTTATTGGGGTTGAGAATCATTATCAATGATTTGAAATTAAAAGGAACATAATTTATGAGGTTATATCATGACAACAATAAGCATAACACACAATCTAGTATAACATGATCGAACTAAACATATAGAGATTGATCGGCATTTCATCAAAGAGAAATTAGACAACGAGCTCATCACCATACCATATGTCTCTTCAAATAATCAGTGGGTAGATGTCTTTACAAAATGTTTTCCTACAACTAGATTCGAAGAAATTACATGTAAGTTCGGAATGGAGAATATTCATTTACCAATTTGAGGGTGAGTGTTGAAAATATCACAAAGATATCGATATTGTGGAAATAAAATAAATTGTGGACAGTTTACTAGAAGGATGACTTGAGTAAGAGCTAGATTTTTCTCCTAATCATATGGCGCAAAAAATAAGAGATAAAACATAAAGTGATAAGGTGATGTGGAAATTAGAAAATTCCAATAATAAAGGAATAAATGCAGCAGATAAAACAGTAGACAATTCAATATATCTTAGTAATTTTTTTAAAATTCTTCTTGTTGTATATGATGTATTTTATCTTCTAAACACATTCTAATATATTCCTAGAATGTAGGAGTAATCTAAGTTTTGTGTATAAGTACCCCATACTACTCGAGAATACATTTCCAGCTTGTTTCATCTTTTTTCTACAGATATCATAACAATTGCCTCCTATTCTTTTTTCTACAAATATCATAACAATTGCCTCTATGCTTTCTGTTGGATATTCTATCTTTTACTGTCCTAAGGATGAATTTTTACAGGGGGAATGTTGGAGATCATATTGAGAATGATTTAGAAGCAACAGAGAAGGCTATTGCATCTGGTTTTTGTCAGCCATTGTGCAAAGGCTGTAGAAAAATAGATCTTATCAAACAGTGAAACATCCTCACACAGTCTACGGCAAAACAAGAGTATATGCCACAGGTTACCGAGTTAAAGCCAGAATGGTTGTTGGAGATAGCTCTTCATTCTTATCAATTAGTCAGTGGAAGACGACGTATCAAAGAAAGCGTGAATCGTGACAGGGAGGAGGTAATTAATTAGCACAGGAATTGGCTTAATTAAGGTGATAATTCTGCAGAAAAAGAGATTATGGGCACCAGCTGGCCGTGAGGAATAGAAAGGTGTAAGTCGCCAAAGACAGATACTTTGTTCATTCTGTGTGTTTACACTGATTATAAATTTGATCCAAATTGGCTGCTATTGAACCAATGTGTTGATGCTGCATTCACCAGGCAATTGGAGGTTGCTTTTTCATCACGCATTGATAAATATGTAGCATTTGTAAAAGAACGAGATAATGATAATAATAAGGCCTATTAGCATGAAAAATTTATTTATTTTTTATTTTTGTGATTTTATTTAAAAATTTTAATTTTGACAATAAGATCATGATTTGATCAATTGGTTGCAATTTTATCCAGGACCCAAATTTGATTCGAGAGGCGTTCACGATCAGTTGACGTGGCATGCCACCTGACATTTTAAAATATTTTGAGTAGGCACTACATGCATGTGTGTAAAAACAAATAAAAATAAAATGATAATATATATATAAATAAAATGATGTTATATGTTTAACATATATATATATATATACACACAGAGACAAGGAAGTAAGTAGAAGATGGTGACGATGATGGTGACCAAGGACGGTGATGGCGATGACTGATTTGGAAGTTGGAGGCGACGATCGATTTGGAAGCTAGAGACGATGATTGATTTGGGCTTCCTTCTACTCACTATGACGACGATTGATTTGGAAGTTGGACCAACAACCAATATGGGCTTTTTCTTGTTCAGGGCCACCTCACAGAAAACGACTGATGACCCTCTGCTCTTAACGATCAATGACGTCTTTTGTCGGTTGCCTCGCCATCGCCGTTGGTCGCTTAAGCTAGTCTTATCGACGTCAATGATCGACTATTAAGCTTCTAGATGTGGCCTTCTTCCAAATCGACCTCCATTACCATCTCCAGCTTTTAGATCCACCATCGCCTCCAGCCCAGCGTTGTTGCCTGTCATCTTCGCCATCCTCCATCATCACCTTCCCCATCCTTTGCTTGCCCTCTTTTGTAAATATATATATAACACACATATACATAATATATATTTAACTTTATTTTAATTTTTTATTTTTTTTACATGTGTGCATACAAGGTCATTCAAAATATTTTAAAATGTTAGTTGGCATGCCACGTCAGAAGGTCTTAGACGCCTCTCGAATCAAATCCAGATCGTGGATGAAATTACAATCAATTGATCAGTTCTTCTTGTAAAAATTGAAACTTTTAGATAAAATTAAAAAAATATGAAAAGATTTAAATTTTTTATACTAATAATCCTAATAATAATAAAAAGCATCTAAACATAGCATAAAATATAATAACATTACAAAAAAACGTGACAATTAATAAAGATAAATAATATATATGCGGCGTGCACCCCATTAGGATTAAATTTCTCTCGTGAATCGAATTTCAATTTGCATTTGAGGACGTATTTATCATTCCGTCAGGCCATTGCTGTATCTGTGCGTATATTACCCAACCTATTGGGGGCAAAGAAGACATTTCATAAAATAGACAAACATCTACAATGTAATGACAAAAATGATGGGAAATGATGTACCATCGACTCCTCCTGTCCTGGCTTTGTCCCCCTTCACACTGCACACGGCTTCTGAAGGCCAGATGACGGGAGAGTGACGATACGAAGAGACTACAAAGCACAGTCTCTTGGTTAGTAATTCATTTTCAGACGCAACAACTATTCGCGATCGTAGCTCAGATTCTTCGATCTCGCTGTGAAGATTAGGAACTGGGAAATTATGGAACCGAAATTGTTGTTGTCAATTGCAGTTCTGATGCTCACTGCAAGTGGTGTCGCTGCCGATTACGTTCGCCCGAAGCCTCGGAAAATGCTGTATTTTCCGTGGCATCGAAAGCCGTCCTCTCATCCTCAACAGGTAAGTCACAGATCCGGTCGGCGTCGGCGTCGTGTTCTTTTCTTTCTATATGCTCCGTTTGGTGCCTAGAAATTTGTGGAAAGTGAACATAGCTTGTGGTTGGAACACCTGCGCTGGTTTTCGCTTTATGGTTTTAGGTCTTGTTTTGGAATAGAATGGAATTATTTATGGATAAATTAGAAATCCTTTTGTTTGACTTGAGCGTTAATTGCAGCTGTAGAGCCATTTCCAGTTTTTCTCTTTTATGGATAAATTTGTGTGTCTAGAGCTTACTTCTGATAGAAATCATGGCGTGGTTGCTTAATCTTTGTAATTTTTTTTCTTCCTTGTGGTAAAACAGAGTTTTTCATCTCGCAATTGGTAGTAATTACGTTGTGAAACTTTTCTTGGATGTAGTTCATTTGGCTGCAAATGTCGTTTTCCATGTTGAAACTATATGTAGAGAACTTTGTGGCATTGAATGGTCATTGCAATTTGTAGGTGCACATCTCGTTGGCAGGAGACAAGCACATGCGAGTGACATGGATCACTAATGATAAGTCTTCGCCATCTACAGTTGAATATGGAACATCTCCGGGGAAATATAGCTCAATTGCTCAAGGAGAGTCCACTTCTTACAAGTATCTGTTGTATAGCTCAGGGAAGATACACCACACTGTCATTGGGCCGCTGAGACATGGTACTGTTTACTATTACAGATGTGGAGGACAGGGTCCTGAATTCCAGCTTAAGACTCCTCCATCTCAATTTCCTGTTACTTTTGCCGTGGCTGGTGATTTGGGTCAGACGGGCTGGACTAAGTCGACCTTAGACCACATAGATCTATGTAATTATGATGTGCACCTGCTTCCTGGAGACCTTTCTTATGCTGATTGCTTCCAGTCCCGGTGGGACACATTTGGTGAGCTAGTCCAGCCACTTGCAAGTGCAAGGCCATGGATGGTAACAGAAGGGAATCATGAAAAAGAAAGCATGTTGATACTCGAGGATGGATTTAAATCCTACAATGCTAGGTGGAAGATGCCATTTGAAGAGAGTGGATCAAGTTCAAATCTCTATTATTCTTTTGAAGTTGCTGGGGTTCATCTTATCATGCTTGGTTCATATACAGATTATGACAAGTACTCTGATCAATATAGTTGGTTGAAGGTAGTGAACTTCTTCATCTATCTCTAAATGATACTGTCTTTTTTCCATTTCCTTATTTTGCAAGAATATCATCTTTGCCTTTGCTGTGAACTGGAGGGAGGTATATATAAATTTCATTTCTGACTTTCTTTATCTTATTAAAATTAACTATTGAACAAAATGAATATGTACTTAAATGTTCCCCTTTTTTGGTTTTGTGTTTCCCAAGGCCACTTAAAATATATATTTTTATTTTTCCAATCAATTTAAGTGAAGGGTCCACTTTGGTCAATTTCTGAAATTTATACAAAGGGAAATGAAAAAGAAGACTTTCATTCTCTCTCGATTCCTTTTTAGCAAAAGTAGATTTATTACATACTAACTAGGCAGAACAGATGCTTCTCAAATTAAAACTTCTGGTTTCAAAAGGGATTATTTGTTAATTGCTATTAGAGATGGAGGCACTTTCACACATCTTGAGTTATTTATTTCTATTACCAAGTGGTTAATTTATAAACAAAGTTCAATATTCATGTTCATGGGACTTAGCAAATATATTGAAAGATTAACACAACATTGGCGAGGCAATTTAGGATCCCCAGCTGCCACCTGCCTTAAGCACAAAGAGGTGCTGGTGACTATCCTCTGAATTGCAATACCTTTCAGGCATCCAGGCAACAAAGTCAGGGGCAACTAAGAAACAAAGTCAATTAGATCCACTTATATTAGCGGGGGGGAAAAAAAAAAAAGATCCACTTTTGCTGTTGGGACCTTAGTATTTTAGTTAGATTGAAAGCTTATAGAGATGTGGACTCACAATCATCCTACCAAAGAATGGTCTGATAACAATTTAAACCAATTGTTGTACCTAGATGTGAAATGGCACATAATCCTCCTTTTGCCTTAACCTTTTTTCTTCAAATATTTCATGTGGGACTACAAGCGACTAAATAGTGTATTAGAGTTCAGATTCATGAAATATTGGGTTTAAATCTTGTTGTATGTATTGTTCCCCATTATTCATGTTTGTTATGAACTCTTTTTCTGTATATATTGTTCTACCTTGATCTAGTATGTTTGTCCCTCCAGTCCTGTGCAAAAATAGGTTACATGTTGGGGAGTGTTGGAAACCTTGATATACATTATTGGGCTCCTTTCCTAAGTGTTTAAGCTTTTGGACTAGCAGGAACTTCAGACTCTATACATTTCAAAACTCTACATAATTCAAGAATTGGTTTAAGGACATGTCGAGGCCACTATACAAACAACCATATAAAGCGGAGCGAAGTTTGCCCTTAAGCTTGAATGTTTGAATACTTGAACACCTTCAACTTTGAATACAACACTTGAGAGCTGAATAAGTAAGTATAAAGGCGAGGTTATTTTGTAACCCTTTCATGAGCTTCTAGCCATTTGAGACTGTTACGGATAAAGAACCTCATCATTTAGAAGATAAGGAGTGGCGGTTAAATGATGAGAAGATAAGAAAGCATGAAGTCTAAGAAGATAAATCAAGTTTAAGTTTTCATATTTTGTATAAATCTGTAAATTATAGATGATTATTATTCCTGCTTATTAGGTTGTTATCCTCTCCTAGTTTTTAGGAGATTTATTAGCATACTTCTTGTATATATAGGGTTTCATACTCATGGAATAAATAAGAGAGAATTTCTATTCAATCCAAACTCTCTCAACATGGTATCAAAGCCTGGTATCTAGGGAATTCTGTTTAGGCCTTCATTGCCGATTTTTCCTGCCTAGTACCATTTCGGCCTAGTTTTTCTTGTTCCATTTCTTGAAGTGATCAAAGTCAGTTACGACTTTCTTCTTCACCCGATATTCTCTCATCGTTTTTCCCTTCATTCGTTTGGTTCATCATCCGATAAGTAAGTCCGAGTTTTTCCTAAGATGTCTACCGTCTCCAACACCAATCCTACATCAGAAGCGGTTGAAATAAGCAGCCCATTAGAAGCTCCATTCACTGGATCTAACAACTCAAGTAATGGAGGAGAACTACAAAATCTCCAATCGGCCTACCGGTTGAATGGGAGAAACTACCTAAAATGGTCCCAGCTTATCCGAACATTTCTCAAAGGTAAAGGTAAGATAAGTCATCTCTTAGGGATTGGCCCTAAAGAAGGAGATCCCATGTTTGTTGCATGGGATGAGGAGGACTCTTTAGTTATGTCTTGGCTTTGGAATTTGATGATGCCCGAGATAAGTGATATGATGATGTTTCTAACAACCGCTAAGGATATTTGGGAGGCTGTCAACCTCACATATTCTAAAGTGAAGGATGCAGCACAGATATATGAAGTCCGAACTAAAATTGCAGCAACCAAATAAGGGGTAAGATCTATTACTGAGTACTCTAATACGCTGCGAACTCTATGGCAAGAATTAGATCATTATCAATGTCTAAAGATGAAATGTAGTGAAGATGGAGCCTTACATAAAAGATTTGTGGAAAAGGAGAGAAGCTATGACTTCTTGGCAAGTCTAAATATGGAATTTGATGCAGTCAGGGTTCAAATACTTGGCAAAGAGGATATGCCTTCCCTAAATGAGGTAATCTCTCTAATCCGGGCTGAAAAAGGGAGAAAGGAGTAATGCTAGACACTGTTCCTATAGAAAAGTTAGCATTAATAGCGTTGAGCGGTCCTAATCGGGGTCCTAAGGAGGAAAGGAAGTCTGCTGGAGATAAAACTTCCAGCGATAGAGATTCTCGAGACTTTCTATGGTGTACCTTTTGCAAGAAACCAAGGCATACCATAGAGAGATGCTGGAAGCTACATGGAAAACCATCTAAAGGAGGACAGCTTGGGGTCCAAAATCAAGCCTATATAGCCAGCAGTCAACAGCAGCAGACATAACACAAGCAAGGGGAACAAAAGGAGCAGGCAGATGGCTTGGACTTCAACCGGGCAGAAATTGAAAAGCTAAGAAATTTTCTAGACTCTCTTGAAAAGAAAGAAAAAGGTACCTGTTCTCTTGCACTTACAAGTATGTCCTCTCATTCTCTTACCTCACATGCTTCGGAAATAACTCAATCTAATTCTTGGATTCTTGATTCCGAGGCAACAGATCACATGACCCCTTTATCCCATTATTTCACTACCTATAGTCCTTGTTCAAGCTCAAAAAAGATAACACTGACAGATGGCTCTTTGACCACTGTTGCTGACCAAGGAAATATTATCCTTAATAACCATCTAACTCTCAAAGATGTTCTCCATGTCCCTAAACTCTTCACCAACCTCATCTCCATTCAAAAGCTTACCCTAGATAACAATTGTAGTGTTAATTTTTCTTCTACTTGCTGTGAAATTCAGGAACAGGAGTTGAAGAAGAGGATTGGGCTTGCTAAAGTTAGGGCTGACCTATACTACTTTGATGGATCAAATGGAGAAGAAAACAAGGACAAGGTGAATCTTGTGTCTTGTTTGGTGCAATCTAATAAGGACCAGATCTGGTCACATCACCATCGTCTTGGTCATCCTTCGTTTTCTACTCTTAGAGTTATGTTTCCAATTTTGTTTAGGAGTTGTGATATTCAAGACTTTCATTGCCTTATTTGTGAATTTGCTAAATAAAAGGGTGTTTTACCCTTCATCCAATAAAAGAACCTCTAGTCCATTCTCTCTTCTCCATAGTGATGTTTGGGGCCCTGCAATTGTTCCCAATCTTTCTAGGGCAAGGTGGTTCATAATATTTGTGGATGATTGCACTAGGGTAATGTGGTTGTTTCTTATGAAAAACAAATCTGAAGTAAGCACTATTTTTCCTAACTTCTATAACATGATTAGTACTCAATTTGGAGTGCCAATCAAGAGGCTAAGGAGTGATAATGCCAAAGATTTTTTCAATCAATCCCTCGCACATTTTTTCCAATAAAAAGGAATTATTCATGAATCATCTTGTCCATACACACCCCAACAAAATGGGGTGGTTGAGAGGAAAAATGAGCATCTATTAGCTGTGACTAGGGCACTACTTTTCCACCATAATGTTCCAAAAAATTATTGGGGACAGGCTGTCCTAGCAGCCACTACCCTTATTAATAGACTACCATCTCAAACTCTTGAATCCTATAGCCCTCTTCAACTCTTAAGCAATCATTTTCCTGATTTACATATATCTAGCTGCTGGAAACCAAAAATATTTGGGTGTGTATCATTTGTACACGTTCACAACCCTAATAGAGGCAAATTAGATCCCCGCACTCTGAAATGCATTTTTATTGGATATTCCTCTAGCCAAAAGGGCTATAAGTGTTACCACCCTCCTTCCAAAAGATTCTTTGTCTCGACTGATGTTACTTTTGTGGAAAATTCTCCCTATTTTGATCACTCTCATGACAGTACAAAAGCTGCCGAGGGAAATCCAGTTATGTCTCTACCTGATCTAGATCCCTCACCTCAAACTACCTCCTTACCAGATCTGGTTACTACAGAAGATACACCGGACAAGACTCTAGAGGAAACCTCACCAAGTACTCCTCCCCTATAGGTCTACTCAAGGTAGAGATGTCAAAAGGGCCGGCCTGAGTCGGCTCACAGGCTTTTTAAAAGGGTTGGGCCGGCCCTTTTACTAAAAGGGCTGGGTCAGGCCCGGGCCCGGGCCCTTTTGCCATGGATAGGGCCCGGCCCGGCCCACGGCCCCTCTACAAGGGGGCCGGGCTGGGCCAGCCCGTGGGCTAGAGGGCCGGGCCCTTAGCCCACAGGGCCTAGCGGGCCGGGCCCAACCCTTTTTTTAAAATATTTTTTTTAAAAAATAATACATATAATATATACATATATAAATATCAAAATAATACAAATATAAAAATCAATTTTTTTCTTTTTAAAATATTTTTCATCTTAATTCTTAAATTTTAAATATTATTTCATCATTTTATATTTCAAAATTCTATATGCCTTATAAATTTTCTTGTGAATTGATATGAAAATTAATGTACATATAAAAAGGAGAATGTTTATTTATAATTTAAATATATAAAAAATTTAACTTAAAAATTTTAAATAAATTGATGGTTATTATTTATATATATTGCGAAATTAAATTTTTTAGTATCCAATATCAATAATTATTAAAGAATAACAAAATTAAAAAAAAAAATGAGTAAGGGCCTAATTGACTGGCCCATAAGGGCCTCATGGGCCGGGCCCAACGGGCCACAGGCCGAGCCCTTAGACGGGCCGTGGGCCCAATTTCTTTGGCCCAGCCCGGCCCCTTTTGAATAGTAACGGGCCAGGCCGCCCGGCCCTTTTGACACCTCTAATTCAAGGCGGCAGAAGCTGGCTACTAGCCCAATGCAGATCCAAGAATCTACTTCCTCCTCAGAACCTGTTAACAACATTAACACCAGCAACTCTCTTGTGACACCAGCAGGTAATAATCCTATTGACTCCACTGCATCTATAACTGAACATCACACACCTCAAAATGCTCCTACCTTTTCCCCCAGTGATCTGGAATGACCTATAGCCCTCAGAAAAGGCACTAGGACCTGCACTCAGCATCCTTTACACCTGGTCCTATCCTACTCTAAACTGTCTACCCAACACAAAACCTTCCTAACCAGCCTACATACCATTCCAATTCCTCACCATTTTTCCGAAGCAATAAGGGATAAGAATTGGAGGACTGCCATGGAAGTCGAGATGGCAGCCCTTGAAAAAAACAACACTTGGGAACTCATTCAATTACCCAAAGGAAAACAACCGGTAGAATGCAAATGGGTGTATACAATCAAATACAAATCTGATGAGAACCTAGACTGGTATAAGGCAAGGCTAGTAGCAAAGGGATACACTCAAGTATATGGCATTGACTATCTAAACACCTTTGCCCCAGTTGCAAAGCTAAATACAATGAGAGTTCTTCTATCTCTAGCTGCTAACCTAGGCTAGCCATTAATGCAATATGATGTAAAAAATGCCTTCTTGCATGGAGACCTAGAAGAGGAAGTTTACATGGACTTACCACCGGGCTATAGTACAGATACTCGCAGGCAGATAGTGTGCAAACTAAAAAGGCATTGTATGGCCTTAAACAGTCTCCTAGGGCCTGGTTTGGCCGGTTTACCCATGTGATGCTTACCTTAGGGTATAAACAAAGTCAATGAGACCATACCCTCTTCATCCATCACTCGGCCACAGGGGGAGTAACAGTCCTATTGGTATATGTGGATGATATTGTTGTGACCGGAAATGATGAAGAAGGTATGACTAGATTAAGGGAATGCCTAATTAAAGACTTGGGGAGGTTGAAATACTTCTTGGGCATAGAAGTTGCACACTCAAAAGAAGGCATCTTTATTTCTCAACAAAAGTATATTGTGGACTTGCTAAAAGAAACCAGGCTGCTAGGTTACAAGGCTGTTACTACTTCAATTGAATTTAACCACAAATTGGGAGAGGTTCCAGAAGATAAAGAGGTGAATAAAGAATCCTACCAAAGGCTAGTAGGGAAACTAATTTATCTAGGTCACACCCGGCCAGATATTGCATATGCAGTGGGGGTGGTCAATCAATTTATGTATTGTCCGAAAGAAACTCACCTTAGAGCAGTTTTTAGAATACTTCATTACTTGAAAGGGACACCAGGGAAAGGCATTATGTTCAAAAGGGGATAGAGTATGATACTTGAAGCCTATACTGATGCAGATTATGCAGGGTCTGTGGTGGACAAAAGATCTACATCTAGCTATTGTACCTTTCTAGGGGGTAATCTTGTAACTTGGAGATGCAAAAAACAAAATGTGGTGGCTCGGTCAAGTGTAGAGGCAGAGTTCAGATCCATGGCATTAGGGGTATGTGAGTTACTTTGGTTAAAAATCTTGTTAGATGATTTGAAGATCACTTTGGTGGAACCTATAAGACTATATTGTGACAACAAATCAGCAATCAGTATTGCTCACAATCCGGTACAACATGATAGAACCAAGCATGTTGAGGTGGACCGACACTTCATTAAGGAAAAATTGGATAGTGGTCTAATATGTACTCTATATATATCATCTTGTGAACAACTTGTAGATATTCTCACTAAAGGGTTGCCTACAGTTGTGCATCAAAAGTTGACTAGCAAGCTTGGAATGGATGACATCCATTCTCAATCTTGAGGGGGAGTGTTACGGATAAAGAACCTTATCATTTAGAAGATAAGGAGTGGCGGTTAAATGATGAGAAGATAAGGAAGAATGAAGTCTAAGAAGATAAATCAAGTTTAAGTTTTCATAATTTGTATAAATCTGTAAATTATAGATGATTATTGTTCCTACTTATTAGGTTGTTATCCTCTCCTAGTCTTTAGGAGATTTATTAGCATACTTCTTGTATATATAGGGTTTCATACTCATGGAATAAATAAGAGAGAATTTCTATTCAATCCAAACTCTCTCAATAGAGACAACAAGAGATGGCAACAATTTGAATTTTATAAGAAGTCTCCATCAGTCCTGTGAATCCTTCAGCTTTGTAGGGAAAAAAGGTCTTGCAGGTTAATCTTAGCTTAAATAAGAATGAGCAGGCTAAACCCAATTAATGCCAAACAACAAACAACAACATATCCAGCCTTTATCCCACTATATGGGGTAGGCTACGTGAATTCTAAACTTCCATGTATTTCTATCTTTTGTCATATCTTCATTTAGCGCGCATACACTTCATATCAAACTTTAATGTCTCTCCCAAAGTCTTCTTGGGTCTGCCTCTACCTCTTTTTTTGACTAATTGTTCCATTTCATCAACTCGTCTCTTCGTCTTCTTCTCACATGACCAAACCATCTTAGTCTAGTCTCTCTCATCTTCTCCTCGATTGGCACAACTGCTACCTTATTACGAATAATTTCATTTCTAATTTTATCTTTTTTTATATGGCCACACATCCATCTTAGCATCCTTATCTCTGCTACGCTCGTCTTTTGCTCATTCTGGTATTTGACTGCCCAACATTCAGAGCCATACAACAAAATTGGTCTTATAATTGTTCTATAGAATTTTCCTTTCAGTTTTAATAGGATTTTACCATCACATAATACTCCCGATGCATTTCTCCATTTTAGCCAACCTACCTTAATTCTATGCGTGACATCCTCGTGAATTTCTCTATCTTTTTGAATCACTGATCCCAAATATCGAAAATGGTCTTTCTTTATATGATTTGGTTTTTCAATTTTATTATAACATCCTTCACTTTTGCACTCTTACTAAATTTACATTTCATATATTATGTTTTCCTTCTACTTAATTTAAATCCCTTAAATTCTAAATTGTTTTTCCACAACTCAAGCTTAGTGTTCACTCCCTCTTTTGTTTCGTCCACCAACACTATGTCATCTGCAAAAAGCATACACTATGGCACTTCTGTCTGAATGTGTTTAGTGAGTTCATCCATTACTAAAGAAAATAAGTATGGACTTAGTGCAGAACCTTGATGCAGTCCCATTGTAATTTTAAACAGTTTAGTATCCCCTCCGCATATTCTGACCCTTGTCTCTGCACCGTGATACATGTCCTTAAGGGCTTGTATATAGGCTATTCGGACTCATTTCTTCTCTAAAACCCTCCGTAATACTTCTCTAGAGACCCTATCATAAGCCTTTTCTAGATCTATAAACACCATATGCAGGTCCTTCTGATGATCCCGATACCTTTTCATTAGGCGCCTCAATAGGTATATAGCTTCCATTGTTGATCTACCAATCATGGAACCAAACTGATTTTCCGAGACGTCTGTTTCTTTTCTGAGCCTCTGCTCTATTACTCTCTCCTAGAGTTTCATGGTATGACTCATTAACTTAATTTCTCTGTAATTTTCACAGTTTTGAACATCTCATTTGTTTTTGTATATAGGAACCAAAGTACTATTCATCCACTCATCTGGCATCTTTTTTTATTTAAGAATCGCGTTAAATAATTTCGTTAGCCAGGAGATGCCCGTTTCTCCCATGCATTTCCATGCTTCTATTGGTATATTATCCGGTCCCACTGCCTTATGATTTTTCATCTTTTTTAATGCTTGTCTTATTTCTTTTGAACTTATGCGTCGATAAAATGTATAACTCACGTTCCCTTCAAAGTTACTAAGATGTCCCAACCTAACTATTGTGTCCCCACCATCATTGAATAATTTTGTGGAATACTCCTTCCATATCTCCTTAATTGCTCCCTCATTCACTAATACATTTTGGTTTTCATCTTTTATGCATTTCACTTAGTTTAGATCCCTTATTTTTCTTTCTCTTGTTTTAGCTAATTTATATATATTCATTTCTCCATCTTTTGTATCAAGTCATTTATATAGATTCTCATATGCTTTTGACCTTGCTTCACTAACAACTCTTTTTGTTGCGTTTTTCGCTTCTTTATAATTTTTTAGGTTTTCTTCATTGTTGCATTGATATACAACCTTATAGCAAGTTTTTTTATTTCTAATTTTCAATTGTACCTCTTCATTCCACCACCAAGACTCCTTAAGATTTGGGGCTCTACCATTTGTCTCTCCAAGGACTACCTTTGTCGTGCTTCTCAGGGCAGTAGCCATTTTCCTCTACATTTGGTTTGCCTGTCTTTCTCCATTCCATTCATTTCTACCCCTTAATTTTTCTTTAAAGATTAATTGTTTCTCCCCTTTTAAATCCCACCACCTAATTCTTAGATTTTATTTTATGTGATTTTTTCTCTTCCAATTTCTTACTTGAACGTCAAGTACCAAAAGTCTATGTTGAGTAGTCAAACACTCCTCCGGTATCACCTTACAATCCCTCAAACATAATCGATCCTCTTGTCTCATGAGGAAGTAATCTATTTGGGTACTTGATGTGACATTTTTATATGTGATTGAGTGTCCGTCCCGTTTTTTGAACCTAGAATTAGTTATGATGAGCCCATATGCCATAGCAAAATCTAGAATAGACTTACCCTCGTTATTAATTTCCCCGAATCCATACCCTCCATGTATCGCTCTATAGCTATTTCCGTCTCTACTCATGTGACCATTTAAGTCACCTCCTATAATCACTTTCTCTCATCTTGGTATCATTTGTATGAGTCCCTCTAGGTCCTCCTAGAATTTTGCTTTTATCTCCTCACCTAACCCCACTTGTGGTGCATATTCATAGTCATTCTTCCTAGATCAACCTTCACTATAATGATCCTATCCCCTATTCTCTTTACATCCACTACTTCATCTACTAAGCTTTTATCCATAATAATTCTTACTTCATTTTTCGCTCGATCATTTCTTGTGTACCATATTTTATATCCAGTTTCTGATAAAGTTTTTGTTTTTTTCCCTACCCATCTCATCTCTTAAAGGCACATAATATTAATTTTTCTCCTAATTATCACATCTACCACTTCCATAGCTTTGTCTGTTAATGTTCCTATGTTCCATGAGCCAATCCTTATTCTATGATTTTGATTTTGGCTTTGACTTTGAATTTGATTTTGTTTTTTATTTTGGACTAGCTTCTTTACCCGCATTCGTCCAAGCAAATGCGATGACCCTTGTTCATTTGTCACTACATCCGAGCGCCGATGCAGTGGCCCTATCTCATTTGACACTACATGCGGGCAGTATAGCGCGTCGCTATGAAGGGTTACGCCCCAATAGTTTTTCATAGTTTGTCTAGAGTTCATGTTTTGGATCCGACTAGATTTTACGTTGGTTGTCAGCTGCCTAACACAACTCTCTTCCTTTATCCGAGCTTGGGACTGATAGTGGATAACAAAGAAGAAATTTTACATTGGTAGTCTGTAAGATCTCTACAAGTTTTCAGATAGATTTGAATATTAGAGTTACTATAATTTGAGAAAAAGATGAGAAGAATGACAACCATTAATTACTTTTATTAGAAAAGAAAGAGATCAGTTCTGGGGCAATTTTTTATCTTGCGGCAAAGAGGAGAAAAGTGGTTCTAGAGGCAAAACAGTGATACAAACTGTTTATGGTCATTTCAGGGAAAGGTCTTATTGCCTCAGGATGAGTTTCAGATTTGTCTTCTAGCCAAATGAGGAAATATTTGTTTAACTCACAAAAATCACATAAAACCTATCAAGTAAAATGATTTAAGTGTGTGTGAGATAATGAGTGAATTGTGTGCTTGAGAAACATGGTAAGAATCGTATTTTCTGAAAATTAGATTTTAATTTTAACAGTTTTGGTCGACCAAAGTGAGGTTTTGACTAAACTGGCTTCTCAGATTAAACATATTCAATCTAGAAGATTTTGGTTGACCAAACTGGTTTTTTTGAAAAATTGTCATGAACTATACTAGAAGACATTGGTTGGCCAAACTTTATCTTTGGTCGACAGAAATACCAAAACTTTGAAAACCATACTGCCAGAGTTTGGTCAACTACACTATGGCATTTGGTCAACTATACTGATAACCTGAGAATGAAAGACATACTGCCTATCTTTGGTCGACTATTCTTAGAGCTTGGGTTGACTAAACAGGCCTGAGAGACTGATTTTGCATTTTGTGACACTTTGGTCAACCAAACTTTCACTGTGGTTGACCGAACTTGTTTAACTTTCTTTGAAAGGAATTTCTTGGAAGGTTTTGGTCAACCAAAGTGCTAAACTTCATAATATTGTTCAAAAATTACACATTTTGAAAACTTCACAATCATATTAAGGCAGAAAATTTCGTTTATTTTTGCTGATTCAATTCTTCCAAAGCTTTCAATGAATTTTAATTTTTTACATGTTTAGATTTGCAAAGCTTGCTTAATAATCTGTTTTGTTATCATAAAAAATTAACATTGTCCCCTTGACGTTAACAGGGACCATTCCTATGGCATAATGCAGAAGAAGATCGAAAAATTCCGTGTTTTATTTACACATTCATATTAACAAAAACTATTCATATTCTCTTGAAATCATCAGGCCCGGGTCATTTCTGTCGATGTGCAAAGAAAGTAAACTTTGGAAGAACTTTTCACTGCAGACTCATAATCAAGGAAAAGCAGGATTCACACTAGGGGTTAGTGAGAAGGACTAGACATAAAAGCACCTGAACCATAGTTGGAGCGCTGACCTTGGCAAAGCATTCACGCAAGGATGGCAAGAAGCAGAATAAAACCAGGAAATGCATTAACTACTTCCACCTTACAATGATTAGGTCTATACAAAAAAACATCCTGAAACACGTGAGGACTGTCTAGTATGAGGTAATTACAAAACACTGTAGCTTGACTCTGCACCACAAGATAGAGCTGAAAAGCTTTTTCTAATCTAATATCTGCACAAAGTTAAATACGTAGCATAGGTAAAGGGGGTTGAATTTTGCTACTTATTAATTTAAAAGAGTGACATTAATGGATTTATTCTATAAATCTTTTGAATGGTATTTGGATCCACTGAGTTAAATACCCTAGCAATTTTAAACAGTCAAAAAGCTAACTCTAACTTGTCAAGTATATATGCATAATTCTGCGCACTTGTAATTGAGTACTAAAGATGTCTATTCAGAGTCAAGCTTAAGTTCCTAAAGTACTGTGTAAAATATAAAAAATGCTTGGCAGTATTATCTATCTGTAAGACTGGGAATATGATACAAGGTCTATCATTGAGTGACGATAGAGAAACTAAAACATAAAAATAACACCTCAATGAATTATTAAGCAAAAATTGCTTCCTTTCTATCCTGAAGCCTACCGAAAGGGACCACATAGACATGCCTAGTGCAGAATACGGCACTTTGCACTTTCACATAGTGTTGATAAGCCTGGTGCTTTTTGGGACCTAGGTGCCCTTTACACAACTACAACATAAGGATTTCCTACCTCCACTTATTTCTTTGCCATACAAATATATACTTGTTAATATCAATGGGTTGAACTGTTCTCTGTGGTCATAATGAACCATGTTTCTAGCATATTATATGAGCCTCAAGATGTTGGGTATGCATTTCATTTTCAGCCTTGCTGAAGCATGATAATGGTTGAAGGTGGTTAAATTTGAAACCATTGGTTTCGTTATTTTCTGGAATATACAGGTTTGAGTAATTGCACTCATACAGTCATATGTCTTGCCACTTTCAAAAGGGGAGTTTTAGTGTTAAAAGTCCCTGCTGAAATACAGGGGAGTGTATTTGTTTTATTGAAAATATAGAAACAAAAAGTTTGCAGTGTCTATCTGTTTCTTCCTTTTTGATTTGTTCTGTTTTTGCAATGCATTTTTTTAACATATATATTTTGTCTTTTGTCCTAAATCCTGTGACACAAATTTCACTTCCATGGATGTAGGCTGATCTTTCAAAAGTAAACAGGAAGAAAACACCTTGGCTACTTGTTTTATTCCATGTTCCATGGTATAACAGTAACAAGGCTCACCAAGGTGAAGGTGACAGTATGATGAGTTCCATGGAACCATTGCTATACGCTGCTGGTGTAGATATAGTGTTTGCTGGCCATGTGCATGCTTACGAACGTTCGGTATGCTTATATACTGGTTTAATTGTTTGTCATGCTTCTTTATTCTTACAAGTTATTTATGTGGTCCTCTGTGGACTGTTCAACAGAAACGTGTCTATGAGGGTAGATTGGATCCTTGTGGTGCTGTCCACATAACAATTGGTGATGGAGGCAATAGAGAAGGCTTAGCACACAAGTATGTCTTTCTTAATAAAAGTTCTCTGAAAAGTAGTTCAAAAGGCAGTCAAATTGGTAGAAATTAAATTTCCGCTCTGCTTTGATAATTATTGAGCATGATTTTGCTTAAACTGATATGTCTAAGACAAATTTCCCTTGCAAAGTATCAACTTTGTTATACACAATTCATGGAGTTTTTCATTCTTTTCAATGCCTTGTCTTCCAAAACCATATGATTTTGTGAATTAGGGCCCTCATTCTTCCCTTGAGTTCCTTGTGAAATTAGTTTTGCTATATATTTGAATAAAATAAGAAAGCTCTCTGTTTGGTGAAATTCTTTTTACTTCTTAGCAGATTGCAAAACCAGGTTATGTT
The DNA here is from genome assembly GCF_014633365.1 of Diospyros lotus. Classification (NCBI taxonomy): domain Eukaryota; kingdom Viridiplantae; phylum Streptophyta; class Magnoliopsida; order Ericales; family Ebenaceae; genus Diospyros; species Diospyros lotus. The sequence goes on from NC_068347.1 coordinate 23,292,326, forward strand.
TCTGTTGTCATGGCTCTTTGAAATTCTTATTTTAGGTTTTTGCACTTTAAACTGGCAGGTATGTAAAACCACAGCCAGAATGGTCTATCTTCCGTGAAGCAAGCTTCGGTCATGGTGAGCTGAAGATAGTGAATTCGACCCATGCTTTATGGAGCTGGCACAGGAACGATGATGATGAACCAGTGAAATCTGATCAGGTCTGGATAAACTCTTTAGTCAGTTCACGATGCCTTGCAGACCAGACCCGTGAACAGAGGAAGATCCTCGTGGCACCTTAATACCGGTAACACAATTGGCTGCTGCTGTGAACTCGGAAACATTTTATTTCCAGACTTTATGCATGAGTGTGTACATACATATATATGCCTATACCCATATAAATAGAACAACAAAGAAACTTGAATATTATCTTCTTGTATTATTAGGTAGACTGCCTTTGGGCCATCAGCTTGCCTTAAGACAGAATAAAATGTAAAAGAGAGCAATCTAAGTGTAGAGCCTGCTTATCTTTGTGTCTTGGTTCCTCCACTCGTAGTTTGTTTCTATCCTAATCAATTTATTTTGCTTAGCTTTCTCAACCTTCAACCAGAGTTCTGCATTCCCAGGCGCTATATATAATTTTTAGGGTTATATGTTTACATGAATCCTGATGATGGTATTTGGGACCGACCACCACGTGCCACCTCTGCAATTGGACCTCAGGAATGGTACTTCGGACTTGGCGATGTCGGACCTCGGGTGTAGAACCTGCAAGACAATGGAGGGCCGGGGCTTGATCCCCCGGGATAGACTCCGACGCTCAAATCAGTAGAGTAAATACAAGTAGAAGTAAATGAGAGAGATGTAGAGCTTGAATATACCTGGCGAGAGTCCTTGTCTTTTATAGGTGAACCCGTTTTGAGGTACCCGAGATGAGCGGGCACAACTCCCGAGAATCCCGGTCAAGTTGGAACGGGTCTTGCGGTTCGGCCCGAATTTTTTGGGCTCCACTCCGGAGTGTTGACTTGCCACGTGTCGATCTCTTCGGTGATCCATGTGGCAGGTGAGACCATTAGCACGTATAGATATTCTAGTAATTTTAGGTAATGCCACGTCAAATCCCATGCTGCATCCTAATTTTGCTGAACTCGGGTAACTTTTGTAACTTATTGGCCTGATCTCAAATTATGTTGTAGTACCCGACAAAAATGTCTTACTGGTGTGACTTTAATTAACCTGAAAGACTAAAATAAAATTTAGGTACTCTTAAGGATTGGCTTGGTAATAAAGGGTTATAGTGACTTTCTTTTATAATTAAAGTTCAAATTTTTTTGAGGGAGTCAAGGGCAGATCTATTAGTGAGCTGTCCTCGGCTGAAACTCAGGGCAGCTCACTATCAAATTTAAATTTTTAGTATAATAAAAAATTAATAATAGCTCAACCTAAAAAAAAAAAATTACAACTCATCTCAAAATCTGTAATGTGCAGCTCTCAATTATTTGTTATAATTCATTTATAAGTAAAAAATTATAAGCTCAATATTAAACTCGCATAAATTCTATCATTAATTTCAAACAAGACCAAATAATAATAGCTTTCGCATTTAATTAAACACCGAGAGAGAAACTTAACAACATAAAGTGAATCGAATTTAACCACTTCATAATAAAATGATGGATGACTTCCTTACTGATTGAATGACACTTTATATTAAAAGAGAATTTATTTTCATAATAGATGTAAATTTTGTTATAAATGAATTTTTTATTTCAAAATTTTGTCGACCACAAATTTAGTGAAAAAATATTTTGGTGACTTTTTAATTACATAAGAGTTTTATTACATTATTTTTTAAAAAGTTTAACCTCCCACAACATAAAATTTCTGAATTTTCCATGGGTTGGGTGAGTCCTTCCACAAACTTTTATGTTTACTTGAGTGGTTTAGGAGACAGTATGTACTCAAATGGCAGTAGCTGTAGCTTTCTATTGATTTAAAAAAAAAAAGGGTTGAAAATGTAAGGATGTTATTTTAAACTTTTTAAATGTAAGGATGTTATTGTGATATAAATTGGATATAATATGTTTTTTTTTAATACATGTAATAGAGTTCTACATTTGAATTAAATGTGATGTAAGAATGTAACAGTAAAAAATTGAATGTAAAATTAATTAAATAAGAGCAAATTGTGATTTGAATAAAAGTGTGAGTGTATAAAACATATTTATACTTATTATTATTGTGGTCATTAAATATTAATGACAAAAATTATATTTATACCTCTGAACTTTTACTTTTTTTTTCTTGTGAAATCTTAAATTTTTTATAGTTTTAAATGCACCTCTAAATTTTTACCAAAAGTATATTTATGTTTGTGAACTTTTAATTTTTTTTTCTTGTAAAATCCTAATTTTTTTATAATTTCAAATGTGTCTGAACTTTATAAAATTACTCGTTAAAATATATGGCCAACAAGTGAATTAGATGCATATTTCAGGTATTTAAATGAGTGATTTTATACAGTTTAAGGAGACATATAGAACTATAAAATAATTAAATATGTATAAAAAAATTAAAATTTAAGGATATAAATATACTTTTATTCAAAATTCAAAAACATATTTAAAACCATAAAAAATAAGTAAGGGCATAATATAATAAATATGCTTTTGGTGAATATTAATTCAACAATGGAGGACTTTAAATGCTTTCCAATGACATTTTGATTGAGTGGTAAGAGAAGTGCTTGGAATTCAACTCCAGCCTCATTTCTTCTCATTTTTCTCTAATTTATTGTTATTTTTTATTTATATTTAATGCATTTGATAATTTGTAACTAGAGTGATTGATTTATAATTAATTAGTGATTAGAATATATCTTGTACTTAGTGTAAATTATATTATTAGTCTTTAAATTTTATGTTCGGTGGTAAATTAGTTATTATATTTTAATTTTTGTTATCATAACTGCTAAACTTCAATTTTTGTTAAAATTTAGTCAATCTTTTAATTTTTGTCGGATCCTATTGATAAAAATTAATGTGACATGTATTAATATAAACTTTAAAATTATTTAATATTAAAATTAATCTAAATCTCATAATCAAATTAGTTTAGAACTTATATTAATGTATATAGTGTTAGTTTTCGTTAATAGAATTTAACAAAAAATTAAAAGAGTTACTAAATTTTAACAAAAATAAAAAAATTAGTAGTTGTCTTAACCAAAATTAAAGTATTGTGACTAATTAACTACATATTACAAAGTACATATACTAACAATGCAATTTACCTCTTATTTCTATATTATTATTATAAACAAACATCATGTTTTAGTATTATTAAACCCTATTAACTAAGTATTTTTTCTAAAATGTCCTTTTATGTATCTTTACTTAAGAAGTAAAAATTAATATCTGAACTGAATTCATAATTTCGAAATAGTAATAAATTTCAAAAACTAATTTAATCATTATATCAAGATTCATTTTATTTAAATGTTTTATTTAAAAAATAAAAAATAAATTGCAACTATTAAACACTTTTTAATAAATTTTTATTAATTTTTTTTTTCACCTACATAACAAATCACTGCTCTTCTAATACATGTTTAAAAAATCCATTCCTTTGATAATGCTTTAGATTAGATTTAGTGTGAGGGTTGATGAAAATAAATGTGAAAGAAAAACTTAATGCTAATAATATGTCAAAAGAGTTTTGTTGTCGTTAGGCACATTTAATAATAATACAGTTAATTTCAATATTTGAATATTTTTATTAATTAATAAAATATTTTAAAATGTAACACATTTTTACTAACTAACTAATAAAAATATTCAAATATTAAAAATTAAATATATTAAATACTCCTTCCCTTAATAACATTAAGTATAGGTGAAATACATCTAATACTTTTCATTCATTGAATCAATCCTCTAGGTTTCATTCCTCTCATTTCCCAACTCAAGTCTAAGGAAAGGGCCATAATTGGAAGCCAAAATAATTTTCTTGTCACTTTTACTCTTTTTTCTTTTCTTTTTTCAATTTCTTATTTCTTTCCCCCTCCCCAACCTACTGCCTCAAATTATAATTGTTAATTTGACTACAAATCAAAGATTTAAATACATTCATTTCACATCACACAAGATATGAATTTCATTATTAACTTAGAAATCATGTTATTGATATTCATTGAATTACACTTTAACCTACATAATGCATCGTAAATGACAAAAATACCTTTCGCACCTCATTATCTTGTCTCACTTAGTCTCATTCTATCGCGTCATTTCACTGTCTTGGATAGAGTATTTTAGATATTTTAATCATATTATGTAGTTCAAAATATAAATCACGATATACTAATAGCATTTTCCTTAACTTAGATGGGAATAATTTTATTTTGAAAAGAACTCCCGCACAAAGGAGAAGAACTAACTTATTGCTTATTATAGAGATTTATAAACATATATATATTTGTAAAATCAAATATATTTAAGAAAATTCATTGCTATGAAATAATTCTTGAAATTATTTTTAAATAACTAATTTCAAAACACCTTGATTGCACGGAATAATAAGATAATCACTTAATCCAAGTATTATTATTATCTTGCAAAAATAGAAACTAATAAATACACCATAGCAAGTAGCAGCATGAAGAAGCGATTCAATGGGGCTCAAAATAACATTATTGAGAATGGTATTACATTTTCTTATTGCTGGCTGATGTTACAAAAAGGAATGGTAAATCAAACCACTTTAAAGCGAGCCTCCCATAACCAACAATTAGTTATATAACTTAAAAAAAAAAACATAAAACCTCAAACCGTGTCAGCTCCTACATATGAAGAGATAGAAGATACACAAGGGAACCAGTACCGACGTTTGCCATCTCTATGACCATCATCAATCATAGCAAGACCTTCCTGCAAATATCCAAAGAGGCAAGGCAACCAGATTAGTGAAGTTCAAAGGCAATATCAATAAATACCCAGGAAAATGTGGTAGGCGATGACAGTGACAGTAATAGCTCTCACATCTAATAGAGTTTCTAGGGCATCAGTGGCACGGCCAGAGGACCAGGACAGCCGTCTCTCTACCTCTTCAACCGTCACAAAGCCTTGACCCTGAGAGAACAAAACCATAATAATATATCCATCCTTAATCCTATTTTTCAGGTCGGATACATAAATTCTAGCTTATCAAGTCATATTTATCTGTAGCCTTGGAAATAAGTTGAGGACAAGATAATGCTGAATGCTTAGAAACAGGCTTCACAACCGGACATTGAAGGGGGCCATTACCCACTAAACCCCAAAAGATAGAGGGAGAGGGGGAAATAACTCCAAACATCCATCACCACATACAGTGAAGCAACAAATGGTCTTTAATAATAAAGGAGAATGAATGCTTATGGAAGGGGGCGGGGATGCTGCAACACTTGTGAATATATATGAACATAGTGTGCATCTTAAGCAAATTAGACCCGCATTAAGTTAAAAAGAATAAGTTGAAATCAATGCTAGGATTAAAACAATATGAATTTAAATCTGACTATTTAATTTTACATATTTGGGAAAAATTTGCAATTTACTTACAGATAATTTTTTTTATAATAAGTACAAGGAATTTTTTGTTCGTGCCTTTTCCCTAATATATGTAGAATGTAAAAAGTAATTTCTTACTATTTTAATATAAAAGGGGGCATCTCCAGTGCATCAGATTTCCTTCTTTGCGAGGCGGGGAGAAAGTCATTTTTATATGCAATGTTAACTTCGCAAAGAGAATGTTTCCATAACTTGAAGCAGTGAAACAATTTTGCCGTTACTAGCAAGGCCTGCCCCCTACTCACTATTTTAATTTTAATATAACTAAATATGAATGCATTTTCACAAGAAATAAATAAACAGTTACTCTCTATGTTATATTGTATGTATCATGTGTTGTATTTATGTCGCATTCCCCAAAGGAGACGTACTGTCAAATAGAGCCACTCCAGGGGTGTCCTTAATCTAAATATAGTCTTCCAGAGAGAGAGAGAGGGAGTTCCTTCTCAATGAGTAAATATAAAAGAGCCTTCACAGGATGAGCAGCAAAATCACTAATCTTCCCACTGATCCTCCCTCTATACATTTAGGTGATCATTAAGAAAAGAACATAGGTAAGAAGTCAATTTCTAAGCCCAGTAGATATTTCCTAAAACTTAGGAGATCAAATAATGCACCCGCAATGAGAACACAGACCCCACACATCTTCTTAGTCCTATCTAACTAGAAAAAATCAGAGACTAAATATCAGGTAAATGGCCTGCAACTCAACCATTTGTCAAGCCCAGACCTTTCCTAGAACCATTACCCTGCCTAATAACACAATTAACCTAAAGAAAACATCCAGATTCTAATTGCATATCCCTCTATGATCCAATCCTGTGAGGGTGACCTAATCTACTAATAGAACACCACCTAAGTGAAATCATCTTTATCTGTCACCACCTTCCTTCACAAAACATCACGCTTATGTAGGCCTCCATGACCACTTTTATAACAAGGCTTTATTAAAACACTCAAGTAGCTCAACCTTCCCTCCATTGAAGGAGTTCAAACCTTATCCCAACTAGTAAATGATAGCTGAAATCATCTCTAAACCCGCCATAGAAAGTCCAGAAACTTTTTAATCTTATTAAGCCATCAAGTCAAGAATCATAAAGAGACTTAATTTATCATGGAAAGACTAAAACAGGTAGCTTACATAAGAGTAAGAGTACCATTTTCAAAGAGATACAATCCTTCTAAGAAGCTATTATCTTCTCAAACTTCTCCACAACCCCACCCAAACAGTTAGCCCTTCCACATTGGTTACATTCCCCCGGTTCCAAATGGTTTCATACCTATAGTCACATATGAAATAGCAGGCGGTATAAATTTAGCAACACTTTTCCCTCCGGATCTGCTGCAGGAAAGGGACAATGTGCAACTTCAAGGTGTCAATTATATCATTTATGGAAATGGCAAACCAATTCGATATGAGCATATCGGCGATTGCTAGTTCCTATTATCCGAATACACATCAATTCTCGAGCCCCACTATTATCAAAGCCCAACATCTCCAAAACCTACATGAATAAGAAATCCCAACACAAATGATCATACACCTTTTCCACATCAAACTTACACATTATCCCTTCGATATTGTTTTTAAATCAAGAGTCCAAATGTTTACTAGTTGCTAAAATGACATCTAACAACAGGCAAAAGCATTCTGATACACACTCACACTCTTAGATCACTTCCTTCCAGTCTCATGGGAAGAAGTTTGGCCGAAATCTTACAAATGCTTCACCTAGATGTCAGGACCCTAGGTTGTATAATAGCTTACAGTAGGGTTGAGTGAAGAAGATTATTCCTCAGGAGGACTAGTAAGTTCTGTTAAGTTGTTAGCCGTAGTTATTTTGCTTCTTGTATTTTATGTTAAGTTGTTGAAGTAGCTATATAAAGCTACTGGGGCTGTTTTAGATGGATTATCCAGAATATATCAATTGAATCTACAGATTTTCTCTCTCCAAACTCTCTGTCCCACTTGTATCTGTCTCTTTCTCTCCCTCAGCTTCTCTTCCTCTCTTTCTCCCTCCCAATTCTCACTGATTTTCCCTTTATTCTCCCTCTCGATCTCCCTGTTTCTTCCACCTCCTTCTGTTTTTCCCTCGCTTTCTCTAATTCTGCCCTAATTCTCTGCTGAAATCCTAGTTGAACCCTAGGATCCAAACAATTTGGTATCAGAGCTGTTAATCCTCAGCTGTGATTCAGAAAGTTTTAATAGTTGACCAAGGTGATTTCTAGAAACATTTCAGACAGAGTCGCTGTAATTCCAACAGTACACGGCTGTTGATAACCAGGCACATCTTACCTATAATTCAGATCTAGGTAGCTGTTTGTGGTAGAGATGATTCAACGAAAAGGGGATTTTCAAGAAGCTGCAACAGAGCAGATCAGAGCAAGGCTATCCTCGAAGCTGATCGCAGGCGAACTCCGAAGAAGCTGCAACTGAGGCGATCAATTTCAGGAGGTGGAATTGGATCTATCGCCTAGAAGTTCATTTCAATCAGAAATTGAAGGTCGCTGACTGGTTAGCAGCCGATACTCGGCTACTGCAGTGGACTTTGGTGAATTCCCATGATCAAGACAGTGAAGCAAGGTCAGGCGATTCCGGCAAACCAGGTGTTTGAGATAGATCAAGTCACAAGAAGTAGCGCAAAGCAATACTCGACATGGAATTAAAGGCGAAGCAAAGCAGCTGATCAGAAATTCTCGTTCAACTTTTGAAGGTGAGCAGGCTAGGTGATTCCGATGGTGACTCTAGTGAGTCCTAGAGCAGTTCCAGTTGATCAGAATTTGCAGATGAGCAGGCCAGGCAATTCCAACGGGAAGTCTGACAACTCATAGAAGCAAGTTCCAGAGTAGATTTACCTTGTTCTGTAACCCTCAACTTTGCCTACTCCTGCTTCAGGTTCAACTGATTGAAGGCAGAACAGCAGGTTGATTCACGGCTGTTTTCTGAGACTGTTGCAGGTGCGTTCAGGAAGGTGACCTCAGTTGTGGAGACAGACAATCGAAGCAGATCCAACGAAGCTAATTCAATAGAGCCGATCGATTCTCAGCCATGAATTCCAGCAATTCTTAGCTGTTGACGTTAGGTCTTGAAGGTGAGACAATGCCAGTGATCCGCGACTGTAAGAGGCAATGGAAAAGAAGTTTGAAAATTTGAACAGTCAAATGGGCGAGGAAATAGGCAGTGTGATATGCGAAAAGATGCAGGAGTTTTTCATAATGTTGTCCAAGATGTATCAATTCAGTATTCCAGCTGAATTCTTCTATAAGTGAGGAGGAGATGTTTCAGATTACTATCTTAGAAGTTTTAATCAAGAGATGATTGATTCAAACAATCCATCATCAGGATTGAACGACTGTAACAGAAAACTCTTGGAGGAGAAAATTGTTGAAAGTGAGCCTCTAGAATATTCCAGCAAACAAAAAATAAAAGATGTTGCTGAATTACCTACATTGGATAAGGAAGTTCCAATTGAAAAATCAGTCAATGGTGAGGAAGTTGGTGCTGGAGTCCTCCAGCAGGATTCTGATTTACAGGAATTTGAGGAACAAACTGAAGTGAACCAGTCAATGGTAACTCAAGATTCTGAAGATGAAGAGATCGGACAAGGAGAATCGTGTAGACCACATTTTACAATTGCAGGAAGCTGATGATTCAGTTGATATGCAGGCTATAAATCAGATTGGAGATGAGAACTGCGATGAAGATAGATTTCATGCATCAGACATTCCGGACAAGAATATTGATTCATCAGATATTTCAGCTATAAATCATGTTGGGGATGAAAATCGTGATGGAGGCCATGTTCTAGCCATTGAGGAACTTGTGGAACTTTCTCATCTCTTTCTATGCAATCAGGATGTCCGGACACGAATGGCAGTTGCAGGAATAGTCACCGCAACACCATTGGAGAAGGGTGTACAGTTATTGGAGGAGATATTCGAGGACTTGTTAGAGAAATTGTTGGTTAACATCAACCAAACGTTTGACTGAATGAACGAAAGGCTGATTCAGTTTGCAAAGAATTTAAAGGTCAGTAGACCAGTGGATCTTTATACAAGATCCACTACAGAATCAAATCCGAAAATTTGAGATGATTATCTTAGTTGTCTTGATCATGAGAAGGTTGATTCAGATGTTGGAGTTGATGTGGATGGAGATATATTGGCAGGTGAAGCTACAGAGGAAGCCAATTTGCCTATTGCAAATATTATTGGAACTCCATTGAAGGAGAATGTTGTTGACATGAATTCTGTTACAGTTGTTACGCAACTAGAAGAAGAGCTAATACATCAAGATGTGCCTAATGAGAGCTGGCAGGAGAAAAAGAAATGATTACTGGACGGATTGATAGAGGAAACAAAGTCCCTTGCATTACCCCTGGTGCCTAGTCCAATATTTGTAGAACCAACTAATGTACAGGATTTGGTTTCAGGGAAAGTTGAGGATTCCTTAGCTTTGGTTAAAACAGGCAACGAGAAAGTGAAGACAACACTAGCTGGAGGATATCTTAGTACCGACATGAAAGATTTTGACCCTGAACAGTATGATGGTATTGCTGTCATTTCAAAAGATGCAAGCCATTTTGCAGAAGGTGCAAACTAGTTTTTCATGTTGGTTGTAACAAAGGTAATTGAAGCAGGTGTTCCAAGAGAGCAGAACATACTCGTTGAAAAGAGAGATGTTGATTTCTCTTTCACTCATAAGATGGAGACAAGAAGGGAGACGGACACCATGCTTGTTCCACATGACCAGATTTTGAATCCAAGAACTTTGATTGCTCGACCTCCAAAATTCCAATTATTCAAGGCATGCCCTAGTGTGCGATCCTTATTGACGACTACTGCAGGTCGAAGCAAAAGCTACAATCAGTGTAGCAACCTTGGGAAGTCTCTTGAGAGTTATGATCCAAACAGGAATTCTCTCAGTAAAGAGCGGATTCAAAGTTGTAAGGAATTTTAGAGACAGTTTGTAGCTGGAGGAAAGCTAAGGAAGATAGCTGAAGAAGTCAAAAGTTTTGTTGTGGAGAACAAAGCTCCTGCTGCTGTGTTTGTTCTTGTTTCAGCTGCTACCTCTGACAAACAGAGAGTGATTGATTCTACTTTTGCTCCAGTCGATGAATATATGAAAGCTATTGGCAATTCGTTATGCTTAAGAGGTTTTTCAAAATTTCTCCATCAAAGCTGTGGAAGATAATGAAAAAAGAGCTAAGATTGGAAAGCTGTAGCGTTCTTAAGCTGTGTATAGCACTGCTACTCCATCTTCCTGAGAGTTGTCTTGTGAGGTCTTGCATTTCTTGAGGACAAGAAATATTTCAAGGTGGGGGGAAATGTCAAGACCCTAGGTTGTATAATAGCTTACAGCAGGGTTGAGTGTAGCAGATTATCCCTCAGGAGGACTAGTTAATTCTGTTAAGTTGTTAGTAGTAGTTATTTTGCATCTTGTATTTTCTGTTAAGTTGTTGAAATAGCTATATAAAGCTACTTGAGTTGTTGTAGATGGATTATCCAGAATATATCAATGAAATCTACTGAATTTTCTCTCTCCAAACTCTCTATCCCACTCGTATCTATCTCTTTTTTTTCCTCAACTTCTCTTCCTCTCTTTCTCCCTCACAATTCTCTCTGATTTTCCCTCTATTCTCCCTCTCGATCTCCCTGTTTCTTCCACCTCCTTCTGTATTTCCCTCACTTTCTCTAAATCTACCCTAATTCTTCCTAAAATCTGCCCTTATTCTCTGCTGAAACCCTAGTTGAACCTCAGGATCCTAACACTAGACAACTGGGCTCATAAAATCTTTCAACTCCTTATCCCCCCCTTTCAGACATTCCAATTAAAAAATGTAAAATTGCTTTAAGAATATTAATCACCCTCATCTGTTAATAAACCATAGTTGGCAACAATGACATTCATGACATAAACATGCATCAGCATCACTTTTTGAGAAATAAGAGAAACAGCAAAAAATAACAGATTAAAAAATTTTAAAAGCATAGTTTGAGAGGAAGATTAGGGATGGTAAAACCTGGGCGAGCTCTAAAATTTCATTGTGGTCCTTGTTTAACTCGGTTGGAACAGACCGAACAAGCTTTCTCTTTCCAACAGAAATCACCTCAAAGCCACTACCTAATACCTGGAAGAATTCATGTGATAAATGTTAATATGTTTTGGCACATGGTAATACGCATGCCACTTCACTGACTAACCTAGGGCTTTACACACAAATCCATGCTAAAAAAAGTTACCGAGATATCCAGTTGAAAGTTTATAAAGCATGAAACAAAGAAGAAAGGTATCTATAATCTAGAACAAAACAGAAAAGTGTAAGGCACATAATGGCAACATCTTTCTGTTGTAAATTATGAGGCACCGTGGTGAGCCCCATTTAGATTAAACCAAAAGGTCCACCGAGAAGAGAGTTGTCCTGAAGTATACTGTCACAGTTTCCAGAAAAATTGCCCAAATTCACATATTACTGAACTTTTAGGTAACTAAGAACAAATTCTTTGTGCACGTCCATGGTATCTCACAAACACTAATTTACATTCAACAACAATACCTTCAGCTTGCTAATAGCACGCAAGCAGTCATCCTCAGATATAGCTTCACGGGCAGTCTTTCGTCTCTGACAAACCAGTTTACATAGTTCCTCCAATTTGATCAAACCCCCATTATGTGGTCTAGTAGCCAAGCAAACTTCAACAATTTGCACCCCTGTCTAGTCAAAGCAATTCATTTCAATCTAGACATAACAAAATATTAACATAAAGACCATAGGCAAGGGCATATCATATTGACATAGAATACAAAGATTGAAGAAAAATACTGAAGTTCAAGTATCTCAGGCAGCATGCCTTCCAATTTAAATAGAAACTCTGGTATAGTTTCCCAGGCACAGAGACCTGATAAAATTAGCAACATGCCGTGAAATCTAAAAATTAATCTCTACTGGTAAGGATATTAAGAGAGGTTGACCTCTTATCTATTCAATTCAACTAAGTGATATTCATAACATAATACTGCAAAAACCAGCAACTAAATTTACTTACTAAAAAAGTAACTAGATTGAGCAAGTGAATTCCCAAGTTCACTAGCAAATAAGCAATATATTAAGATCATGAGTATTATCTAGCTAACATAATTTTTTTTAAGCAAGGATATGGATACATCCTCAGATATAAGTCTGCCAACTTATATGACAAAATGGCAGAAATTTTCACGAAGAGAATAAATTATAGTGAATGCATTTGTGAAACACTAAATATAAGGAAGTACATATATTTTGACAAGTGTGGCACGGGAAATAATGCCACATGCTCAAGTAACCACAGTCAATTCTTACTGTTCCCCACATTGACAAGGACGATTGGGAAGGCTTTCTTTCAATAGACGCACGATAATCAAGAAGAATGGTACCTACCAAGTTCATAATAGAAATCACCAATCCCTAACAACTCTGACCAGAAACCCTTATTTGAGGCTAGTGGATCTACTCCAACATTAGCACACATCTCATGAAACTGTGCTCTGAATGCAGGATTCTTGCGTATATCATTCTGCAACAATCACATGAAAAGTCAGTAGATTTTAATTATAATTGCTGAGCATATTACAATGACAGTTACAATAACACTCTTAAACTGCCAATGGTTTCAAGGCATGAATATCTCACTCTACAGGAGAACCTTTTAAATGGGTTTCCCTAACTAGATTGACAAGTATTGTTTGTGGTACGGATATGAGCAATACAATAAAAATAAATAGCTCAAGTCAAAAAGGGCAAAGCAAGAAGAGAAAAGGCAACCGGAAGACGTTACATTTCTTGAGATGGTCTGTTTAAATTCTCAAAGTACCCTGAAAGCATAACCAATAGCAACTGTTTTACTAAAGAACATCCAGCTTATCTACCACTTGGAAGCAATGTTTTTCACAGCTCTGCCAGGCAACTTTCGGAATTCAAACGTAGATTACACCTCAAATTAAGGCTAAAATATTCTTAAAGACGGCTACATCAAATCCTACTTAACCACAGTCGAAGCCAATGTCAATTAGAATATAGGATCGACCGGGGAAAATTAAAAAACAAAATAAGCGGACCTTGTGCTTGCGAGCGAAATCCTCCAACTGAGACCGAAAAGTCGAAAGCTGCTCTTTCATAAGATCCGTTCTCAACTTGGCTACATTTTCTCCAAGCAAACGGAATTGATCCTGAAATCATCCTCCGGCTAAATACGTAACTCGAAGCAAGAGGGGAACAGGAACATACAGGCATGCATACATATAAACATAAAACCGATCTTAGTGACGGAAGTTGCAAACAAACCCTAGCAGTAGCAGCATTCTGCAGACCCCCAATTCCTGGTCTTCGCCTCATTAATACTATCAATAATATTGCTCTCACTACGCTTCCTGGTGGATTCTTTCTTCTGTAAATTGGGAAAGCAACTGATACTAATAGCTCCTCAGATCAGATTAATCGGATTTTATTCAACCGGATCGAAACAAAGTCGCCGACTCCCAAGAATTAATTTTTATAATTGTCCTTAACATACATATATATATATATATATATAATATTTTTGTCTTAGTTTTTGTTTTTTATTAAAATAATTGTTACTATGTTAGTTTTAATCTTTTTATTTCCTAAATCATGTTAAACAAAGTAACCTTAGCCTCATGTTTGATTTTGTTGCTAATTTTAGTTTTTAATTTTTGTGTTTTAAGATTTTGAAAATATAAATTAAAAAATAATAATTTTAAAAATTAAAACTTTACTATAAGAAGAGTGTGCAAATGATTATTGAATCGATTAAAATTTAATAATTAAAAAAATCAAATTATTGTAAAAATCGAACCGAATTAACTGACTAAACCAAAAATCGAACTAACCGAAAATAAAAAAAATAAAACAAAATTTGAAAAACTAACCAACCGAATAAACCAAACAAACAAACAAAAAATTGAACAAATCGAAATAATTTTCGGTTTTATTGTTGTCACCAACCACTAAGTCAACCAATGATTTCAATTATCGGAACCAATCATTAGATTTCCCCTAGTGCAATGGTTCATATCCAAAAATAAATTTGATCTAACGATTATTTTTTTATAAATTTAAGATTAATTTTTTTGTCAAAACTTGCGTTTCTAGAAAAACATCGCAAACCACTATCCAAGGCAAATTCCAACGATCGAAATTGACCATCAAATTAGTCTTGGCTCAACGATCCATATACCCAAAAAATCAGAAGAATCTAATGGTTGAATTTCAATAGATCTATATTTTAATATTTAGAATACCTACCCTTTAATGTATATACTAGAAAATTGAAAATGTCACTAGAAACCTTATTGAAGGGGCCAAAGCCCATATATCGTAAATCTCCGAAGAAAACAAATGCGGCGTTTGAGGTGATGGTGGCTGCTAAGGTGGTGTCAATAGGGTGAGCACGGCAGTGAAAATCATGCCATGGAACCAATGGCATGCAATGGTTAGAAATAGTCGAAAGAAAAAAGAGATGATGGTAACAATTGAAACAAGGTTGGTCGCCATTGGTATCAAAGGTAAAAATGAATGGTCGATGTTGATTTTGTGTGATTCAAAATTGTTTAAATGATTTTTCATTTGCATTTTGATTTATCAAAATTGTTTGCATGCTGTTATATGAAATTGAGAATCATATTATATTCATTTTATTTGAATATAATTGTTATTCATTTTAATTATTGTTATATGCTGTTAATTGTTATGCATGCTGTTGATATGGTTTTTTTGGCTATATATGTGGTCTGAGCTTATTATAGGCCGAGGCCAAGTCACTTGGCTTTTCCATGTTGCATTTTTGTTGCTGGCCCAGTCCATTTGTCGGTCCATTCAATGCTGCTATAAAAGGGTTGTGTGATACCCTAATCTCGATAGATTGCATTCTTTCTTTCTGAAACCCCAAATCGATGCTTTCTCTTAAAGCGAGACACATCTTGTGAATCCTTCTATCTCGTTTGATCGATTCTTTGTTTTGTGGTAAGATCGCGTGGTAAGTGAAAGGTATTTCTTTAATCTCTATTGTGTTTTAACGCCTGAGGGATGAGAGATTGGTATACTAAAAGGAACAGACCCTAGACCTTGATCTTGAGATCGGTCGGAACAGATCTATGTTTGTTATTGTTTTTGGATTCTGTTTTTCAATCGTCGTATTTGCAATATTGTTTTACTTTTCTTTGAGATTTTGTAATCGATTGTAAACTTGAGAAATCTAATAGATTGACTAGAGGCTGAGCCTCTGCCGTGAGTAGGATCTATTGATCCGAACACGTATCTCACTGTGTCACTATTTGTGTGTGTGAGTTGTGGTTGTGATTTTGGTTTATGTGTTCTTGTTTATTGTGATTGATCTGTGTTTGGCTGAGAAATAGATTGGTTTGAAAACCAACAATCGGTGTCAAAGAGAGCGATGGGACCAGTCGAAGACAGTAATGGGAGACAAAAGGGAAGGGGAAAGGTTGAGCAAAAAAGAAAGGCAGAAGTATCGAAGGATCTATTTGGTTTTTTCATTCTTCTATTCTTCTTCTTTTATTCTAGGCCAAAAATGGCATAGTTTTGCAATTTTAGTTGATTTGATTATCAAACTGAACTAAAACTGATTAACTGAAATTTATAAAAAAATCAAATAGAACCAAATTTTATCAAAAATCGAACTGAACCAATAATTTCAATCAACCTAGTTCATTTATTTTGATTAAATCAAAATTTTGTACACCCTTAACTATAAGTTGATGAACTTTAAATTTTTCCATAGGAATATTTACTTTCATTTAATTTTTATTATAAATTGCCATATATTCTTATTAGGCCTTATGGTTAAGATATAATTTGACAGGTTGATATTCAAATTTTGACAACAAATTATTACAACTCTCTCCCACAAAGACAAATATCTTGTATGACTATCACTAATATATTTGGGTAACGTTTGTTAAAATAAGTAAGATAATATTATAATACTTTTTAGATCAAGAAATATAATAATTAAGATAAGACTGAGAAGTATTTCAAAATTTTTATTAAACTATTTGTTAAATTTTTTAGAATGCACAAAATGACACAAGCATAATTTTTATTTATTTTTTTTTGTGTAAGAATCAAGATATGCTTATCTTGAGAGAGGAAGAAGAGATAAGCATATATAAGAAAATTCATATAAGAAATCACGTGACTTTTTTTTTAATAATCTTCATATAAGTTTAATAAACACATTAAAAATGCACAAAACCTTGTAATACCTTCAATATTTTATATTTTCTGGTTTATATCTTGATTAACAAACATTACCTTATAAGAAATAAGCGTACCAAATGAGGAAAAACTTTAATTTAGCTTTATAGGTGCTTATAAACTGAAAAAAATATATATATCGTGAGATCATCACGAAACTATCCAAGAAAGCCAATATAAAGCTTAAGTCAAATGTGTAGTAGAGAGGAAGCTAAGGAGTTAGATGTAGCTTAAAACTTATATTGAAAATGTTTATCACATAAGAGAGATCCTCGATTTTTATAACTATGTGGAGGTCATTTTTAACTTATGATTAGGTGTCATTGTTTGAGAACATATGAGAGTTGTTATCTTAGAATAACTCAAAGAGATTAAGATTACCCTTACAAACTATCTTCCCAAGATATAGGAGATAATATTTATTTTAAATTTATCAGTATTTGAATTAATTTTAAGATTGCATGACTTTCAAGCCCAAGCTAAACTAGTTTGCTTGAGAGTCCACAAAAGCTCATATGCTCAAGCCGTAAAAGGCCTCTTGAGGAGTATTAAGGATGAGTGAGGCATATCTTATGGATTAAGGCTAAGTGAGGCCTGTGTCGTGGGTTGAGACTAAGCGAGTCCTATCATGAAAATCGATCCTCAAGTATCATCATACTCTTTCATCCTTATTGTAATGGTCATTATTGTTGTTCGAACACAATAATATGATTTGTAGCCAGGAAATTCGTCTTCAAGCTGTCAAAATTCTACAAGACAAAAACCAATCAGATGGTGCAAGCCATTCCCTATACAAATATTTTGATACTTAAATCTGATCCTTGAGATTGCAAAGTATTGTTGTAAAGTTATTGAATAAGTGTTAGAGATATACCCCTTTTTAAAATGAAGGTTCACCTATTTATAGGAGAGTTTGGAGATTTATAATAAATATCTTTGTTATTCTAAGATTAACTAGGATTTAGATTCTTATGGATAAATCTTATCTCTTACGAGATTTTTGGAGTTATCTGTTCACGTTTCTGCATTTAGAATGCTCCATGGGAGAGGTCCATGGGAAATTTTTTAGGCTCCCGGTTATTTCTTATTCCTTCTTTTGTGGGACTACTTCAAGAGTCTTAAAGAAACTTGTGTAGTTATAAAGGTTTCTCAAGCCCTCTTGCAACAATCTTCTTTGACTCTTCATTTTCTTGTACTTGGGCTTTGGTTCTTAGACCCCTCATGACACATCACTCATTTTTTACCCTCAAATATCTAAGTTAACGATTTCGTGTCAACAAGTTACATTTCCCTCTCATCATTTGATGCAATACTAGTATACATTTTCTTAGGTATACAATGCAGATACAAACTTATGAAACTTCCCATTTTCTTAATGGGAAAATTCTCAAGTAAGGTGTAACTTATAAAAGTTTTATAGAAGATTTAAGCATAAATAGGGATAATCTTTTGCAAGATAGAAATAAATTATAACCTGACTAGACTCCTAGGAATAAGACTTACTAAGTTATTGTTGTATCATTGTTTACAAGTTGTCACTTGACAGAATTTGAAACCTAACCACAAAGGAGATTTGATATAAAATAGTGTAAAGAAATTGAAATGTCTTTACAAGGTGTTTATAATATGATAAAATAGGTAAAAATGTAAAAGTAGTAAAAATATTAATTTCAATAAGTTGTGAATACGCTAATCAATAGTTTAGATTGCGTTCTCTTTACTATTTTCAAGTTATTTTTAGTTTTCGATTTTCTAAAATAATGAAAACACATTATCTTTACTATTTTTAAAAATATATTTTTGAAAAAAAAAATTATAAAGAAAACTAAAAACAATAAAAAATTATTTTGAGTATTTTCATCTAAAACAAACTCTAAACTCAAAATATATTTATTTATTTATTATTTTTTATTATTGTAATGGAAAAAAATATTACAAAATTCATTAACTTTAAAATATATATATATATTTTAATAATATATTAATATTAAATATTTATAATTTACTGAATTATCAAATTTATTAAATAAAATATTATTAAAAAATGTATTTTTTAAATTTCAAATAGGACGAGGTTTCTAATTTTTTGTTTTGAAAAATAATTTTTCAAAATGACAAAGAAAATACGTTTTCAATTTTGTAAAAATAGACTACCAAAACAAAAAATTTAAAATAAATTTAACACTCAAAACTGAAAATTGAAAAGTAAAAGTAATACAGTCTTAATCTTTAAACATCGACCATCTATATTCTTGGGCTAAAGTCAAGTGTATATATAATTACTACTGGGCCAAAAGGACAAAAAACAAACAGATCAATTGCCACTGATAAATAGTGAGAAGACACATTAAAAGTACAGAAATAAATAGTCATCTTCTTCATAAATTATCCTCACTTGTATATAGGTTTGAGGAGCTGAAGTCAGACCTTGATAAGGTAAAGCACAGCATATACAGAGACCTGAAATGGGATTTTTCAGGCATGGACTACATACATGATACGGCAGACACACAGAATTCAAAAACAGTATGTGGGAACAATGGCCGGCTTGTAGACAAAAGGTCTAACAGTGTGAGAATAACCCGAGGGCTGACTGTAACTGAACTTGACACCTGAATTGGCATCTCCCAGATAACTGCAGTGTTCGTGGAAGCTGCTGATTGGTCTTGCTAGGCATGCATCCCACCGGTCACTTTCTGGCATAGTCTCCGCCACTCTGTATATCCCCTTGGAGTTTGTGAAAGCCTGATAGTTAAGAACCTCCCCAGACTTTGTTATACAAAGAACGGCCACCTCAGCACCTGTTTCACAATCAAGTAGAACCAAGTGTAAGCCACCATAACATAGTTGCCCTTCATCACTCAAATCATCTATATGGTGATTCAGAAAAGCGCTCATCAACGAAGCATAAGAACATGTTCTTCCCCATCAACTTAACACACAAGTGAACCACAATATTGAAATAACTAGCTGTAAAAAGCGTAACAATCACCAAAAAACTTTCATTATAAAGCAATCAATTTTCTATTTCAGAAAATTCAGAGCATTTCATCATTTTAAATATTGATTCCACAGTATCTGATCAGCTACCAAGTGCATCAGCTTCTGAGGTGATAACAGTGTAAATATAAGCATTGCATTTCCTTTCCAGAGCAATTGTAAGCACAACCTGGTAAATCAAGTTAATTCGCTACAGAAGTACAGAAGTCACTGGAAAAGTAGTTCTGTTAGTTTTTTTTTTTCATACCAAAAACAATTGGTAAATCATGAGCTGGGATTCTATAAAAAAAAAAGCAACAGTTCAAATGTTTTAGCTTCTAGGCGCTCTTTAATGCATAATCTTAATGTTTTTGAGTGTCCATAATGCAAAGAGCAAGCCAGGGTGCAGGATCTCCTTTTCTGTAAGCACCTTGAGGGCATGTATGTGAATGCATGAACAATCTACTTTCCAAAAAATTAAATGTTTATATTCTCATCTTACCAATTTTGAGATATAAGAAGCAATTTCCATGGAAACCTGGGACATCTCAGAATACTTCTTCATTTAGAGTCAAGAAGAAATTGGATATATAACAGAATACAATAATCTAGAACGCAAAAGCTGATCATTACAATGGAAAATATAGGTTGTCTCCTCAGGTGTGCAGTTTAAGCCCATACATGCACACTTGACAATCTTTTATTGATTACCAACTTGCTTATATAATGGATTTACACTAGGTCATGAAGTATAGAAACTTGAAAATGGGTGTCATTCATAACCAACATGCATTAACATGCATAATTGTTCAGACATGTTAAATTTGTAAAGATCACACCAGAGGTGAGCAAAGATACTAATTCTTTTTGTCTGTGTTAAGAACATTTGATGTTGATCAATGTTTATATAAGAAATGGCTTTAGGTGTATGTGTATATATGTACGCATATATAACAAATAGCGCGTTGACTATTCTATTTGTATGCCTTATACATATGTGGTGTAAAATGCATGTAATAGATACAAATACAATAGCATTTATTTTACACATAACATGTTTAGATTTATGGATTCAAGGTTAACTTTATTTTGAATTTAAATTATTTTCTTAATATCTGTGGCCACTGTATTTATAGATATAGCTAACAGAAAAAAGAAACTATAGAATTATTTGTACATGTCATTGTAATCATTAATGCCCATGTGCCTAGTCTATTCATGTGTGTATATTCTTCTTAGACCCTGAGGGACCTGACTGAATACTGAACCTGTAAAACCAGAGACATAGCTGCCATTAGGCAAATCAAGAACAGTTGTGTAATCCACACGTTTGAAAAAAATTATTTTGAGATACATATTAGAGTTCGCAGAATCACCCAGGTAATGTAACTAATTTGAGAGTTGAGAGCACCAAAGCAGATTACCAAGCAAAGAACCCTCTGTACATTCATAGTGTAGTAGAAGTTAAAAGTTCTAATAAGTTTCAAGTGTGTCATAGATACGACCCTTCTATTGAGGATCCAACCATTACAATTTTGCAACTTAAGTAAACCAGGTATCTGTGCAAGATCTTGTCAACCTAGCAATATGGGTTAATCAGGTTCCAATCAAGAATAACAAAACAGCATTCTAGCTGCAATTAATTTGTTGAAGTAACTCGTTAGATATCATATCAATTTCAAACCACATTTTAAAACCACTTTTCACCATGTAATGATGTCAATAAGACGGAAAATGCAAGTAAATAAAGAAGAATACTGAGGACTTACTAACTGTAACAGATTTTGATGTAGAAACCTACTACAGGGGACAATCTGTCAAAAGTACACTACAGAATTCCATGAAAAGCTTTTAGGACTTACTACCATCATATAACTACAATGGTCAGTGAACCATGCACTGACTTCAGAGAAGAGGACAAAGTGGACAAGGATGAAAAAACATTTTACTTTTCAACCATGACACAGTTGATGTCATAACTCCTGACCTGTTACTGGGGATGAATCAATCAAAGGCACATTACAAAAGCAAATCCAAACATGCCAACTTGAACAGTCTTCCAAACTGCAATTTTTATTTTATTTTTTTGTAGGGAGGGGAAACACGTGAAGAAGAGTGATAATCATAATGTAATGAAAAATCCATATATTTGGGTCATCATTTCATCAGAAGTCACTATGATGTGGTTTATGGATGACAGAGAGACAGAGCCACACTGCAACAAACATTACCAATGATTCTAAACTACTAAATGCCCAACGTACTAGGTGATTGACATCTAAACACAAATGCCCAAACTATAGCTATAATTCACGAGGAGGAGAATTTTTTACCCAAGTATAATTTATTCTACGCATCAGGCAGCTATTTTAAGTGATACCTAGAAGGACCATCAACTTTATTCCCTTGGACCCTGACATATCGCAAATGCATTGAAGTGCTATAGAGACAAAGGAAACTGAATCAGAAAAATGGCAAGCTTAAATTCTATGTTATTGTTATCATAGTAAACTAAAACCAAGCCAGATCAGTGAAGCTGACAATTCTCAAGAGCAGGGTCAGAGTCACTTTGGTGGCCCTTTAATAATATAAATAAATAATAAAAATTATTTAATTTTTACTTTGCTTGCTTTTTGAGATACAAAATCACTAATTAAATTTTTGTATTCAAGTTCAGAAAGCAAATCTTTTTCAATTGACAATATAGATAAGAGGAAAAGATCTGAAAACGTAAGAGTTGAATAAGCAAAAATGTAGAGAGTCCACAGTCAGGTCTTGCAAATTAAAAAGTTATCGATTTACTTTTGTTTATTTTTCTTTAATGCCTAGATTAATGCGAATTCCTCAAACGAAATTTTTGCCATCCAAATAATCTTTTAATCAAATTGTCATCCTAAAATAACGTCATTTCTTGCCTTTTTTCTATTACGTTATTAGTTTACACCTCACTATTCATTACCTAACATTGAAAAATGATTCGTGAACTTAGAGAGTTGGGGAGCCTCCTCGTCTAAATGACATCTTACTATTCACCGCTTAATATTGAAAAATAATCCATGGACTTGGAGAGTGGGGGGCCTCCTTGTCCAAATAGAATAACAAAATAAACAGAGCATGAATTCAAATAAAAATCAACATAAAATAGAATTAATAATTTTGCATCTCAAAAAATAAAAAATTACATTTTAATTAATAAGTGATTTTGGGGCCCCTCCTTTTTGGGGGCCCAATGGCCTATGCCTTGAGCTGGGCTGCTCAAGAGCATGCCCAACTTGCAACTTTGTTTCTTGGTCCAAGGGTAGTTGCAGAAGCGAACCTGTTGGGTATGTTTAGGGCTGAGCTTGACAATAAAACCCAAAATGCAAGTACTATAATGTGTTAATGTAGCAGTTGAGTTCCTAAAGTGTCTCATATCCCATGGTGGAAGATACAAGTAAAAGTTCTAAACCTAGGAAACAGTCATCCTAAGAACTTGTGTGTTTCAACAAAGCTCTGGTCTGTAGCTGAAGCTAGTCATTCAAGGAAGTGTCTAAAGCTGTTCATGTGATTCAAATGATGAAGCTGTGCAGGTCAATTGCAACTACAGTGAGATGGATCACCTAAGCAATGATTAAATTCCATGTTGACGGTAATATTGATTACCCCCTTCACATTAGGGAAGTGTCAGTCCAATGGATGTTGATAACTTGACCTATAAAGGGAGAAATAAAAGTCCATGTAACATTACGTCTGGCCATATTGCTTCTCTTCCAATTAGGAGGCTGCTAGTCCTTCACTGTCTAAATGTCATGCTATATAAGTTTGTTTTGCACAACCAGGAATGCAATATTTGCACACCATCAACAGACATGCTATGGACTAAACATAAGAAAGATTCTGATTATTAACCATATGAGTTTCATGCCAGTGCAGAAGTTCTACTTTCAGAAGGGGCTCCCATAAAGCATATTAGAGAAAACAAACTATACAATATCCTCTCTTTTAGTTAATTTGTGCAGACTTAAAAAAGAAAAATAATCTCCAGACAGGAGCTCCAGAAGTTGGGGCACAAAAATATTTCAAACCCTGGATTGTGAAAATGGGGAGAATGTAACAACCCATGTATTACTAAGAAAAGTGAAAGACATCAGAAATATGAAAGTTACTTTCAGGTTAGTGATAAAACAGTGTTTGGATTTGGGCAATGGTCGATCCAACAATAACACAGAGGCCTGAAAGTTTCCAAGGCAAATAAAACATGGCCTAGCTGGAACTTAAGTTAATGTTTTAGCTAAAAATTACATTAAGTAATTGAGCTCTTGAAATGCTTGATTGCAGTAAAAATTGCAGACCGAGTATGTAAGCCAAATAAAACCAGCTTTTAGAACCCAAGCAAAACAGTCAAAGACCTGTAAACATCAGTCCACTGAAGACCAGTAAACAGAGTAGCAAGTCACAGATAATATCATAAAATTTAAGTAAATTAGCAATAACCCTGACACTATTATCGGGTTTTCGGGTCACAACGCAACATCTCAGAGTACTTCGTCAATTCAATCCAATCAAAGGGCATGCCCAGTGAACAAGGCTCGGTGTTTTGACAACCCAAACCCATGATCTCCCTGGTCACAAATAAGTAACCTTACCAAATACTCACTTTTAAGGTTTGTAATTTCATAAATTTCTATACTAAAATTAGGTAAGTATAGTATTTTGCAATCAGTCACCATCGCGCTCACTGCCTCCCATTAATCAAACAAACAGCCTAAATTCACAACAAAGAAGAACAAAGGAAAGAACGCATGATTCAAGAATTGAGCGATGACAGTAGGCAAACTTGGCAGAAACCGATTGCTGGAATCCTAAAAGAGAAGGGGGAAGGGGAGAAACAGACCTTCGAGAACATGATCTTCGGGGCCCATGGAAGAATCGCCACAGACGTCACAGACGACCCGGCCGTTGATTTCGCCGGTCCACGCTGTCACAGTGAAGGCACACATTATGATGAAGATGGCCACTTCCTTCAACGGGCGGCCCATTGCTGTGATCGATTTCCCTCGCATTGCTTCTGGGATTGCAATAGCGCCGCGTTGTCGGCTGAAGAAATTCGAGTTTTGGTGGGCTGTCGGTGCGACTTGATCAGACAAATGGCAGCGGAATGGAAAATGGCGATTTTTAACCAACGGAAAATGGAAAATTCTCCACGCTCTCTATTTCATTTTTTATTTTAAAAATTATATTTACTCCAACTATACTTCATATTATTCTCTTGTTTGACTCTCTATTTTATTTATTTATTTATAATTTTTTTTTATTTTTTTTTCCTTACCTATCATTTTTACTACTATAAAATTTTAATTTTAATTTTATAACTTAATAATAAATTTTATTATATTAAATATTAATATTATTTAATATATATTTTAAATCAATTTAATCATATTTTTTGAATAAAATTTTTGAAATAATTACATAATAATAAATTTATAATTTTAATATGTTAAAAATAAAATTTCAACAACGAAATTCTTACAACTATATTCAAACGACGATATTCCAATAGTTATAAATAAATAATACATTTGGTAAAAAAATTACAATCCACAAATTTAAAACATCAACTTCTACATTGTCATTACCAATCTTCAATAATCTCGTATTAGACATCATGTTCATCCAAATGATCCATAAAGAATTTGAAGACGATAAAGATTAGGAGGCCATTGTTGTAGCTTTACTTTAACACTATTTTCAGTCTACAAATCACTCTTATATATATCACGTCGCAATTGATTCGTGATGAATCACAATGTCATCAATCTTAATAGAGTTGAAGGTCATGAGGTTTTATCATGAATATTTTGCTGATTCCCCTACATATCTACCACAATTACTTCGTATACGTTGTTCATTATTTTTATGAATTCAAGCAACAATTGAATCGCATGATCTATACTTTGTTCAAATATTTGATGTTATAGGAGTTCTTAGATTATTATTACTCTACAAAATTACAGCTGCATTAAGAATGCTTGCATATGGATCATCTGCAGATATTGCGGATGAATATGTCAAGATTGGTGAAAGTATAGCAATAGAGAGTTTGAATAGATTCGTGAAAACAATAGTTAAAGTATTTGGCGAGCAATATTTGAAATAGTCAAATAATGTTGATATTGCAAGGTTGATGATAATGGCTGAACAATATGGGTTTTCAAGAATGTTGAACAATAGTGATTGTATGCATTGAAAGTAGAGAAATTACCCAGTCGCATGGCATGAAATATATACAAGTCATGCCTATGAACCAACCATTATTTTGAAAGCAATAACTTCCTGTGATCTATGGATATGACATGTTTTTTTTGTATTACTGGGATCGTTAAACAGCGTTAATGTGTTAGATAGATCCCATGTATTTTCATAATTGATAGAAGGTCGTAGTCTTAAAGTAAAATATACTATCAATGGACATGAATATACCATATGATATTATCTTACCGACAGTATACGTCTCTTGTAATCTACTTTTGTCAAAACCATTTTATCTCCTTAAGGGAATAAGAATAAATTTTTTGTTGCACAACAAAAGTCGAAAAGATGTCGAACGAGCATTTGGAGTCCTACAATCACAATTTGTAATAGTCATTTTTTAGATGTTAAAACACTCAAAGATATAATAACGGATTGTATAATATTGCATAATATGATAGTTGAAGATGAACATGATAAAATTCATGAAGATATGGATTTCAACTATGATGTAATTGTTGGTACTCCAACAATTGAATTGCCTCACAATCGCACAAAATAAAATTATGGAGTTTATACAAGTTCACCATCAAATTCAAGATAAACAAACTCATACTTAACTCCAAAATGATCTTGTGGAGCATTTATGAGAATTATATGATAAACGATCGAATTGAAATAAATTAATATACTTGTTTTCTATTGTATTAGACAAAAATAGTCATTCTCAAGTCAACGCTCATGAAAAATAGCCATCAATATCAAATACAACAATAATTAGATTAAAACCAAATCAAACGGGCAAGAAAAAAAAAAGTGATAGAAGAAAAAGATACATAAATATCAAGTTAGTTGTTCATCAAGTTCACTTAATCCCAACTCCATATATTTATAACTTAAAAAAAAAAAAAACCCAACTTCCTCGACAACTCCAAAAAACCAATTTTACCCATCATCATTCAACACTTGATATTCAAAATACTTACGAGCAATTTTTGCCAAAGATCGCAAACTAAACCCAACAAAAACAAGCTTGAAGTTCATCCATTTATAGATATGGGAATCTTGCATTTCACATTTTCTAAATAATTTAGACTTTGAGAGATTTGTAATATTCAACTTGAAGTTCACCCATATTTGTTGAGTAATCTGTTAAGTTTTGATTTGATAGGAAAATAAGAAAATGCTTGTTAATGATGATGATCAAAACAGTGTATTAGAGGTAGCAAATGATAAAGAAAACAATCGAGTAAGGCTTATAAATTAATCAAGCATATCAATATTTTTAATTGAATACAAATCCATATTACTCGAGTAATATATCGATTAAACATATCAGGTCAGAAATTTTATTCTTTTAATAGAGTATAAAGTCATATATAATCAAGTAACTACTTGTATCCCATTTTGTAATTGAGTATAATTGTTTCATACTTGAATAATGAACTCATTTAAAATACGCCTGAAAGCCAAATCAATTAGGATTATTTTTTAATTAAGTAAATGATTAGTGGTTAATTTTGTAAAAAATTTGTTATAATTATACCTTTCTTTTGATCTTAAATATGATTTAAATTAGATATTAATATATATTTTATGGTTATATGCAAGTTTAAATTGAAAAATGAATGAAATGAAATTTTAAAGTAAAATTTAATAATAATAATATATAAAATTATATATAATATAATCTAATATATATATGTGCCATGTGTAATACATATATATATAATATATAATTTATTAATAATATTAAATTATTTTTTTTAGGCATGAAGACTTCAAGCCCATGAAGAAATCAAACCCATGAAGAATTCAAGTCCATGAAGAAATCAAGCCCATGAAAAATTAAAGTCCATGAAGAATTCAAGCCCATGAAGAATTAAGGCCCAATTTGAGCAACCCATGGAGGATATTATTTGGAGAAGGCCCAAGGATTATTTTTAATTCTAATGAAGATTAAAAACCAATTTATAGAAATATATTTTTATTTTTTATGTGAGAGCTTTATTAGGTGTGTTTTTTAGCTAAAATCCATTTAACTATTAGGTGGATATTATAGCTAAAATCCATTTAACTTTATGAGTGCTTTATTAGGTATGCATTTTAGCTAAAATCCATTTAATATTAGGTGTGTATTATAGCTAAAATCTATTTAACTTTAAGTGTGTGAGTGCCCATTAGATATAATTATGTCTAGTTGAATAATTGAAATTATGTGGTTTGTATTGCATCTTGTGGCCTATAAATAGGTCACTTGATTGCATTTGTAAGTGTGATTATTATTCTTGAATCAAAATTTAGTTGTTTCCTTATAATTCTCTCTTTGAGAATTGTTCTTGTTCTTTCCCATTTTCTTTAGTATTCTCTCTTGTGATCTTACTTTCTTCCTTTATTCTTTTAAATTCTTATGTCATTTATTATTACTTTATTATTCACCGCCTAAATGGTCGGTTAATTTGTGCCTTTAAATTTCTGCAATTTTAATTATTGTCATTTAATTATTCACCGCCTAAATGGCCGGTTAGTTTATGCCTTTAAATTTCTGCAATTTTAATTCTTATCATTTAATTATCCACCGCCTAAATGGCCGGTTAGTTTATGCCTTTAAATTTCTTGTCATTTAAATTCTGTTATTTAAATTACATCGTTTAAATTCATGTCAATTAACTTTTAAATGGAAATGAGTAGCTAAATCTAATCTTGGGTTAAGGCAAGGATAGTGTACAATGCCAATGATTCCCAAAGAAAGTTGCGCTTTAAATGAGTAACATTAATTTAAATTTCAGTATGAGTGTATCTTAATTATTGAGAAATCACTAGGTTTGGATTGGAGCGTAAGCCTAACTTAGAGCTTTCATGTCACGCATGAGAGTTACTAGAACTGGAAACGCTATAATACCCAAACCCGGATGATTAATTTAGTTGTCTTGTATATTAATTGTAATTGGATTTATGGTAGTTGCTTAAATTAGAATATCACATATCATGTATGAGGATTGCTTAAACTAGAACTATTATAATCTCTAATTGCATTTAATAACAAACCCTCATATCTGAAATTAAATTAATGTTACTAACCTTATCTGTTAAAATTTGGGAATCAACGGGTTGGCACTGAAATTGTCTTAACTCAAGTACCATCCAATTTTATATTCTCACTTAAAGTATTTATTTCAATTACTGCCTTAATTTATTTCCTAGTATCTGTTGTTTAAAAAACCATAAAAAACCTTGTTGCCAATTTGTCCAAATGCGTGTGTGCTTGTGTAACATTCTTTTTATTTTGCCATAAATAAATCTCTCAGTGGACGACCTGGACTCATTCAGAAAATATAAATTTAAGTTTGAACTACAACTGCACTCGTACACTGACGGGTATAAACCTCTCACCTAAATAAAGAAAAAAATATAAAATTTTGATTGTGTTTTGTTTTGTGTTTTAATTGCAGGGTAGGAGTGCAGCCAGTAAAGTTCATTTATAATCAAGTAAGCTAATTCTATCTAAAAGATAATTGATTACAAGTTGTAGTGTAATCAAATAAGCATAAGACTATACTTAACTAAATAGACTTTCGTACTCGAGTAGATAATGCAAATTTATTGCATAGCAAAATCAATAAAGTACTTAAAATTTGTAATAGAGTAATCATCTAAATGTACTCGAATAAATCTTATTTCTAATCGAGTACTTATTCTCAAAAAGGTTGTTGAGGTTCTAATACTCTGATGTAATCGAGTATTTGAATTTGTAATCAAGTAAATGTTTATTTATATTCGACTAAATTAAACTTTCCATTTGAGTAAGCTTCACAATTTTATGTGGCAAAATTTTAATCGAGTACAATCATTTTGTAATCAAGTGAATAGAAAAAATAGTCAAATACAAACTTTGCATACTCGAGTAAAGATATAACTTAGTCGATTAAACTATTGTTTGTAATTGAGTAATAAATGCACATAGTTGAATTTATTGGTAATTTTTGAATTTATAGTTGTTACAAAGTGTTTAATGCACATAGTTTCTACTTTTGAGAGTTCAATCATAATATTAAATGCTGATGGATTTTTTCAGACAATTTATATATTAAAATTGATGTTCTAATTGATTTGTGAGATGTTATAGAGATAAAAAATGATAGTTAAACACGAAGAATGTTCTTTATTCAAAGATATTTTGGCATGTGCATTAAAGAAAGGAACATTATATAAAGGGCTTGGAATAAAAAAAAGAAAAAATGCTAGAACAACTAATCCATACAATACTCAAAGTACTTCATTGCTTGTGAACCTTTGAGAGAAAAGAAAAAAAAGATAGTGCTTCACATTCATATCTTTTTATCTCTTTTTATAACCACGAGAAGTGTATGTTTTACTATATCATTTGAAACCTTCTCTTGCATATTTTATTATCACTTTATTGCGAAACTATAAGGGTTAAGACTGATACTTGAAAATGCATTGGTTGTGGCTAATCTAGCTATAAAAGCCATATATTATAAAAGTTTATAGTTGAGTTTGTTGTAAAAACTACTCAAAAGTATGTTTGGCTAAATAAATCCTTGATTGAGAGCCAAGGTAGTGGAGTAGACAGGTTGTCGAACCACTCTAAATTTTTGACGTGCTACATCTTTTATTTCTCTTTGCTTTCAATCTTAATTTGTTTGAGAAAATTTTTAAAAAGGGTGAAAGCTTAATTCACCTACCATCTTCAACTAACTATGTTTTACAATATTACTAGTATCAATATCAATAATTATTTCTTCATAAAGCATTTGTTTTCGCTCTTCCTTCTTCTTTCTAGTTTTATCCTCTCCTTAGCTCATTATGCTTTCTCCGTAACTTGTTATACCTTATCTCTTTCGTAACTTCTCATTTACTTGTTTAATTAATATCATTTTGAACTATATTCTTTTTTCATGCATTTCCCTCAACATGTTTTTTATTTCCTCAAAATAAGTTTTCTGTTACCTTAGATTTATCTTTTCTTCCACGTTCTTTTGCAACATCTCTTTCCATTAGTCATTCCAATAAAAGTTTGTTGCTTCGAACATTAATATCAAATAGGTTCACTGAATCAATAGCAGAAATGTGAAGGCAATCTTTTGAAAAAATTTGAATTTTTTCTACGATGAAGTAGAGCAAAACTTCGGTGCATATTGCAACACATGACAACAATGTAGAAATGTGAAGGCAATCTTTTGTAGGTTCTTGTATATTTCTATTGCTTGAGAAATCTAATAAGTTAAAAAGAATATCAATAACAATGATTATCAACATAATATTAATAATTAACAACAAAATAATAATGAGTGAATAGACCTTATCTCGTTCATTTGTTTCATTTTGATTTCTGCCATATATTTGGCTATAATATCCTTGAAATTTGTTTATTGCAAGTTGGATTATAGACCAACGATGTATTAATGAATTAAGAGTTCGATCAAATTCAACTCTTTATATTAATGGGCACGAATCATTTCCTAATACCTTTGTTTCATTTGATCATTACCGTGTATAACATCTATACTAATATTTAGCCATGTTGAAATAAGCATTAAATCCTCTTGCATTGAGAATTTTTTTGTTCATATATTTCTTTGAGTGCTAACTTGGGATGAATAGGTTGGGATAAAGTAGTTGTAACATTCGCATACTCATCTTAAATATTCTGGTCATCGTTAAGCAAATTTGTCCAGCAATATTCATTATTATCTATCTCTATGACGAACAAAATGCAATTGGTCAACCTCCGTCAAAAATCACACACACACAAAAATAAAAAATAAAACTACAGAGAGAGATTGAATCAACATTCTTATTAATTACAAGAACCAAAATCACAAAAAAAATAACAAATTTAGTTAAATCAATACTCAAACCCAATTCAAATTAAATACAAAAACAATACACTAATGGCCCAAATTTTCTAAATCAATACTTAAATCTAATTCAAATTAAACACACACAAAAATTACACCAATAGCACAAATATGCTATAAAACAAAAATTATACCCCCCCCAAAAAAAACATAAAGAACAACAAAAAGGAGACAAAACACAAATTAGGGAACAAATCAGAAAAAACACATTTCCCAAATAGTGAATAACACATGGAGCAACAAAGAGAAATCAAACAAATACAAATCAAATTTAGCAAAGACTGATCAAACAAAACACAAATCAATAATAAATTACACAAACCAATTTTTTAGTTTGCAAGTAAATGGCGTCTAAATTATTTCTAGTCTTTTTCAAGATATAGCTAGATTAACATTCATAGCTTTGCAAAATGAAAAAATTAATGGGAAGCTTCTCACGTTTGCTAGCTCTCGGACATGGACAACCCAAGAGGTAAATAATTGATCATCTTAACCCAATAACTAATATTTGAGAGACTAACTATTTGCGATTTTTTATAATCTCATCCTATCAAATACTCGGAGGGTCTTTGTATGCATATATTATTTCTAAAATTAAATCATTTGTTACTTCAAATCAGAGCCTAATTTATTATCATTCTTGCTTATCATAAAAAAAATAAAATCATCATACTTGAATTTTTGAATTTTTCTTTAAATACATAAATCAATAAATAATATCCCAAAATCAAATATACAAACCTTTTGCCTTTCGCAGTGTCTGCTTGTCGTCGCCATTGCTGTCATGTTTGTTCCTTTTATGTCGTTGACTCTTTACCTTTTATGGTTGCGAGGCTTTTTCGATCGTTGTCTCCAACCACCTAGACCTTCCATCTCCAAATCGATTGCAACCGATAATGGCAATAGCTATGGTGATGACTGTTGTAGGGGTATTGGCTGTTGAGGTGCCCGTTGTGGAGAGAGATTGTGAGGGTTGATTGGATCAGCTCAATCGCTGAATTTGGCAAGGCGATGATGGATCGTTATCAATTTGACGACAACAAGCAGCATTGGACTTGAAAAATTAGATTGTCTCTCAAAAAATTTAGCTTGACGTGAGAAATGACGACTCGTTGAAAACAACTTTAGTGTTTATCCTAAACATTATTGAAGTACTTTAGTATTTTTCTTTTTTGACTATATAATATGTGTTTATTGTAGTTTATTTTTGGACTCAAGATATTGATAAATTTTGTCATTTGAAATGTTTACCAATTAATAGAATTCTTGACATAAATAGATAAATAACTTTTTCTTCGATTATTTGGTTAATATTAAAAAAGATAATATTATTCACTGATTCTAGCATAGAGCAACGGTCAAAGTGTAATAAATGCATCTTATTTTAAGATAAGATACATTTAATATATTTATTACACCTTATTTTCAATCTCAAAATAATGTTATTAATTAATAAAATATTACAAACCCCAATACATTTATAATCAATAAATATAAGTATTTTTGGGTTAAAAATAATATGCAATAAATTATCTAAAAATAACATATCTTGATACACTTTATTGGTTGTTACCTATAAAAATAAAAAATATTTGTTAAAAAGCAAATAGTTGGGCTCCCAATTTTGGTGATTATAGCATTATCTATATTTTTATATAATTAAATATTAGATTTTAGCCTTATAAAATTCTATTAATAACATATTTTAAAAAAATATTATTTATATATCTCATTTAAAAAATAAGATTGAAGTACAAAATTATAAGATTAATAATAAATTTAATAAAAAATAAAGATCATAGCTACACACATGTATATTTATGTAATTATCCTCAAATTTTAAGTTTTATCAGTCAAAGTTTGTCCCTGTTGACCAGCGAGTCAGCGACGAATGTAAGGAGAGTAGGCACGGGCTGCAGCCGTGCCAGCCTTAGCCATCATCCAGATCTGCCCTGCAGATCAGATCCATTTGGGGGAAGGGGGCTGAAATCCAGGGGCCAGCCCTCCCCCAAATCTGCCCCTAGATTGGCCTCTACTGTTGATGACTCAAGTAAGATTGTCTATCTAGACAAACATCACACAATCTTCAATCTCCACCTCTCTATGAGGATGTTTGCTTACTGGTTTGACCACTAATAAGCTATATGATTTATCTTATTATGTGTTTGTTAAAATTTAAAAATTTAAATACTACCAAACTTATAAACTATTTTAACAACTTATTGGAAAAGCTTTTTCTTACCTTTTCCAAATAAGCTCTTGGTGGATTATTTCGTTAACTAAACAAATTACAAATTTACCCTTAAACATTCTAGCTATTTACAACTCTCTATCTCTTATCCTTCAACCCTTTGCCTTCTATGTCGCCGTCTCCCTCTAGTTTCTCCATTACTATCATGGCCTCTATCTTCTCCATGTTGATCGTTGGTCGTCGCCTCCAGCCCCATCCCCATCCTTATCAGTTGTTGCCTCCAGGCCCATCCCCAACGGCTACTACCCCTAGTCTCCATCACTGCATTCTCCATGTCCGTTACCGTCGTCCGCCTTCTCCATGTCGGTTGTCGTTGTCCGCCGCCTACACCTCTTCCATCGTCGACATCTTCCTCTATCGTTGTGTATGTATACATATATATTTAACAACCACTATATTTAACATATATATTATATTAATATAATTTTTAATAATTATGTATAATTTATTAACATATAATTGTAAGTATTTTATGAGTGTTATTGTCAAAATACAATAATTAAAATTTGTGATGTGAGGTCCACTTGAGCTCGTTGTTGGGTGAGATTAGGTTGCCGTAAGAGAAGTTGTCTCAAGCGAGTTCGCCGCTAGGATGCTCGTCGTAAGGATTTCGCCACTAACTCTTTCGCCACAAGGTTTTGCCACTGACTCTTTCGCCACTAGTTCTTGCCATAAGATTTTGCCACACGACCTTGCCATAAGACCTTGCCACTAACTTTTGCCACAAGATTCTGCCACTAGCTCTCGCCACAAGGTTTCACCACTAGCTCTTGCTATAAGGTTTTGCCTTCGTCACTAGGTCTCGCAGCAAGCTTTTACCTTCGCCACTAGGTTAGCCGCAAGGATTTGACCATGTTGATGTTTAGAAAATGGTCTAGAAGGCTCGTAAGAATCTTCCCCAGCGAAGACTCTTCGATACCAAAGTTAGTCTCGAATCCCAATGTCTATTCACGAAAAAAGTAAAGATGCATTCAAAATGTCTAAATTTTACCAAAGTTGGAAGTCCCTTCCATTAACTTGTAGCTGGGTATTTATAGAGCACGACTCTCAAGGATGGCTGGTGTTGACACATGTCGACCACTGAGTGGGTCAATGTTTAGCAAAAGGAAAAAATGGAGGGACGATTACCATGAAGTTGCCGCGAGGTTGCTTGCAGCAAGCTGCTGTAAGGCTGGTCCTCGCGGCAGGCTACAGCGAGGCTGGCCCTTGCGGCTAGCTCGCGGCCAGCCTTGCCACGAGGCTGGCCCTCGTGGCCAACACCTATTGGCTACTAAACTTGTCCTACCGCGAGGCCAGCTCGCGGCCACGAGCTTAGCCTTTTGCGGCTAGTCCTTTTCCACAAAATGGATTTTCTATTTTTTATTTAAAAATCCCTCACTTTCTCCTATTAATTTTTCATGGCACAACAATTAGTTAAACATTAATTTATAATTTATTTTTATTAAAAAAATATTTTTATAAATTTTATTTTTATTATTCAATAAATATCTATTTTATCTTTTTGTTAAATTCTAATAATTTATTAAAAATTTTAAATCAAATATACAATCATATAAATAATAAATTAAAATATATTTATTCAAGCGTTATCAACCTGTTGACACACATTTTTGTAACACCTCGCATCGAGCGATAGAAAAGACCGGGACAACTTACCCTGATAGGTCTATGCGAACTTCCCAGGGGGGTCACCGATCCTTAGATTACCCTAGATCAAGCACGCTTAACTTGGAAGTTTTTTGCCTACATTCAACCCCAAAAGTATCCAACTAGTATTGTTTCATTCCTTACTTATTCTCGATATATACTACCCTCTTTTGAGCTATTGGGGTATTACACACATCGTGTCATCATCAGTGGGTTAACTCTCAGTTATCGCTTTTCAACGACCAGGAGGCCCACCGCACTTATGAGCCCCTCAATGGTTGCCCTCTAGGCAACCTGATGTGGGATCGAGAACCGATACTTACAACACCACCTCTCAACCCTCTCCCTTAAGTATGGTGGCACTCATGGGCGTGGACCATCTCAGGGGTGACAGATAGTGGTTTTTAGGGCCAGGACCCAGGGTTTTCCCATAGACGGTGTCAAATGTTGACACACATTTTTGTAACACCCCGCATCGAGCAATAGGAAGGACCAAGACAACTTACCCTGATGGGCCTATGCGAACTTCCTAAGGGAGTTACCCATCCTTGGATTACCCAAGGTCAAGCACGCTGCACGCTTAACTTAGAAGTTCTTTGCCTACATTTAGGCCAAAAGATATACAGCTGGTGTTGTTTCATTCATTACTTATTCTCGATATATACTACCCTCCTTTGGGCTCTTGGGGTATTACACACATTGTGTCATCATCATGAGATCCACAGCTGTGGGTTAGCTCTCAGCTATCGCTCTTCAACGACCATGAGGCCCACCGCACTTATGACCCCCTTAGTGGTTGCCCTCTAGGCAACCTGATGTAGGATCGAGAACCGATGCTTACATCACCACCTCCCAACCCAGGGTATCGACAATCACCCCCCGTACTGGGGAGGCTAGGGGGCCGATTGGCCCCTAAGCATGAATCCCACATCGGTAGCCCAGAGGGCAATCACTGAGGGGCTCATAAGTGCGGTGGGCCTCCTGATCGTTGAAGAGCGATAGCTGAGAGCTAACATGTAGCTGTGGGCCCCATGATGATGACACGATGTGTGTAATACCTCAAGAGCCCAAATGAGGGTAGTATATATCGAGAATATGTAAGGAATGAAATAACACCAGCTGAATACAGTTTGGACTGAATGTAGGCAAAGAACTCCCAAGTTAAGCGTGCTTGACCTGGGGTAATCCAATGATGTATGAGCCCCCTAGGAAGTTCGCGTAAGTCTATAAAGGTAAGTTGTCTTGAACCTTCCTATCACTCGATGCGGGGTGTTACAAAAATGTGTGTCAACACAACCCAATTTCAACTTTTAAAAGTAAGTATATAATTTTGTAGAAAAATTCTTAAGAGCCAAACAGATTGACACTTATAAAATGAGAGATAAAAGACTAAAATATTTTTGCCTATATTATATTATACTTTTTTTTTTAATACAATATGAGTGCACATTTTAATTTTTTATCTCAAAGGGCTGTCAGTCAATCTGCCTGCCTTGTAACCCCTAAGAAAAAGAAAAAGGGTAAGCCAAACAGCTCTCTATAAATATTCGCTTTCGCGTCTCGCTTGCGCGTTGCGGCGCTGCTTTCATCTCGTCCCTGCGTTGTTGTCAGGTAAACCTAATGTTTGATCTCTCTCTTTCTCTCTCTTGCGTTGATCCATTCCATGGATAATGAGCTTTCGTTCGGTTGAATGCCGGGAAAGAGAGGAATTAAAAGAATTTCAATTTGATTCAGTACATTCCCTCTGCATTCGTAACTCGCCTTTTTTTCTGTTTCCTTTACGCAGTTGTTTGTTCTTCATGGCAAGCAGACTGAAGATAGCGCGTTTTACAGAATGTTAGGGGGCCATTTTCTGGTATCGGTTAAGTTTCAATATTTAAGTTCAAGTGTGAAGAAATGGATTCTGTATTGTAGGTTTGCTTCGTTGAGTGGTTACTGGCTGGTGGTAGTATTACTAATTGCTTGACCTGATACGTTGGCCTTTTGGAGAGAGGAAAACGATTTTCGTATGAGGAGGAACTATGGGATTTTGGATCTTCGATCCAAAGCGAGTTGATTTGCAAGGTCATGCTTGCCAAACCCAGCATCAAATTTAAAAGCTTTGCTTGATCACAGGATTTTGTATTTATGAGTGTTAAGAAAACAAATAGGGTCACTCACAAGTCACAACTTCATGGAACAACTTAAGTGAAGCCATGCAGCACACCACTTCATTATTTTAAACCTATGAGATTGTTTTTGTTACACTAATTCAAATTTAAATTCATGACTGGTAAACATGTGGTGAGACTATTTAGGAACAAAAAAATTAAGTTCAAAGAACTGACTGAGCTTGGAATTTTGAACTATACTTACTGGTCTTGTTAGCAAACTCTGGAAAGAAATTTACTTGTCTCTAGGAGACTTCTCAACACTGAGATATTCTAATCATGAATGCTAATACGAAATTATGCAGTACACTTTCAGTTTGGTAAGAATTTGTTTTATGTGAAAGTATATTATTATTTTAGCAAATATGTTGTATCAGGAAATCAGATAATTTTTCCTTTTATATATCTATAAACTGCAATAGCAGAAAGTTCTGATAAAAGTGGATTTTTTTTTTGTTAAGTGGTAAAAGTCAATTTCAATATTATCTTTTAAACAAACATTTTCTCTATCTTTTGAAAATGTTAGCATTCCCACAAACTGTGTGTTTTAGTTCAACATTAGCATTCATAAAATTATCTTTTCTTCTGCAGAGGAATCCAACTAGTTAATGACAAGTATTGTACTGTTTTCTCTTTATGTTGGGTTCCCAATAATTCTGGTTGCATTTGTATGCCAGACTTGAATACTGAAACTTACGCACGTTCTTATTTTTTAGAATTATGCTTTCCATCCCTGTGATGAATGATTTGAAAATTAAAAGTAGTGGACTGATCTTCACTGATGTGAAACCTACCCTGAGGGATGTTGAGATGGATCTAGTCTAATTGAAATTATTCTCCTTTTATTATCTGCTTTGTCCTCATTGCCTTGCATGGGGGCATTGATTTTGAGTATTTAAAGGAATTAGTTTCCTTCCTTGCTTAAGTCCTTCCATTTCTTGTTATTTAATATTTATATGCATTTTTTTTTCTTTTTGTATGTTTTTTCTAAAACATCTTTCTCTAGATATGTAGTTCATAGCTGCCAGAAATTCCAAACAAATTACTAGTAGAATAACCTTTTTGCCGAGTATGGAGTTCTGAGGGGTACTCTTCCTGTTTAACTTTATGTTGCTTTGCCTTTCTCAAGTTTTCCTTATAGGCTGTTGATTTCTCGCTGGTCTTTTTGGTTTTAATAGTGGTGAAAGATGCTCTTTCTCAAGTTGTACTATTTTGAAGCAGTTAATTGCTGAAACCCAAGGACCTTACTGACATAGGACACAGGCCAGACTAATGGGCAACCCGTGGGCCATGGGGCTTCTGTGATTTTGGGGTCTGAGGAGGGACTATGAATTGAGATATTACTTTTAGCAATGTGATTGTTCATGTTCATAATATCTGACATTTGCTTTTGATGCATCAGTAGGTTATAGACACATTGTCTTTTCAGTATGCTAGTTAATCAGTCCATCTCTTTTGAATATTGTTCTGCATCCCTATGATGTATGTGATGTTTATTAAAAGTAGTGGACCGAGCTCCATTGATGAGTAATAGTTCTGAAGTATGGAGTTTTGATAACATTTTACATGCATGTTAAACTGGTTAATTTGATTTTTGGACTGTATGATGTCTTATTTATATGCATGTTATTCAGATCTGATGGAATTTAAGATAAATCAGCCAGTTTACCTTTATGAAGGGGCATGCATAACATTTTATATTTATTGAAGCCTTTATTTTATTAATGGGCTCCGTGTTGTGCTGAGGTTGGGTTCACCATTCATCAATGCTTATTCTGTTGATATACAGCTGCAAACCCTTCTGCAATTCAACCATACCATATGTATTCCATTTGTTCCAGAGTTGGTTGTACATGACATTGTTCCTTTTTTCTTGGGACTCTACACTTAATAGTTGGCAGAATATTCTTCATTGGTACATGATGCTTTCTTCCATGGAGATGGACCTAAGACTGACTATGGACAGGACCCTTTCCAAAATAGCTGTGTGCATTTGAAGGATTAAAATACTTGATAAACATGGTTTGACACCAAATGGCTATATTACAACACACCTTCTCAAATTAAGGGAAAATAGCTAAATGAAAGCAGGGAAAAATTAAGGGAAAATGGCTAAATGAAAGGAGGGAAGCATATGGGAAGTCACATTAAGAGCATGCTTTGCTGCCATTTTTATGTTAATGTGTGTTATAGCTGCAGGTTGTGTGGTGTAGTAACATTAAAATAATATATTCTAGTTAAGTTAATGCTCAGAAGGAGAGCTAAAACCACCTCTGGGTTATTAAACTTAAATCATCCATGTCTCCCAGGTCAGGTCTAACATGAAAATTGTGTACATTGCTTGCTACTTAATGGTTGCAGAAGAAGCTTGTCAACTGAATTCCCCCCAACAACTAACATCTTCCTGCAATATTTTTTAAATTAGCTTTTGGGTTTTCAGTTACCAAGCTCTACCTTGTCGTATACCTCAAATGCTCAATTTGCTCCATTTTTAATGCTTTTTATATTTTCTTGTGTGGAAAGACATTTATTAGTGGCTCATGTGCACCAGTGCAGTTAAGGACCATTAATGCTTTTAGATGGTTAAGCAGACGGGCAAGCAGCTTGTACATGGGATGGTTAGTTACAAGTACAGCCTGGAAGTATGAATTAGCTTCAAAAGCCTGGATTGGATTCAGAGCTTGTACAGGCAAACTTGCTGGCAGCAATTCGATCTGCTGTGTCCCACTGTAAAGCGGTTCTTGTTTTGACTCTTCGGGACACCTAACCCCTCAGTTCACTGACAGTTGCTGTATTTATGTTGCAATAATTTTTTGGAGAAATTTACCGGCCAGTTAAGTGTCCAAATTCTAAGTGTAGAGTGCATAGGACATGGAGAGGAAGCTGACCTGACTATTTCTGCATGCTAATTGGAGAAAATTACTGCATTTTTGTTGCTTCTTTTGAGGTCACGATGTTAATTATACAAAGCAATGCCTTTTTCTCAATATATAGCTTG
Source organism: Diospyros lotus (assembly GCF_014633365.1). Classification (NCBI taxonomy): domain Eukaryota; kingdom Viridiplantae; phylum Streptophyta; class Magnoliopsida; order Ericales; family Ebenaceae; genus Diospyros; species Diospyros lotus. The sequence goes on from NC_068347.1 coordinate 23,333,322, forward strand.
GATGTCTTTCTTATTTGTTAATTTCAATTATAGTAAAATGCTATTTTCTGGCCATTCTTGAAGCAAGCTTATGTCAGAATTTTGAGTGTTTTAAGAAACACTAGCTCTCTATCTTTGGAATGGAAATCCAAACATCATTCGAATGTTGGCCGTTGTCTCAGAAGCATTAAACGAGTAAATGTTTACAAGCACAGGTTAAAGCATGAGGGTGCTCGAAGAAGATTCCATCCCTCGCTGGTGTAAAACATATTGAAGCTTTACCATGTAGTAAAAATTGTACTTCTAACAAGACTAGCTTTGCCAAACGAAAGCTTAATTTAGTCGATATATGATCAGCACAATCACAAGTCCTAAATTCAGCAAGCACGACTATGTATATAAAATTATAAATCCTAACGATCTAGCCATTTTTGTTTATAGTTATTATTGTTGCATGGATACAACAATAAATTTGTTGAATAAAAACGTCATCTTTAAGTTACTCGAATATGTAAAAATAAGAAAATAGTCAGAGAGCGTGGGGAGCTTTCTGCGCAACCATTCCGACACTCAAGTTAGATATCAAGTATGATGAAATAAATTATATTGAAATTAGTGTCAGAGACGTTTCTTTTCAAGAATGAATGTCTATTTATTTATAGAGAAATATAGTGATTTAAAGTATAACAGAATTATGATTTTTATAGATAACGCTTATTTTGATGGACGACGTCTATCTCTTATGGATGACATTTATCTTGTCTTTTTTGAAAATAAAATTTCTTATAGATGATACTTATTCAAATATTTCATGATCATTTTAGAATTAAAATTCGCTATGGATAATTATCTATCATTTTTTTGGAATATTCAAGAGAAATTTTAAATGTCGGACCTATCGTATTTGTACACTTTGTGTGAGACTCTCCCGCATATAGAAAATTTATGCCTTTTAGCCTAAAAAGATATTATGGCCTTTTGAGCTTTTTTTGCTTTTTAATAGATTTTTATCTATTACACAAGAGTCATATCTTATTAAAAACTGATATCTTATATTATGTTAAAGGTCTCTCTGTCTACTTCATCAACTAGATTCATGGGTAAGTCTATTGAAAGATGATTAATTAGAGAAAAATAACCTTGCGCACACAAAATAATATCTTGAGTTCTTTTTTCTTTTTTTTTTTTTTGAGTGACTTACGGATTTTGAAATGTTTGCCTTATGTTGATGATGATACACAGGAACATGTTTTGAGAAACAAAGCCTTAGCAGACGCAATGGCAACTTGAAATTGGAATCCAGAAGCTTAGTGATCATGGTCACAGGTGTGTCCACAGGCTCCGCCATTTGAGGAGAACTTTAGGTTATCTGATCCATCTCAATGCACCAATTATAGAATTGGGTGGCTAAGAATAGCATTGGAAAAATTAGTTGGAAGAGAAAACAGTTGAAAAGAAGAGGATAAGACAGCCATTATTTCTCATAAGAGTAACTTTAACGCGTTAATGCAACATAATCCCTCGACGCGCCTTAAGTTACAAAAATGCTTCCATCACATCATTCTTGTCATAAAATTTGTAAAAAAAAAAAAAAAGAAAAGTCTTTCCTTTGCCAACCTGAATTTACTAAAAAAATGGAGAAACAAAGAGTGAGAGGTGGTTAAGCAAAATAGTGTTATATATCTATTGCTGAGATTAGCAAATTTGACTCTGTCAAAGATGCATCTGAACAGGAAGGAATGGAGGAAGAAACTTTGTAGAACTTTTACAAGGGAAACAAAACACACTCTTCTTTTCCAGGGATAAGGTTTCTTGAGTTTCCCAGCCTTTCCCTGAATCGGGTGCCTCCTGTTTGTGCTTCAGAATGAATTGAAGCACTTGCGTGTGGCCAACAGTGAAGGTTTCTTGTCATTCATCTCAAAACTTTTTGACAGTTTCTTGGAATTTTTGGCTACAGTTTTAGTGGTAGAGGCCATTGAAGATGAGCTGCTTCTGGTGTTGCATGGCAGAGAAGGATGACAACCCAAAATCGCCAGAAAAAAGCGTCAATGGAAATGCAAACATTAAAGCCTTCACCTCATTTGCAAATATTTCCTTCAAATCTGGTAATTCTTTTTCCCTTTTCTGAGATACTAAGATTCAATGCACATTGTAAGGATCTTTCTTTTTTTTTGTAATTTTATGATTGTTTGATAACTTCGGCTCATTCTTCATCTTGTTCGTGTTCCAATCATGTTTTGAACCCCATATATATCTGATATTATCAATATTCCAATCTGGGGATTTGCATTACTCTATAAAAGAGTCAAGGATCGATTATCTTTTAATCACCTGTGTATTTTCTATCTAGTTCATTTTTTTCTCCATGGCATTTCATGGTTTTCAATGCTTATGCCATGCTATTGAATGAATGATCATATCCCAATTGAACTACAATTTTTGCCCATCTTTGGCACATTGATGAATCATTGTTACAATTGTTGCAAGGTTTTGAGGTTCTAAAAGTATATCAAATTGGGTGGAATTTTTAACTACTTAGACAAGTGTCATGCAAAACTGTAATGTTGCCTTATATATTCGATCATATTTCAATGTGCAGATAGCGGCAAGCGCAGGTACATCACTGAAGAGCTGGCGAAAATGGGAAAAGGGAACATCTCTGCTAAAATTTTGACGCTCCCAGACCTGTCTACTGCAACTGAAAACTTCAACCCCGACCTTTTGGTGGGTGAAGGAGGTTTTGGGAGGGTATACAAAGGGCACATTGCCAGCTTAAATCAAGTACTTGCCCTCTCTCACTGCGTATTTCACAGTATTCATTCCAAATTGCTCGAGATATGCATTCTAATTCCCAATTCATGTTCGTGTTGCTGTTACTCAGGATGTTGCTGTTAAGCAACTTGACAGAAATGGACTCCAAGGAAACCGGGAATTCCTCGTGGAGGTGATGATGCTGAGCCTTCTACACCACCCGAATCTTGTCAATTTGGTCGGCTATTGTGCAGATGGTGATCAGAGGATTTTAGTGTATGAGTTCATGGCTAATGGTTCCCTCGAGGATCATCTACTAGGTAAATGCAACACACCAACTCTTTCTTTCAATTGCATGTAACCGGGCATAATCTCATGGATTAGGACATGTGATTTAAATTCTTCGGATGATGCAAAGATTTCCAGTTAGATCTGTTTAATAGCAATGGCTTGAACCTTCTTTTCATCTGCATTGCTATTAACCTAAGTTCACATACTAGATTAAGGTTTCTCTATACTATGCTAATGAAAAATCTTGTTTTTTCAGATTTACCTCCAAATAAGAAGCCTTTAGATTGGATCACAAGGATGAGAATTGCTCAAGGAGCAGCAAGAGGTCTTGAGTATCTGCACGAAACAGCTAACCCTCCGGTGATTTACCGGGATTTTAAGGCATCAAACATTCTCTTAGACGGGGATTTCGGTCCAAAACTTTCTGATTTTGGGCTGGCCAAGCTTGGTCCAACTGGTGATAAGAGCCACGTATCCACGAGGGTGATGGGAACTTACGGCTACTGTGCTCCTGAGTACGCATTGACCGGCCAGTTGACGACAAAGTCTGACGTGTACAGCTTTGGAGTAGTGTTTTTAGAGATGATCACCGGAAGGAGAGTCATTGACAAGTCAAGACCAAGCCAAGAACAAAATCTGGTCATTTGGGTATGTTCCAAAATCTTCTCAACTCCAAAACAACTAACTGAAAACAGAATGGAGATACTTACAGCATTGTTGACATGTTTTGACACTTGATTCAATAAAAGTACTGATTCCAATATAATCAATCATGCAACCATCTATGCAGGCACAACCTCTATTCAGAGACAAGAAGAAGTTCGTGCTGATGGCCGATCCATTGCTGGAAGGAAACTACCCGATGAAAGGCCTATACCAAGCACTTGCAATAGCGGCAATGTGTCTGCAGGAGGAAGCCTCTGTCCGGCCTTTGATAAGTGATGTAGTGAGCGCGCTCGAGTTCTTGTGTACAGGGAAGAAGGATGAGGAAGATGCAGAGGACAAGGAGGCATCTGCATCTCCCTCGAATAGAAATAGTGTTGAAAAGAAGGATGCCCCGGATGCTGGTACATTGGAGAAGGACTGATTAAGAAGGTGCCATTATTGGGAACTCTTATGATCAACAACTGTCTGGATCGATCCGAGTCGGTTCTCAGTTGCATCCTTCTGGGGATTTAAGCATCAAATTGTAGCATAAAGATTTCCAAGAAGTTGTCAATATTGTGAGAGGTTTTGGTGCAGCATTGAGGCATGGCTAATAGAGGCTGTTTATGCAGGATGTAAGTTATCAGAAAGAGTAGAGGACAGTAGCTTTAGCTGCCTGCTCTTCTTTTCCATTTGCTCAGATGATGAATCTAAATCTCCATTAATGGGAAGGAACTACACTTGACCACACTTTCTACACCACACCTAATTAATTACGTTTCCTATCAATCTAAATTGTAAGATAATTAGGTGTTGATATCTTAAAGTAGTCTTCTTTTGGTTATCAGCAAATTTAAACTGAAAATTTTGGCACAAGCCAAGTCCCAGAGGCGGAGGGTGACGTTTATTGTAGGGAGACTAAACATTTAGGCAGGGTTTGTTAACTAAAATATAGAACATAAAATGTAAGATATGAAAATTACTTTATATTTTTGTTCTTTTCAATATATTTATTAAACTTATCTGTTTACCTTTGAAAAATAAGTCACATCATTTCTTATTTGACATTTTTTAAATATGCTTATCTCCTCCCCTCAAAATAAACATATCTTGGATTTTACAGATAAGAAAAAATGATGCATATGTTTTTCAGTGCATTCCAAAAAATTTAACAAACAATTTGATAAAAATCTTGTTCCCAACCTTATTTTGACCATATATTGGTTCTAAAAGCATTATAACATTATCTTGATTCAATCTTATCTTACTCATTTTAACATATGTTACCTTAATGTATAAATAAAAAGGGATTAGAAGCCATCAAATTTGGTTTTTATTTTTGCAAAGTTTTTGTACTTAGGATTATCTTAAAAAATATATAAATAAATTCTAAACATAAATCAACTTATGTCGAGGCTCATTGCATTATGAATAATGCTTATAAGTTGCGTTGGGATAAATAAATCATAATTGTGTCTAGAATTTTAGACTTTAGAACCAACTCAATTATATTGAAGCATTGAATCAATTCAACTTAGTTAAATTTTAGTTGGACATCAATTCCAAATTCATGGTATAAAAAACCCATAATTTGAAACTTGTAGCACGATAAAATGGGAAGATTTATACAACTTTTACTTCTAAAAAAACACAAGCAAATATTTGGTTAAATCAAATATATTTGACTAAGTTGAGTTAGAAAATAAAAGCAATTATGTAAGGGTAGTTTTATCTCAAACTCAAATTGATGCTGATGTAGTTAAAAAAATAAAAAAAATCAATGTATTTATATAATGAGTGGACATAGATGTAACTTACTTATTAAATTTATAATATTGTGTGGATTACATTGACCATACTTAGGTTTCTTAATGTTTTCTAAGAGTTCTTTTGGTGTATTGTTATAATATTTTATATGTCTATATATTTGCTAAGATTTAAAATATTTATTCATATTTGATATTATTTAAATGTCTGAAGACTTATTTGGTTTGATGTAATGTTATATTTAGCTTGGGATATGCTCCGGCTTATATTATGTACATTATTTATATATTTTTATTTAATAAAATTATTAATTTACCAAAAAAAAAAACCCTAGATCATGATCAATTATCAGGGGCATGCATATACAAATTCCCAAAATTGAGGGGTCAAAATATATTTTTCTTAAGGAGAGGGTACTGGTGCAACATGGAACCTTTCATAAGAAAACACAGAGAAAACAAAAATTGCCAGCCATGGAAATTGTCCGCTACATTCGGGCTTATTATACTCTCAGAACCCCAGCAAGGTTTAAGTCCCCCCCACCCCTCTCTCTCTCTATGGGCTGTCTCTCTCTCTGCTCTTTCTGCTTCGCGCTCAGAGCCACCAGTTCCAGTTTCAGTTTCACACAAAGCACAGTAAAACCCTAGTAAAACCCTCTCACACATAACCATTACTATTTACTGTGTCCTCCGAAAGGCTTATCAGGACGGCTCTTCTCGGCGCCAAGCTCGGAAGAGTTGCAATGGCGGTTTCCTCTCAACCCGCCCGCTTTAAGCCCTCTTCTTGCCCGCCGGCTCCCTGGTTTTCCCCTTCTTATCGTCGCTCTTCTTCCGTCGCTTCTCCCCTCTCCTTCTGGCGTTCCTCCAGGAAAGCGCTCCACAGGTTCAGTTTCCACTCCCTTCCCTACTTTGATTCTTTTTTGTGCTCTATTCTGCTGTGTTTTTGTTCTTGCTATCTAGGTTTTCGATTTTCACATTTCCCTTGGGATGGTTTTGCTGCTATGTTTGGAATTTGGAAAAAGAAGGCTTTTGAAAATACGCTTATTTGTTTTTTCAGTTAAGTTAGAAGATGAGAACAGAATCATCAAGTAGATATTGGTCGAGAAAAAAAAGAAAAAGAAATTCGTTTTTCACATACTCATTTTGATTTTTCATGTATTGGTTTTACATATTGGTCTTCTATATGTTTGGAAATATGAAATGTATGGATGTTTGTCAAAATTCATTTTTTGGTTTAGTTATTCATTCTTCTTGCTTCCGCACCTTGTGTCATTAAGGCTTGTGACGAGGACGATCTCACTCTTCTTGCTCCTTCCAGAAAAGCCACCCACTTTTTTACCTTGTTGCAATATTTGTTAAAACTCTTTATGCTTTATTTGATAGTCCTTTTAGTTTTTTTTTTCTTTTTAATTTGTTGTACCAATTTTTGATTTTTCATGCGTCAGTTTAGGCTCTTGGCCTAGCCCGTGTGGCTTCCTGCCGCTGTGTTTGGGAATTTGATAACTGAGTGGAAAAGACATCTGGGAGGATAACAGAGGAAAAAGATGGAAGGGGTTAAAGTTATGCTTGCATATTCCATCAGTTCCTTTGAACAAGACGAAAATGAATAGATATTTGTTTAGAAGTTATTTTGTTTAGTTTGCCTAAAATTTGGAAACTCAAACCACCCATTTTCTATGTTGGAGTTGTTATAGGACGTGGGCTTAGTTCTTACCTCATTATTGCTTCAAAGCCCACTCCACCTGTGCGCTTGTGAGGCGTGATGCTTGGTGGTATTTCTTTGGGATTAATCTATTATATTTCCCAATCAATGTAAGTGGGATTTGACCTGGTGTCATATTATATTTTCTACTTCACGTATTTAGTCAGCTCTTGCAGGTTGGGATGATAATGGATATAGTTGGGTAATTTTGGCTAACTGAGGTTTTATCACTTGCCAAACTTTTATGCAATAGCACCATTGGGCAAACAAACAAATTATCACGTGATTGTGGTCAATATGGTATTTTATATTTTTTAACTAAAATTCTAGAACACTTGTTGCTGTGTTGTGTATGAAGTGTATAGTTTGAACAGCACACTGAATGCTTATCAAATGGAGTTCTAGCTACACAATGCATATTACTCGTAAGATTTATTAATGAGTTGTATTGATGATAAAGGTGTAGAATTCAATTATGTTGAGTTCTAGCCACTCAATTAAATATCCACTTTATTTATGAACGCGTTATGTTTAACAACTGCCTTCCTATATGCCTTGGGGCCAAAAATAGTTGTTTTCAAGTTTTCTGTAACACAGAATGGAGAGTTGGTACATGTAAGTACAGGATTGATTCACTTGATTCTTTTCCAGTAGCTGAATTATCATGGGGTGGGGAGCATTTAGTGGAAGAAGCTGAGCAGGGGGCAGACTCCAGTTATTTAGCACAAGAGGAATCTGTTTTTTTCTCTGTTTTGACAAAATGCTTGTGAGCCAATTAATCAATAGAATGGCTGTTTTTGAGACTCGTTTTATTTGATAAATTGCTGAGTATGTTGATTATCTAACTTATCAAAAAGAAAAGAATATGTGGATAATAGGAGGTGATTTTGTATTCTCCATCATGGTGGGGGATACTTTAATTGTTTGGTGTCCCCTTCCTCCCACCCTGCTTCTAGGAAAAACACAGGTTATCTTTCTGCGTTATTTGACTTTCTGATTGATTAATATTGCAGGAAGGGAGATTGTGCAGTCCGCCATGTTTCTGGTCCATTATCAAATATGGTTGCGTTTAGTAGTTCTTTGCAGTTTAAACGAGGTTCAGGTTATAATGCCATGCCACTTTGTGAAAAATATACACAGAATGACATGAAATTTTGTCGCCAACAAATTGAATGGAAGCTTGTGGTTCCTACCCAGTCAAAAAATTCTTCTTCTTCAATTGCTCGGATGCTTCCTGATCTTCCAGATCATACTAGTTCTAAAGGAAACTCCTTCTCTGGGGGTTTTGGTAGCCTGCAAGGGCTGGAGGAAGAAGAGACACAAGGATGTCAGAGAGGAAGTGCTTCAGGTGCTGCTGGAACACCTTGGCTTGAGGAGAGGAAAAAGTTAAGGGATACGAGGATGTCGAGTTGTCGAAATAGAGACGGTAGTTATAGAGATACGGGAATTCCGTCCGAAGGGCATACTGGAACAATTATGCAATTTGGATTGGAGGGTCTGCAATATGATAGCACTTATGAAAGTCTAAAATGTTATTCAAATGCCAATGGAGAAAGACCTTTGCAAAGCTCCTTTAGACAGGAAAATGTGGGAATTGAACAAATTAACCTGCAAGTTCATAGAACAACACATAAATCCAGCAGTGAATGTAGTGAAGGAAGCAGACGCTTGGTGTCTGGCTTGACTAATGATGGTATTGCTACGTGCACTACAACTTATGGTGCAGTGAGTCTTATTGGCAATGACAATGAATTAACCAAATTGTCCTCATGGCAATATTCAAGTGACAATCCACAGTCTAATGCTAGGAATGGAGCTTTGAGAAACACAGTGGGACAGGGGCTCTTGGCTGATCCTTCAGTAATTTATGTGCCTTCAGACGAATCCATTAGTCTTCAGCCAAAATATTTCAGAAAGGATAAAAGGCAATCTGGTACAACTGAGGGTCATGTTCAACATATGCCAGCTTCCTCTCAACACAAATACAGAAAGAGCAAAAATACATCTGATCATAATATTGGTGGTCCAACTCATTATCTGAGGGAACAAGATTCATCTTCTGCACAAACATTCCTAAAAGGTCTGCAGCCTAATGGGTTATCATCGAGGCAGCTCTTAGAGGAATGGGAGGAAAGAAATTTGGAAAAGCTTCATGGTGGCACCATTGACGAACTTCAAAAAGATGCAATAGATAGCAATACTGTAAATGGAGGCAACATTAGACCAAAGACTGTTCATGATCCTAATCCTCGTAAGAGGCTTCTTGATATTTATGATAAGGTTATTGTAGTTGACAATATAACCAACGCAGAGGAAATTGTTAGGAAGCTTACAAATCAATACAGGCACTGTGTCCATGCATGTGATACAGAGGCATGTTTCATACATTTATATCTTTGTCTATCCATTACTGCTGATCCATTATACTTGGATACTATATCTGAATTCGTGTATTTGTATATTTGAGAGCACTCCTAAGTTGTAGGTTACCAGTCAACTTACTATAGCAATTTACTGGTTATTTATAGGTGGCAAATATTGACGTCAAACTGGAGACACCTGTGGACCATGGAGAAATAATATGCTTTAGTATTTATTCTGGACCAGAAGCAAATTTTGGTAATGGAAAATCATGCATCTGGGTAGATATTCTTGATGGTGGTGGCAAGGATCTGTTGGCTGTATTTGCTCCATTTTTTGAAGATAAATCCATCAAAAAGGTAACATTTTTTTCATGGGTCATTACCAAGGGCAGGACTTTAAAGGTCATCAAGTTTGTGAGACGACTAATAAAGACAGTCTCATCTTGTATTTTAGTTGACTTTTAGGTTGATTATTGGGAATGGTGGTTGCTTTACCTTATCTATGAATTTGAACATGATGACCACTTGTTCCTCTTGTAGGTTTGGCACAATTATAGCTTCGATAAACATGTCATAGAGAACTATGGTCTTGAAGTGCGTGGTTTTCATGCTGATACAATGCATATGGCTCGACTCTGGGACTCTTCAAGGAGAACAAAGGGTGGTTATTCTCTAGAGGCACTTACGGGTGATCCAAAGGTGTGCCCTGGTGAAAATTTGATTGGCAAAATGTCAATGAAAACCATCTTTGGCAGGAAAAAGATGAAAAAAAATGGATCTGAAGGCAAAATTATCACTATCCCCCCTGTTGAAGAACTTCAAAGGGAACAAAGGGAAGAATGGATTTGTTATTCTGCCTTAGATTCAATGAGTACATTCAAACTATATGACAGCTTGAAATCAAAACTATTGTTGAAGGAATGGAAACTTGATGGGAATACAAAAGGAACAATGCTAGACTTTTATGAGGACTACTGGCTACCATTTGGTGAACTCCTTGTAGAAATGGAGACTAGTGGGATGCTGGTGGATCGATCCTATCTTGCTGAGATGGAAAAGGTGGCTCGAGCAGAGCAGCAGGTTGCTGCTAATAGGTTTTGCAGATGGGCATCTAAATATTGTGCAGATGCTAAGTATATGAATGTAGGAAGTGATGCACAATTGCGCCAGCTCTTCTTTGGTGGAACTCAGAATAGGTATGAGGCACGTATGTTTCTGTTGGTTCTGTTCTGACATTTACTTTGACAGGGACAATACTTCTATGGTAACTTGTCAAACCATGCATGCAGGTGGCATTCCCTGTGATGCTTTGGCCCAATAAGTTTACTAGATCTTTTGTAGTGGAGCTTAAATTTTTTTAACCTTTCTTGCTAATGACCATTTTCGAGATTTGGTGCTATAAATGTGTTCTCTTTCATTGAGATCATCATTTACTGCTCAAAACTCTCAGCATTTAGTAGATTGCTGAAGGCAGGCTTGACATATTACGGTTCATAGTCTGGCTTAAACCTGCATGGTGAATTTAATGCAAATTTTAATCATTCAACAAAATGGGTTTTGTTACCCTGCATGATTATTCGAAGTCTACTAACTAAGGACTTAAAATTCAATTCACGTATTCTTATTTTTTTGGTTCCTTTCCAATTTGGCTCATGTGATTGTACACTTTTTAATGGAGATCAAAAGTTTTAATTATTTTGAATGTTATAAATTGGGAGCACTGGCCTTTAATCCTCTCAAGAAACTGATCAAACATCCCTCAACACACTCTCAACTCACCGGCCAACACACCACAACACAAACATATAATAAAGAACATAATTTAAACAAGAACAAAACAAGAAAGAAAACACGCAAGCCACATGAGGAGACAAAATTTTATCCTGGTTCATGCCAATTGAATTGGCACTGCATCCAGCCTTGAAACCACCATCGAGCAACCTTCTTTGTTGATGGATAACAACAAGTCTTTCCCTTTTTCTCTCTCCCACGATATAAGCATTCCCAAGAATGAACAAGATTATTCTAACCCACAGCTTTCTCACTCTCCAGGCTCTCGTGAAAACAGAAAGATAACATGCGATGCTCTCTCTCTCAGCCCCTCTGCCCTATTTATAGAAAATAGGGCGATATTTCCTAGGGCCGGTTATGACGTTACCGGATTTTCCCTCCACTAATAACTAATATTACAAGAGAGCCACCCGCCTATCAACTAACCCATAACCGCATACAAAAAACACTGCACATAATCCTATTACTAACTCTAGACAATCTTTAACATTGAACTTTATAATTCTAGTTATATGAGGTTTTAATTATTTAAACTCTTGTTCTCACGATGTTTCTGATTTTTGTTTCCTAGTTTAGTTGGGGATTCATGAGTTTATAAATACCTTATAGGAATTATTCATGTTTGGATCATTGACTATCGAATATAGAATATTGGTTATTGATGTCTTTCTTCATCTCTTCTCTTTCTGTATATTGACTATTGAATATAGAGTATTGGGTTGCTACCCACTACTTACTACTGATTTGATAAGATTAAACTTTTATGATTATATGACCATGATCAATAATTGAAATTAACTTATTTAGGGCCTGATTAGTTTTCATGTATTCGTTTTTAGGTTTTATCTTCAATTTTTGTGTTCAGTTTTGTTTTCTATTAAAGGTCAGAAACTAGCATTGTATTTGATAATGTGTCTTCTTCCAAAATTGTGAAAATAGAAACAGAAATATTCTGAAAAAATTGTGTATTTTATCAGGTGATTAATATATGTAGAAAATCATTTCATATTGATAACATACTTTCCACCAAAGAATATGTTGATAACATTCAAGGGCCACTGAATCGCTGGTTGAAGGAGGAGAAGAAAAAGGAGGAGGAAGCAAGAAGAAGATCCACAGATGACGAATTAACGGCGGAAGGAAAAAGGAGTAAAGAAGAGGAGCAGATGAAGGAAAAGAACTGAAAAAGCCTTTGGTTGTTGGCTGAAAAAAATGAAAATGGAATAAGAAAAGCAAGAGTGGAAACACTTATTTTTGGTATTTTTGTGTTTTCCCGAAATTTTAGAAACCATGTTGATTTTTTGGAAACAAAAATATATGCCAAACTACCTTTTCTGTTTTTTCTTAACCAAAATTTTGAACTCAAAAATTGAAAACTGGAAATGGCAACAAAATCAAACGGGCCCTTAGGAATACTTTTCATGGGTACTGAAAGAAACGTTAATTGGAAAATGAGTCAGTGATATAATGTTCTTGAGGTTACTATGTTGTCACATGTTATGTGTGTGTGTGTGTAGTGTGTGTATGCAGCATGGCTTATTGACATGCCTCAGTTGTTCACATTGAAGCTGATGGTTGTGTATTCAATAATTTATTACTTAGTATGCCCCACTATTTTTGAGAATGTAACTGATTGATGTGAGAGCAACATGGTGAAACAATTTATGGGAGGGATGGTTCCAGTGGAAACATTGGGCCTGACTTTTCCGTGGTTCATTAAGAATTATACAAGTTCCATCCTCCTGGAGTTATATGTCTCCTTGGATTTTACAGGGTAAGATGAATTGGTCTTACAGCAGGAAATACATCCATGCTGGCTTGCATTTTCTTAGGATATTCAAATTTTAAATATTCAAGTGCATTTTGAAGGACCACATGCAGTCACTCAGAATTACTAGTTTCCTATATGTTCATCCTGTGAATGCAGTACAAAACCAAATATCTTATCAAATAAACTCTCTCCTCTCCTCCCTCCCCCTTCACAGCAAGGACCATAATGAAAATCTGCCGCTGGAGAGGGAATTTAAAGCGCCCAATGTTGACAAAGTGATTGAAGAAGGAAAGAAGACTCCCACAAAATTTCGCAATATTAAACTGCACAAAATTGGTGAAAGGATAGACACTGAAATGTACACTGCAAGTGGTTGGCCCTCTGTTAGTGGAGATGCTTTAAAGAGCCTTGCAGGGAAAGTTTCTGCAGAATGCGATTTTGCTGATGAAGATGATCAGTGGCAGTCTGAGGAAAACACTGAAAATTTGCCTAAAACAGGAGCCTCAGAGGCGGCAAAGGTTGGAGCAGTCAAAAAGAGCACAGAATCTGTCTATGGTACAGCTTATGCTGCATTTGGAGAGGGACAGGAGGGAAAGGAGGCATGCCATGCCATTGCTGCTTTATGTGAAGTTTGCTCCATAGACTCTTTGATATCCAACTTCATCCTCCCCTTGCAGGTCAGTGTTCTTCCAAATTTACCAATTACAGTGTGGTGTTCTTATGACTCTTGCCAATTTGACTTAGATATTGGGATTTTCCTGCTTGCTTCACCCCATTATTACGATTATGGAGAGAAGTTAAGATCCGCCAAAGTTATGGATCCAACCTGCCTTGCCTTGTCAATATGCTTAGAATCTGAGGCTTAAATCATCATCATCATCACAACTTAATCCCACTAGGTTGGATCGGCTACGTGAATTCTAGCTCTCATTGTTCCATTTCATGGCCATATAGTTTTTAAGGTTACCATATTCCATGTTATATCAAAGGGTTTTCCACTTAAGTCTTTTTCATGCTATGTACTCATGACTCGTCTCACATTTGCATCTATTTTTTTCCCCCTCATGTTCAGACCATTTTAATTTTGTAATTTGTATAGGTGCCACTTGAACCTCATTATAGATAATATAATTTCTAGTTATGTCTTTTCTTGTATAGCTGCACATCATAGCATCTTAATTTCAGTTACATTCATATTTAGCATATGCCCACCATTCTGAGGTAAACAACAAAGATGGTCTTATAGTTGTTCAATGAAACTTCCTTTATTGCTTTAATGCAATTTTATAATCGCTTAAAATACAAACACACTTCTCGTATTTAACTGTCTTGCTTTGATTTTGTGGATAGCATCCTCATTAATCTCCCATTTTTTGAACAATTAAGACTTGCTTTTCTAGTCTCACCATGATGATGTCCATATTTCTATTTTTACTGAACTTATGTTCCATATTGTCATGACCCCAAGGATCCCCCTAGATTATAGAAGAAATTGTTCTATTGCATGTATTTTCCTTTTTTGTACCTTGGACTGTTGTAGTGTTGTACTCTGACAGTTTGTTACTAACTGAAGGGGCTAAAGAAGTAAAGAATACCAGCTTATGAATGAAATCTGAATTCTCTCTCTCTCTCTCTCTCTCGTTTCTTCTGAATTCTCCCTCCTCCTGATTTCTCCCTCCCTTTCTATTCTCTCACTCCCGATTCCTTCCAAATTCAATTCTAAACCCTAGGTAAACCCTAGGAATGTGACACATATATCTGTTTTTGACCTATATTGTTCTCATATGGAGGATCATGCCCAGCATCATGTAGAATGGAAGAGAGCTTCTACTGTGTCTACTTGAAATTTCCGCTAGTTACTTCAGCCAGCACAACTTGTACCATGTAGAAGAAAAGCCATAGTCACTCAAGTGCCATGTCACCGAATTAATGTTCACAAAAGACTTGAATGTTGTAGTTATTCATGTTTTATTGATTTTCCATGTTTGTATATCTCTTCCTGCCGCATCATTGATTTAGAAACAACCTAGTAACTAGTTGTACCACTTCCTGTCTTCCTTTCAAATTTCGGTTACATGTGGCAAACCATTACTGGGAGATTTCAAGTCATTGCCTTTTTTATTTCATCATACTGGAATCTCTTGCACTCTTTCATGAAATATGACATAGCATAGGCATTTTGAATCTGTTATGTCTCTGCTGAAGACACATGATGTCGTAATGAGTCGGGTATATTATATTTTACTTTGGTACATTGTTAAGTATAATCATGTTTGGTTGGTCCAACACGATAACAATTGGTTTGGTAGTTAAGTAGTGTCTTGTCCAGGGTTGGAAGTTGCATTCCCAGCTCATGCTGTTAGATTCCTTTTGTTTTGCCCTTTTATTCAATGATCATGGCCAGGCAAATTTACCTTTGTATTCCTGTCTCCCACACAATGGCGAGACCCCAAGAAGATTAGAGAAGGTACACTCAGCAATTTATTTCAAATAATATTGCATGATGAACAAGCAGGGTCTGCGTATTAACGCATTATCCATGTAACTGATCATTCTGATTAAATTATTATAGCAAACTCATTTGCTGTTTGCTGGTTTAGGGTGATTGTCCCCTGATGATTGGGAAAAGTATTTGTGTAGCCTAGCCCAAGCAGTTGGGAATTGGGATTAGTGTTACTTGAAAACACTAATACCAATGGTACAATTGATAACTAGAAGAAACACTAAGGCTCCATTTGTTTCACTGTAAAATATTTTACACTGAAAAAAATTTACATGTGAAATTATTTTAGAAAAAAAATTATTTTTATGTTATTTGCCAGTGTTTGGTTTGCATGTAAAAATTTTCCAACAGAATATTTTTCATTATTTGGCATAAAGAAATAATTTTTAACATTAGCTATATATATACATATGTACCAGTGTGTATACGCATGTAGATGTGTATGTGTGCTTACATATATGTATATATGTACTATATATATGTGTGTGTGTATGTATGTATGTATATGCGTATATACATATTGTATACTAGAGAGGTGGGTCGTGCTATGCATGAGCCAAAAAAAATTTATATGAAAGTTCATTATGTGATGTTTGACCGTTATAGTTTACCTTTTAAATTTTTTAGGCAAAATTTTAAACAAAAATGATCCTTGATATAGTGGTAAAGTTATTTGAGAAATCAATTACTATTCAGAGATCGTGAGTTCAAATCTTGGTAATGTGGTTAATTTTTATTTTTTAAGCTAGATACATGAAGGGTAATTTTAGAAAACTGCTTTATTGACAGAGCTTCATAACACCAAAAGAGGGTGTTTGCTTATATCATAGCATAGATATGTGTATTTATATATAGACATACATATATATAAAGGTGTTTTGATGGGAGAAAAAAATATTTTATTAGTTTTGGTCAGTGCTTTCAGAAATACATGGAAGAGTAGAATTCTTATAGCTAACCTCACATAGTGGGATAAAGGCTGGATATGTTATTGTTGTTAGTTTTGGTCAGTGCTTTTAAAGCGCTAAGGACATAAGGCCTACAGAACTTAAGCATAAAGCAAAGCACACACTTAAGCAAAGTGAAGCTTGCATAAATTTATACCAGTTACAAGAAAACTAGATAAGAATGAGGGCTACAAACCTAACACAAAATGACGTACCATTTTTTGTTTATATGTTATACTCTTTTACAAGTGTGCACTGAATTAGCTGAACTCTTCATTGAAAAGATGAAAAGTCTGAACTCATCTTCCATGGGAAGTCTAGGCTTTTTTGGGAACCTGTAGTTTTTTAAATGTATATCTGATTTTATTCAGATCTTTTTAAGATCTGATAAAAGTTTTTTATTTTTTTGGTAAGGATTCCATACAAGCAGCCACCTCATAAGAAAAATTAAACAAATCCAACCACTCATTAAAAGCTCACTTTATTGTGCTTCACAGCTCAGGTAAAAACGCAACTAAAGTGCGCTTAAATATCATGCTCAGCTGAAGTTGCTGAATTTCACACACAAAAAGCTGCTGAACTGTGATTTGCACTTAGCGCTATTTAAAACACTGGTTTTGGTGTGAATACGAAAATGACTTCCACTTTTTGAATTGGCAAGCTATTTTCCTCACTTTTGAGGTAAAATATTTTATGTTTTTTGTCATCGGAACCAGGGGTGGAACTAGAAAAAGTTAATTCAGGGGTGGGGTGGGGGGGATTTACACTAACAAAAATTGGACAACAAAATAAATAATAGAATATAAATAACTATTTAAAAATATTACTTTATTGGCTAAAAGTATTAAATTTATTTTATTAAATTGTACTGCTCTTTCAAAAATAAAAAATAAGATATAATTTATAATTGAAGTTAAAAAAGAGGAGAAAATTTTAATATAGGACTGATATTATATTTATTTACTTGTCTCTCATATAGAGATAAAGAAAATAAAACAAAAAACAAAAAACCATGCACGTTATATATGTGAAATTCTGCATTCTTATTTTCTTAGAGATCCATGGTGTCATTCTATCATGAAGCTCATTCTGTGACAGCTTAAAAACAAAAAAATATGGTTATCCTTGAATATAGCCACCCTGAGAAACATGTTAAATATTCATAAAGAGACTATTTAAACATGTTTTTAGCCACTAATACTAAATAACAGTTCGTGTCCCGATATTCTTTAAAGTTAAATCCCCAGGCACCAAAATAACTTCACTAACTGCTGAAAGATATAAGGGGGTGAGAAGAACTTGGGGGGGCCGTGGCCCCTGCCAGGCTCCCCTTAGTTCCCTTTTGATCCAAACACCAGAAAATGGGTAAACCATTTTTCTAGAAAATGTTTTACTTCGAAACAAATGGGGCCTTAAAGCCTATGGAATTGCAAAGTTGGTACACTTGTTCAAAAATTAAATACTTAGGGTGGCATTTTCCTAGAGGATTTAAATTTGATAGGTGCTTCTAGTTTTCTTTTCTAGTTCTGATTTTCAATTTTTTTTTTTTTTTTTGGGTTCAGTTTTCCTTTTCAGTTAAGAAAATTGAAAATCTAAGCATGTTTGATAACTTTGGTTTGTTTTTAGTTTACGCTTCATTTTTTTTTTCCTCTTCTTTCCCTCTCTCTCCACAGCTGGTGGAGCCCCAGACTGTGGTGACCAGTGTTCATCCCCAGCCTGAAGCAATGGAACACCAGTATTGTTTCCGTTTTCAAAATAATGAAAATCAAAATAGAAATCTGAAAATGGAAGCCCTACCCAATTTTCTATATTTACTTGGGGTTTTCTTTACTCAGGAATGAAAGATAGGGGGAATAGATTTTGGCAAGAGCCGCAAGACCTACAAAATTTAGCTGTATGTTCAGGAAAAGTGTTTTTACATGATCAATCTGAAGAGAGAGCATATTATTTTCCATTATTTTGATGGATATCAATTATTAAAAGAAAATTGCTTGAGAGTGCTTTGAATTCTAATGAAAATTTATTCAAGTATTGAAGGATAACCTTATACTAATCTAAAAGTGCTTTAAATAGAAGGCAGATCTATTCATGTTTGTTGCCCAATGATCTGCCTCCCAATTAATGAAGATATGATCAAGGCCTAATTTTTAGTTGTCCTGACAGAGAACTGTCTATTCCCAGTTACAGAACATTAAGATAGATGTTCTCATGGGTTCAACCAACAATCTTTTATGATTACAGGCTCCTCAAGGATAGAATATTATAGCTGTTTCTTGGAGTATTATATATTATAAACTATGTGTCAAGCCCCTGAATTAGGGCTGGGCAATTACGAAAATTGAAATAGAACAGAATGCAAAGAGAGAGAGAGAAAGAAAGAGAGAGAATGAGAGAGTGGAAAAGAAGGACCTTGATATTATCTCTGATATCCTTCCTCTTACTGCCGTAGGTCTCTTATAGAGCCTCCAGCAACCATAATGGCAACTTCAACAATATAACTACACAACTACCATAACAGCAAAACAGTAAGTTGTTGTACAGTTAGTTAACCCTCTAACTGCTTAACCCCCATCTAGTTAGCAACTAACGGCTCATACAAGTGACTATTACCAACCATTTGCAAATTTACCCCTTGGGGCTGTCACACGCCCAAGGGTAGTTATGTAATTGTGTCCCTATATTCTGTTAAGGATATTTTCTCTTTTGTCTTGTAGCTAAGGCGGTTACAATACTGTTAGAACCGCACATGATTACAATTGTGAGCCTATATATTGAGCCACAACTTGAGGGTGGATTTTCATGAATGATATTGATTGAATTTCTCTCTAAATCCCTCCTATCTTCTTCTTCTCTCCCTCTTTCTCTCTATCTCTTCTCCTCTCTTTCTCTCAATTTTTGTTGGTTTCTCCTCCAATACCCTTGTCAGATTTAGCAATCTAACAATTGGTATCAGAGGCAGACAATCCCCGGCCTTGTAATCAGCAACCTAGGCGTAAACAATTGATTCATCAATTGATTGTTCTAGTGGGTTGTTAGTAAAAGAAACGGTGATGGCAGAGGGAACCTAGATGAAGCAATTGGATGTGATGGAGGCAGGTGTTCGTCAAAACCAAAAGCTGATTGAGGAAAGGCTAGAGATGATGGTGCTTGGCCTCCAATAGACTTGAGGGGATTAGTCGTGGTTGCACAGAGACAATGCCAGTAGAGAGGAATTTGCGAGGAGATTTCTCCCACTTTCGGGAGGAATTTTTGGGGTTTAGACATCAATTAAGAATCGTTTTGGCCTTGTTCTCCAAGCTTTTGAGTGCGAGCCTGCTGGTAGATTTTCCGTCGAGGACCAACCCAACTCCAATACTTGCAAGGGTCCAAACCTGTGTCACAACCCTAGGGTTAGTTAGGGTTGTGATAGGAATTGGGGGAAGAAATCAGAATTGTAGGGAGGAGGAAATCAGTAGAAAGAAGGAGAGATATTGAGAGAAAGGGGGAGAAACTTGAGGGAGATTGGAGAGAAATGTTAGAGAGAGAATTAGAGTTTCTTTCATTCAATTCAAGCATAATCCATCCAACCTCAGCTGAGGCTTATATATAGCCTAACAGCCTCCCACATACTCCCATGTGCAACATAACAACTAGTCTAACTGCCTATAGAATAGGATAAAACACTATAACATAAAGAAAGAAAAGAAATTACAATTATTGTATATTGTATGCTAACTCCTACTATTATATTTACTAATATATCCTTGGGTAATTCCTAGGGTCTTGACAATTCCTCCCCCGCCCCCCCGGAAATGTTTCTTGTCCCCAAGAAACTTATTGTCACCTAGCCGTTGCTTCTTTATCCAATGCCCATCTTCACCCACTGGTTTCTTATTCGCCTTTTCTTGTTCTTATCTCTTATTTCCCTTATCTCTTCCCCTTTTCTTTTTCCTCAACAGTAACATCAATATGACTTGCTGCAACACCAATTTCAGCCATCGCCTCTTCCTTGGTGCCGTTAAAAATGGTTCCAAATGTGCCATCAGCCCTACAACCCCATCTTTTTCTATTATGGACATAATTTCAATCCTTTCTGCAGGTAAAAATCTGTACATTACCTTCAACTCTTCTTGCTGCAATGTTACCTTTGCTTTGTCTTGTGTGCCCGTGCCAATGACATACATGTGAGATGTTCCAAGCAAAGTGCCCGGTGCAATCCTTTGTTCCTTCTCTTTAGACTCCTTATTCTGTTGTTTTGGGAGATCAATAGCATCAGGAGTCTCAGCACCAGTGGTAGTGCTTGAGAAGCTGCCAACTGATTGAGTGCCATCCTCCTCTCCAATCTCTTCTTCCATGTACTCCTCAGCCTTCTCCAAAGCCAAGACCAAGGGAGCAGTATGTTTAGACCCTTCCATATCTTCAGTAGGGGCCTCCTGCCCGTAGCTAGAGTACACCAAGGATTTACTTTTAGCAAGGTTGTCCTTCTTCGACTGCTCCACTTTAAGGAATTCTCATTGTTAAAACTTCATTGATAATCATCGAAGTATTTTGCGGGGAAGTTGTAATGATACTTCTTAGTTAGTATCATTGTAAACTCCTGCAACTTCTCGCGGAACATTCGACCGAATTCCTTACGCTCTTCATGTATCCCACTGGTTGTTTCCTTGCACCTTAGATTGAACTGCTCCTTATCCTTATTGTTGCCAATTGAAAATGCAGCCTTATTTTGCTGCCATTGAAGCTCCATTCCAGCTGAAGATGAAGGATTCATTTGCTGCAATTGAGGCTCCAATGGTCTTTTACATGCACTGCTTCCCAAGGCTTCATGAGCAAGACATCCCATTGAAAATGCAGCATCCTTCGGCTGCAATTGAGACCCCATGGTCGACATCTCACGAACATGAAACTTGGAAGACCAAGGGATAGAGGTTGACATACCGTTCTTCTCCAAACAAGTTAACCAAAATTCAAAGTTGAAATTAACCTTTGTTTCCCTTTGCTCACAACCTCAAGCACCAACAATCAATGAGCTGGATAAGTTGGAAGAATCCACTTCTCACACGGAATCTGCCGAATCTGCTGCGCCACTCCGATCTGCCACTGAATTGCCAATTAGAGTTGACTAACGCAATGGATAAACAACCTCCGAACTTGCTCGCGAACGCTATAGATTTAGGATCGTTCGAACCTACGTCCACTTCACTGCTCGCCAGAATTGAAATGGTTCAAGATCTTCCCAGCCACGCCTCTTCTTTTGGCCTCAACTGTTCGCCTTCCTCTTCAAGACTCGGATAGGAGTGACCAAAATTCCAAGCGACAATCTCCTCACATGAGCATCGAAAATCACTAGATCCTGCTTCTCCCTTCGATTCCAAATAATAATTGCTGAAATTATTGGCCGAGGTCACTCACCTGCGGCGCCTTCCAAGTTCGAATTGAGGGTGCTTGCTTGCTTGGAGATTAACACCTCCCAATGCCCAACCACCTTCCAGATGTCCAGAGTCGCTGGAACATCGCCTAGCCAAGTCGCCTTCAAGCCTTCTCAACCTGGACCTAATCACTGAGACGGATTTTCCTACCTTTAGCTCGAATTGAAATCACAGCCATGCAGCTATTGCCCAATCACCGACCAACACCACCATCTTTGCTGTCGCTGGCCAAAATCGGCTCTGCTCAATTCACCCTTCTTGCCCAATCATCGACTAATGGTTGGAGGACCCCTCCACTCCTCGAGTTCACCTTTCAAATCCGTCTCACTCTTCATCCTCCGACGGACTTCGATCACCTCGAAACGTCATTGCAGTTCACTGTCCCTACTAGCCGCGACTCGTATTTCCACGTTTGACCCAATTTCTATCTTTCGAGTTCGACAGTGCCTTCCTTGAGCGATTGTGTTGCACCCACGGATTTTTTTTTTTTTTGGAATTGAGGATCGGTCATTGTGGAGGGAGGTTGAGGACCGTCGCTAAGATACGACGACCAAGATCGCCTGCTCAACCAAACCACGATCGCCAGAAACTCGCTACACAACCGCGATCGCTTGGAACTCCTGCACCAATTGCGACCTTCTGGTCGTTCGCGTCAACCTTTGGTTGCCCACTCCAGTCGTCCGACCAAACCACATCACCCACTCCAGAGTCTAAATTGCAACACCCACTGTATCGAGACCACTTGAATTGCCTCAAGCCCCGTTGCCTCAATCGCGTAACTCATTGAGAATTGGTCGGATGTTGCTTCGCTACTAGATCGCTGACAATCGCGGCCAATATCGCCGGAATTGCTTCACCTTTCCCTTTCGAACCGACTCACTAGATTTCATCACCGAGAGTCCTACCTTGGAAATTAACTACGTCCAGAAGCGGTAGCCCCGACCTAATCAGAATTCGTTTGGCTAGCTCGTTGTCGAAATCTGCCTTACTGCATTTGCCAAGGGAAATCGCTCACCTCGCAGTAGTCACCTTCAAGCTTCCTTGATCTGGACCTTAATCACCGAAATTGATTTCACTTGCCTTCAACTGGAGTCAAAACCACAACCAATGATTTACTGCTCTGATATCAATTTGTCACAACCCTAGGGTTAGTTAGGGTTGTGATAGGAATTGGGAGAAGAAATTAGAATTGTAGGAAAGGGGAAATCAGTAGGGAGAGATATTGAGAGAAAGGGGGAGAAACCTGAGGGAGATTGGAGAGAAATGTTAGAGAGAGAATTAGAGTTTCTTTCATTCAATTCAAGCAAAATCCATCCAACCTCAACTGAGGCTTATATATAGCTTAACAACCTCTCACATACTCTCATGTGCAATATAACAACTAGTCTAACCGCCTATAGAATAGGACAAAACACTATAACAGAAAGAAAGAAAAGAAATTACAATTATTGTATATTGTATGCCAACTCCTACTATTATATTTACTAATATATTCTTGGGTAATTCCTAGGGTCTTGACAACCTGACATCACACTCTAGACCAGGCAGTGGTAGAGGAGCCACTAGAGTTGATGATGGAACCCATGGCGAGGGGTGTTGGGACCACTCAGCTGAATTCGATTCCTATGCCAAGACTCGACATCTCGGTGTTCGAAGGAGACAACCCGAGATGGTGGGTTTGCAGGTGCAAATGGTTTTTTTTATCAATACCGGGTTGGCAGAAGAGTAGAAGGTGAACGTAGCGGCAACATACCTTAACGAGACTAGGGATATATGGTTTCAGGGGTGGAGTTAGGGGAAGAACAATCCTAAGTTGGCCGGAGTTTGTAGAAGGGCTGTGTAGGAGGTTCATAGAAAGGATGATGGTAGATGTTATAGAAGAATTTAACAAAATGAAGCAAGAAAGATCAATGGACGAGTATCTCGTGAGGTATGAAGAACTTAAGGCGTTGATTGAGGTCTCTCACCCCACGCTGGATGAAGCTTACTTTGTATCCAATTTCATCAGTGGGTTAAATGAGGAGTTACAATTAGTAGTCAAGATGATGCAGCCCCTACCATCAATCAGCCTGTAAAAAAGGCCAAGCTGCAGGAGTTGGCCCTAGAGGCTATTTTCAAGAAACAAAGGATGGTAACAAGGGGTCTAAACACGAGCAGTCCACAGGTAGGAGGTGGAGGGGGTTTAAGGCAACTAGCTTGGTCCAACAGAAGGGACATATGATGCCCAAGACTACCCAAAATCCAGCTTAGGTGAAGTCATTGTCCTTGGAGCAAAAAAGGCAACTCGGATTGTGTTTTCATTGTGGGGAACAGTATAGTGCAAGAGACAGTTGCTTCAAATGGAGGGACTTGAAGAAGAAGAAGGGGTAGTAGAAGTAGCAGGAGAATTGGAGGGGGGTGCTGGGGAAGAGGGTGGTGATATTTCCTTGCATGCATTACAAGGAAGTGTATCTGGGAAGATAATAAAGGTGCAGGGATCTGTGGGAAAGAAGCCACTGATGATTCTTATAGCAGAAGCATGCACAACTTATTGGATGAAACTACAGTTGAGGATTTACAATGGCCAACACAAGAGACACTCCTTTGTCGGTGACGGTAGCTAACAACAACAAAATGCTGAGTAAGTTAAGGCAAGGGTTTAAGTGGATGATGCAAGGGGAAGAGTTCGCTGCAGATTTGCGAATTCTGAAGTTGGGTGGCTGCAATATTGTACTCAGGGTGAATTGGATGAAGACGATAAGCCCTCTAATATTTGACTTTAATAAGTTAGAAGTTACTTTTGAAAAAGAAGGGAAGAAGCTGACATTGACAGGAAGTGAGGAGACTGGAGAATGCAGGGGATTAACAGGAAAGAAGATGCAGAAATTAATACATCAAGGGGAGTCCTTGATAGCTGAACTGCACTTCATATATGCAGTCGAGATAGAGGAGGGCAAGGAATAGAGGAACAAGGAGGTAGCAATAGGCTAGGAGGACAGCCCATGGCCAGCAACGTTGTCCACTCTGGACTCACTCACTAAGGTACACTTGTGATTCCCTACACTCACTGTTGAATGAATTTGAGGATGTTTTTGTGGAACCCTCAACCCTCCCTCCAACCCATTTCCTTGACCATGCCATGCACTTGAAACCTAACACTAATCCTATCAACGTACGAGCCTATAGGTATCCTCCAAAACAAAAGGCTGAGATAGAAAGATTAGCGAATGAAATGCTATCTAAATCCATCATTCAGCCAAGTGGCCCATTTGCTTCTCCTATCCTATTAGTCAAAAAGAAGGATGGAACGTGACAATTTTGCGTAGATTACCGTCAACTGAACTCCATCACTATCAAAAACAAATTTTCCATCCCAATTATTGAAGATCTCCTTGATGAACTAGTCGAAGCCACAATTTTCTCAAAACTCAACCTAAGATCTGGGTATCATCAAATCGCACTAAACAGCCTTCAGGACTCATCAAGGACTATGAATTTTTAGTAATGCCCATTGGTTTGACTAATGCTCCCGCAATATTCTAAGCCTTGATGAACCACATCTTTAGTCCTTATCTAAGGAAATTCATCTTTGTGTTCTTTGATGATATCTTTGTTTATAGCCTATCCTTTGACCAGCATTTAACCCATTTGAGGGTAGCTTTTGAAATTCTGAGATCCAATCAACTATTCGTGAAGGGATCCAAGTGTACCTTTGCTGAGGCAAAGGTGGAGTATCTAGGCCATGTAATCATAGGAGAAGGGGTGAGTACGGACCCTAAAAAGATTGCAACCATGTTAGAGTAGCCACAACCAAAATTAGTCAAGGAGTTAAGGGGTTTTTTAGGCCTAACAGGGTATTACAGGAGATTCATCAGGAATTATGGGATTATTAGTAAGCCGCTGACAAATCTACTGAAGAAGAATAACTTTGGCTAGAATAGCAATGTAGAAGAAGCATTTCAAATCTTGAAAAAAGCTATGACACAGGCCCCAATTTTGGCCTTACGTAATTTTTCAAAGCCCTTTATTTTAGAGACAAATGCTTGTGATTTGGGGGTGGATGCTGTTTTGGTGCAAGAGGGGAAGCCTTTGGCCTTCTTTAGTCAAGCTTTAGCTCCATAACACTTGGGCTTGAGCATTTATGACAAGGAGTTGTTGGCAGTCCTAATAGCAATAGAAAAATGGGGATATTATTTAGAGGGCAATCCATTCATAATTTGGACTAACCATGAAAGCCTCAAGTTTCTTTTACAGTAGAGGCTACATACTTAGTTGCAGAAAAAAAGGGTGTCTAAGCTGCTCGGGTTGGACCATGTAATACAATGTTGGAAGGGGAAGGAAAACATAGTAGCTGATGCACTATCTCGGAGGGAAGAGGGGGCTGAGTGTCTTGCAATATCGACTGTGATCCCTGATTGGGTTAAGGAAATTTTTGCAAGTTACGAGTAGACCACGTGGGTAAAAGATATCATTGCACGATTGGCAATTCACCCATCAGACTAGACCGGGTATACCTTAACAACGGGGTTACTACGATACAAGGGAAGGTTGGTGATAGGAAATGACAACCTTCTCAAGGAAAGGATCCTTCAGTCCCTACACGACTCTCTTTAGGGGGACAGTCGAGTTTGAATGTTACATACAATAGGGTAAGACAACTATTTTATTGGCCAGGGCTCAAGCGAGACGTGACCGCTTATGTCGTGAAGTGCTCCACTTGCCAGTGCTGCAAGCATGAGCAGATTCCCTACTTGGGGCTGCTGTAGCCAGTCAACATACATAAGCAAGCATGGGAACACATTTCTATGGGCTTTGTGGAAGGATGTCACGACCCCAGGGACTGCATTGTAATTTCATTTGCATTTTGAATTTCAGTTGTAGAACGAGAGGGAAATAACTGATTCTGTTAGTAGCTTTATCATAACATCCTCGGGTTCATGTAAACCATGAGGAAACGCCTATATAAGGCTGTTTAGCGAGAGGACACGAATCAATCTTGGAATGAGAATTGAATTATTTCCCTCTAATTTTCTCTCCAATCTCTTTTCTCACTTTCCCTCCAAAATTCTCTCTCCGATCTCTCCCTCTCTCTCTCTCTTCAACTAGTTAAACCCAAGCCTCTTTCTTGAGGCTTGACATTTGGTATCAGAGCGGGACATCCTCGGGAGTGATTCTGTGAAGAGGTAACTGAATTGGCAGTAGACGATCTAGAGGCGTCGGAAGAAATGGCAGAAGGAACTAGAATGAAGCAACTGGAGAATCAAATGGAGACGATGGAGATCGGGCTGACTCAAACGTAGGCGGTAGTTACGCAGAGTACAGAGGAAATACGATCGATTCGGGAAGAGCTATGAGAGGATATCGCAACATCTAATGATAGAGTTCTAAGGGAATTAGCAAGGCAGGGGGAGGCTATGGATCAGCGGATCAACAACGTGATTAACATGTTGTCCGCCTTGAATCAATTTCGCTTGCCATCGGAGTTTCCTCCCTGAGCTGAGCCGGAGATGGGATCATCAGGACCCGGCATATTGCTGAGACCACAAGGAGTTTCGGAGGCAGAAGAATCAAAATTCGAAGAGCCGCGTGAGCAAGGTCATCTACCGAGGCTAGAGATACCTCTTTTTGAAGGATCCAAACCGCGTTGGTGGATCCGAAGATGCGAGAGGTATTTCCAATTCTATCACATACCCGAGAATCAGAGGATAACCATAGCTACGACATATCTTAACGATATGGCTGATAGCTGGTACCAAGGGTGGTCCAAATCCAGGGGTGTGGGGGCGAGATGGATTAATTTTGCAGAAGAGCTGTGTGTGAGGTTTGGAGAAAGGAACATGACCGAAATATAGGCTTATACCCAAACATCGCCTCAAAAGGGCTTTGCTTGATAGCACTATGGTAGCTGGAATTATACCACCATTGTGCTAACGTCAGCCACTTATTCCAGCTCTTGGAGGTGGTGAAACACAT
Organism: Diospyros lotus; assembly: GCF_014633365.1. Lineage (NCBI taxonomy): Eukaryota > Viridiplantae > Streptophyta > Magnoliopsida > Ericales > Ebenaceae > Diospyros > Diospyros lotus. The sequence continues at coordinate 23,361,191 of NC_068347.1, forward strand.
ACACCTCAGTTATGCTTCCAGACATTGGTTGACCCGCTCCGTTTGACCATCCGTTTGTGGGTGGTATGTAGTAGACATACATAATCCCACACCCATCTTCCTGAATAACTTGCCAAATGTCACTTGTAAAAACTTTGTCCCTATCCAAGACAATGGTCTAAGTATACCATGGATCTTTGCCAATGTATCTAGAAATATCCTTGCCATTTCTTGGGCTGTAAATGGATGTGATAGGCTGATAAAATGCCTGAATTTGGTAAGGCGGTCAACTACGACCAATATGACATCTTTTCCTTAAGACCTTGGTAAACCATCCACAAAATCCATGGAAATCCCTTCCCATGCTTGCTCAGGCATTGCCAAAGGCTGCAGCAACCCTGGGTAAGCAACTTGTTCCTGCTTACATCGCTGACAAACTGCACAAGACAACTCAAATTCTACCACTTCTTTTGTCTGCTTAGGCCAAAAAAAATATCTGTTTAACCTTATGATACGTAGCACGGACTCTCGAATGAACTCCCAATGGAGAACAATGAAGTGCCTTGAAAATTCTTTCCTTTAGGGGTTTGTCACCCCCCATTACTATTCTCCCTTTGAACCTCACCAACCCATTAGAGAGTGTGTATCCTGAAGAACCTGTACACTACACTGCCAATTGTGCCACTAGCTCCTTAAGCCACCTCGTATGCTCATAACTTGCTTCCAATTCCTTCATCCATTCTGGAATCACAGTTGTGATGGCTTGGCAGTCTCCTTTTTCTTCTCTTCTTCATAGAGCATCAGCCACCACGTTTTCCTTTCCCCTTCGGTATTGAATGGTGTAATCCAAACCCATGAGCTTGGATACACCCTTCCGTTGCAACTGTGTGTGCAGCCTCTGTTGGGATAAAAATTGGAGACTCTCATGGTTTGTTTTGATCACAAACAGACTTCCCTCCAAGTAATGCCGCCACTTATCTACTACCCCCAACACCGCCAACAATTCCTTGTCATAAATGCTTAGTCCCAAGTGTTTTGGGGACAAAGCTTGACTGATGAATGCTAATGGACGACCCTCTTGCACAAGGACAACCCCAATGCCACTATCACACGCATTTGTCTCCACTGTGAAGGTTTTGGAAAAATCTAGTAAAGCTAACACCGGGGCTAGAGTCATGGACTTCTTTAGGGCCAGGAAAGCTCTTTTTGCCCTAGGATTCCATTGAAATCCATCTTTCTTGAGAAGCTCCGTAAGGGGCTTACTGATCAGGCCATAGTGCTGAATAAATTTTCGGTAGTACTCGGTCATGTCCAAGAAACCCCATAATTCCTTCACTGCTTTAGGCCTAGGTCATTCCACCATTGCTTTCACCTTCTTTGGATCAGTCTTCACACCTTCCCTAGAAATTATATGACCCAAATACTCATCTCTTTCTCAGCAAAGGTACATTTTGAGAGCTTGACATACATTTGATGAGATTTAAGGACCTCAAATGTGGTGCGAAGGTGTAATAGGTGCTGTTCAAAATTGGGACTATAAATGAGGATGTCATGAAAAAAAACAAGGATGAACTTCCAAATAGGGTTGGAAGATCTGGTTGATCAGTGTTTGGAAAGTAGCCTATGCATTGGTCAGTCCAAAGGGCATAAGAGTAAATTCATATAGCCGCTTTTAAATGCTGTTTTAGGAATATCAGAGGCTTTCATGCGAATTTGACGGTAATTGGACCTAAGATCCAGCTTAGAAAAGATTTTTGTTCCGAATAACTCATCCAATAAGTCTTTCAATCAAAGGTATGGGAAATTTGTTTTTGATGGTATTAGAGTTGAGTTGGTGGTAATCAATGCGAAATTTCCATGTCCCATCTTTTTTTTTTTTTTTTGACAAGGAGGACTGGAGATGCATAAGGACTTTGGCTAGGTTGAATGATGGCTGTGTTTAACATAGTTTTGACTTGTTTTTCAATCTCCATTTTTTGAATAGGAGAATATCTATAGGCTCTAACATTAACAGGGGCTGAATTTGGCTTAAGATGTATAGAATGGTCCAAGGGTCGTCGGGGTGGCAAAGAATTTGGTTCCTCAAACAGATCCTTAAACTCAATCAAAAGTAAGCACAAGTTATCTGGAAATTGGACCTTATTCTAGAGTTGAGAATCGATAGAGTTAGTTGTAGGCTGAGGCTCCTCTTTCAGAATGCTTTCTTCTTCCATTCCTATAGCTTGTATTGAATATAGTTGTGCTATTTGCCTTCTTCAGCATCATCTTCTGTAGCTTCTTTCCCTTTATCATCTTACAGTCTCCTTGCTCGAGGCTGCCCATTAAAGTCAGCTTCCTTCCCTCAATCTCCACTGTGGCTTCTAACTTGTTGAAGTCAAAAGTCAAAGGACTCACTGTCCTCATCCAATCCACACCGAGGACCACATCACAGCCACCTAATTCTAAAATCCTCATATCTGCCATAAACTCCTGCTCCTGCATTACCCATTTGAACCCCACACATTTATAGTGGCTATACATCCTACTCCCATTAGCTACAGTCACTAATAGGGGAGTAGTTGCTGTCAATGCACACTTAAGACTTGTGGTTGTGGTCTCACTGAGAAAACTGTGAGTGCTCCCACTATCAATTAATACCATTAACCTCTTCTACCCACATGGCCCTTTACCTTAATGATCTGCCCCATGGGACTTCCTTTCAACACATGGAAGGATATTTCCCCTCCTTCCACCTCTTGAACACCATCTTCTTCTTCTTCCTCTTCCTCTTCCTCTTCATTTTCCCCGTCCGAACCCTCCATGTTCATCAACTGCCTCTTACATTGAGGGCCAGGGCTGTATTTGTCTCCACACTTGTAACATAGCCCTAATTGTCTCATCTACTCCATCAAATTACTCTTTAGTACCATTGTTGTTGAATGGTACTCTGACTGCTGCTTGATTAGGCCCTGTAAACATAGGCCTGGAGTTTCCACCTCCTTGCTTTCTTGCCATTAAACCTAGCTTGTAGGGAATTTTGTGCTTCTAGAAAATGGTTTCTAATGTTAGCTCTTGTAGTCAAGCCTTTTCCGTTATTGCCTCACTGATGTAGGCATCATCATCTTCACCATTGATCGCAATTCTTCCCTCAGCCCGCTAATGAAACCGGACATCAAATATTGCTCTGTCAATCTTGGTTGCACAGTACACACAATAGATCTCAATTCTTCAAACTTCGCTTGATACTCCACTATTGACCCTTTTTGCTTCAATTTACTAAATTCCTCGATCACATCAGCCATGCTTCTTTCACCAAATCGCTCACACAACCCTTCGGCGAATTCTACCTGGCTACCTTGATTCCCCTCATCTTGGATCCAGCCTTGATACCAAGAATTGGCTGCATCGTTCAAGTAAGCCGCAGCCAAGTTGATCCTCTGCTCTTCTGATATCCTATAGAATTGGAAGAATCTTTCACACCTTCTTATCCACCATCTTGGTTTCATCCCATCGAACATCGGAATCTCCAATCTTGACATGGGTGGATGATTATGAGTCAAATGCTGGAAATTCCTAACCTGCATCTCCTGATCCATAGGCTGGTCCTCTACTTCAAGAACACCCTGAGTTCTTGGACAACTACCCTGGTGTGGCAGAGTCAGATCAGAGGTCTGCCGTGGCGGAAATTCCTAAGACAACTGGAATTGGGGCAAGGAAGACAGCAGGCTTAGCATGCTGTTGAGCCTCTGCCCGTATTGATCCATAGTTTCCTTGCATCGCTCCAAAGCCTCTCGATGTTTCTCTAACTCCCCTCGCACGGTCTCCCTTAATTCTGCCATGTCCTCCCTACTTTGAACCATCACCTCTTGAGTTTGCGACATTCCATACTCCAAGGCTTCCATCCTAACCTCCAATTGTTTCATCCTGGTACCCTGCACCATTCCACCTTGATCCACAATCGCACTACACCACGTGGGTTGCTGCACTTTCCTGATCACACCGGAACAGCTATCTCCAGCCACTTTTGATGCCTCCCTCACTGTGATGATCCCCGCCGATAGCCCCACAGCCAGTTCGTCTGGCTTTGATACCACAATTGTCAAGACGATGAATTGGGGCTCTGGGCAATTACGGAAATTGAAATAGAACAGAATGCAGAGAGAGAGTGTGGAAAAGAAGGAACTTGATATTATCTTCTTTATCCTTCCTCTTACTGCTGTAGGTCTCTTATAGAGCCTCTAGCAACCATATCAGCAACTTCAACAATATAACTACACAATTAACATGACAGCAAAACAGTAAGCTGTTGTACAGTTAGTTAACGCCCTAACTGCTTATAACCCCCATCTAGTTAGCAACTAACGGCTCATACAAGTGACTATTACCAACCATTTACAGATTTACCCCTAGGGTTGTGACACTGTGTCTTGTACGATGATGTTCATGCACAACAGAGGTTCTTTTCCTTACCGGGGGTATTATCTGTTATCACGTCATTTTAATTTTAAACTTATCTTATTTTTGGACACATGATACAGTTATGACTATACTGTTTATTTTGTCGACAGGGAAGTCATATATCTGGAAAAAATGGGCGTATCCATTGTTCACTCAATATCAACACAGAAACAGGACGCTTGTCAGCTAGGAGACCAAATTTACAGGTTGATGACAACGTTATTCAGGATCTCTAATTTCGAACTTTATATTATAACTGGAAGCTACATGTTGCATGGACTCTTTTAAATTGGTGAAGTTCATATGCTGGAAAACTGATACTTTGAACAGGATATGTGTCTAGGACACACTTAGTTTAATATAACAACAACAACAACAACAACATATCCAGCCTTTATCCCACTTAGTTTAATATAGGCTAAACAAAAATTGTCTACACTAAATATAAAACTCTTATTATATCCTTAAAAAGTTGTAGATTAGTGACATATTGCCAAATAAGAACAGAGGAAATCAGAGAAGAAACTTAGAATGAGAAGGAAACCAAGGAAGAAGAGAAGCAGCAGAGGAGGAAGAAAGAAGAAGAGGTGGAGGAGAAGGAGAGAAAGTTGAATGCTCTTCCAAAAGTTTCAACTTTTATTCATAACCATAATTTCGTAATGCATGAATAAGTTATGTTTATAAGCTTGATAAAATTCTTAAAATATTGATAACTCATCTAGAATTTACTTTTACCTAATATGGTAATCTAATCTAATACCATTAAATTTTACCACAATCAATTAAAAGTCCTAACAAAATCAAAATGCATTAAGATAAAATAAAGGAATCCTAAGCTTAAGATCCTAAGTAAATAAAGTCCTAACACAACTAGAATTATAAAGTCCTATCTGAGATTAGAGGCAATGGATCTTCTCTTCACATATTGCTGTGAGGGTCAATCTCTCTTGATAATGAGAAATGGTATTTCAGCATTAACTTGTCCGGGCAATTGTTACACCAACAATGAACTGTTGGCAAACTGTTTTACAAGCCCGTAATCAGCTTTTTGGATGGTTTCTGAGTCTTGCAAACGTTGTCCTTGGATAATGGCTAGTGATGGCTGTGAAGTCTGGTAGCATAATAATTGATGCCAGATAATGATTGCAATGAATACCAATGCTAGATTAAAGGTTGAGGTGGTGGATGGCAATGCTTGTAGATGATAGTTAGGCTATCTAGTAGTGGCCATTGGTTGATGGAAAAGCACAGCCTGCAAGGTTAAAATGAAGTAAAGACTTTGATACCAAATTGATATAGAACCAAAGAAGAAGAATGAGAGATAGAGCGGAGGAAGAAATTAGGGAAGAAATATAGAATGTGAATAAACCTAGGAGGAAGAAAAGAACAAATAGAGGGGAGAGTGACAGAAATAAGAATGAGAACAGAAGAGAAGAGGAAGGAAGAAGAAAAGGAGGGAGAGAGTTCCGAGCTGTTCCGAAATTTTCACTTTTATTTATGCTCAAGACCATTATTTTTTAATACATGAATAAGCTATATTTATGGGTTTAATAAAATTCCTAAATCTCTTAAAACTTTTTATAGAGCTACTCCCACCTAATATAGTAACCCAATATGAACATACAAAATTTACCACATAATTAATTAGACATCTTAACAAAACTAAATTATATTAAGATAAAATCAAGTATCCTAGCCCTTGAAGGTTCCTAAATAAGTAAAATCCTAACACAACTAGAATTATAAAGTTCTTTTGATAATTAGATGTGATGACCATCAATTAGTTTGTAATTGCAATTTTAAATGAAATAAATGAAAGAGAGTATTTTAAAATTTTGAAATGTAGTAGTATCCTCATGTCTTGGATGAGAAGTGGATGAATTAGACCCTTGGACACTCTCACACCCCAGGTCCATGTAACATAGCCTAAAAGACATTGATCCTTAGTATTTGCATAGGCTGGGTTTTATTAATTCTTAAATGCCATTAGCTATCCCTTAAGAGAACAAAACAAAACAAAAAGTATTATTAGCTATCGCCCATGAGTGATGTATACCATGCTTTAGATTTCACCTAAAATGTCATCAAAAAGCAATTTTCCTCCATTGTCTCACTCGAAATATATGGGGTGTTTAAATTCTTGCATTCTTTAAATCAGAATCAGCCTGCTTTGGAGAAAGACCGCTACAAGATCCGCCAGGCATTTATTGCTTCACCAGGAAACTCTCTTATAGTTGCTGATTATGGACAGGTAATTTGCTTCAACTGTTCTTTCTGTTCACAAGTAGCTATATCTGTTTCTTGAACTTTCTCTTTATGCATTTTGTTGATTGACACATATCTTTGTAATTAGTTGGAACTTAGGATTCTTGCACATCTTGCCAACTGTAAGAGTATGTTAGATGCTTTTAAAGCTGGAGGTGACTTCCATTCAAGGACTGCAATGAATATGTATCCACACATTCGTGAAGCTGTTGAGCAGAAGCGTGTGCTTCTTGAGTGGCATCCTGAACCTGGCCAAGAAAAGCCCCCAGTTCCTCTATTAAAGGTAAATGACAGAATTGCCTTCTTAGTTACTAATTTTTTGACATGCTGCAGTCATATGGTATCAGCAGCCTAAGTAGAACTTTTTTTTTATTTACCTTTTTTTGTTGGGGAGGGGGTGTTGGATATATTTGCTGGTAATACTATTTTGCTGTATACAAATTCTAGCTGTAAGATTTTGCATCTCACAGAGCCTATAAGGCTATATAACCCACAGTTAAGTTGAAGTGGTCGTTTATTATGAAGAAAATAATGTTGTAAATTTACATATTTTTCTTTTGGACAGACCTAGGTTGACCCATGAGTTCTTCCTTTTTTTTTTTTTTTTTCCAGTAAGCTTCCAGGATCAAATCATATAGGGATTGAATCTTGGAGCTTTGAGCACTGCAAAACCCCAGTGCAGGGTCTGTCTGCCCATCTGGAAATAATTCAGGGTTCAAATTCAAGATTATGGAGCATTGTAGTTTTATTGCAATATTTAGAGAAATGCAGTGAAGTGGGGCTATGATATACATAGAACACTTCCACAACTAGAACCCACAGGCAAATTTATTTCAAATAACTCTTTTAGCCTTGTTATTTTGTACCCCAAAATTTGTTGCTTCCATATCACCATGCAGAATTTATCAGCAAACTATGTGAAGTGATCTGTAGAAGCTTTTTGTAATTCTATTCCTAAGTAATAATCTATAGGCTTTTTACCATTTGGAATTTTCCAGCACCTCGGCCTGCAATTATTATTTATTATTATAAAACTATCTCATGAGAGTATTTTATGTGCCTTGGTTAGTAGTTACACAATGGCTACTTCTATTGAAATAATAAGTTTCTGAGCTGTGGGATTGGAAACAATCAATATGAGCAGATTAAATCTGTTGTTATGTGGTATTCTTTAATACCTTCCTGTGGCATATCTCAATTATTTGGAAAGAAAAAAAGAAGACGAAAGGCTATTAGGAGTGAACATGAAATAGATTATTGAATGACTAAAAAATAAGGGTAAATTTCACACGCCACCCTAGAGGTTTGCAATGGCCTCCTCTGTGTTTTTGAGAATAGCACACACCTCCCTTGAGTTTTATAAATGTGGATCAGTTGCCCCCTACTATTAACAACATGCCTGTTAATTTTTTCTAAATTCCCAGATGCCCACTTACACTGTTATTATAGAAAAACAAAATCAATTAAACGAAGGTTATAGGTGGTCGGCGATGGCATTGCTGGCAACCATTGCCGGTCACCTGGGTGATGAACCCAGAAAGATCAATCTTTCTGGGTTTGAAGAGTTCTCATTTGAAAGAGAATTGCCAGAAGAGTTATTAATTGGAAAATGCTAAAAAGTAGTTAGGTGCTTTCCAGGTGAGTAATGAAACTGAATTCTTAAGCCACTTTTTTTATTTAGATCCAATAGTCACTAGCTTGTTTTAAGTTGGAGGGCCAAATTCAGTTAATTTTTTCACCTTGTTACTTTAGTTGCTCCTTATGACTGACATTGTTTATGTTCTGGTGCAAATGAGTGTGTATTTTTCTCGTCGGTTTTACACAAAATGTTTACTCTTTTTCTTTAGGATGCTTTTGCTTCTGAAAGACGGAAAGCAAAGATGCTAAACTTCTCCATTGCTTATGGAAAAACTCCCGTAGGTCTTGCCCGTGATTGGAAGGTACTTAGGTGTTCCAATACCTGCCATGGGATATCATGTTGTATGAAGGAATGGTAATGGTAATTGTTATCTTTACTCTTCAGGTTTCTGTAAAGGAAGCCAAAGAAACAGTGAAGCGGTGGTATAACGGGAGGCAAGAAGTACGGGCTTGGCAGGAATTACGGAAGAAGGAAGCTGAACAAGAAAGATGTGTTCACACATTGCTTGGACGAGCCCGAACATTCCCGTCAATGGCTAATGCTACGAACTTCCATAGAGGTCATATTGAAAGAGCTGCAATCAACACTCCAGTGCAGGTTCTTTTAACTTAAAACCTTCAAATCTCTCTCTCTCTCTCTCTCTCTCTCTCTCTCATGCAAACATGAGGGTATATTCAGATCTGACGTAGACAATATTAACAGGGTAGTGCTGCTGATGTTGCAATGTGTGCTATGTTAGCGATATCAAGGAATGCACATTTGGGGGAGCTTGGATGGAGGCTACTTTTACAGGTGATGTTTTAACCTCATCAACTTCCTCTCCTAAAACAACAAAACAACATGACAACAGCAATCACAAACTTTAATCCCATTATGTGAGGTTTCTATATAAATTCTAGACCCCTAGCCTCTCCCCTTACAAAGGAAAAAAGAAATATATCTGCATCAAATGTTCTGATATGTTTACCAAAACCTACATGGATCCTATTTATAATGATATGGTAGGGCATATAGATTCAGAAGGATACTGTACTAATTTGATATGCCAGAAAACCTTGGCTTACATCAGACTGACAGAGGTATTATGTTGATACACCAAACCTCGGTATCTGTTTACCTTTGTGTCAAGGTATTATTTGGTTCAATTGCTTTACTATTCTTCACCATTTTCAACACCTCTACATACTCTAAAAATTGTCTTTTTTATCTTCTCCTAATCCCCACTTGTGGTGCATATATTCTAAAAATATTCATTATCTCTTCTCCTAGAACAACTTTAGCTGCAATAATCCCGTCGCCCATTCTCTTCAAGTGCATTACTCCATCTTTATAGTCCATTACTTCTTGTCTGTAATAATCCCCACTTGGTTATGTGCATGATCATTCTTTGAGTAACAAAGTTTATATCCAAACTCTATTAATATTTTAGCTTTTTCTCCATCACTTCTTGTCTCTTGAAGGCACATAATATTAATTTTTCTCATAATTATCATATCTTGATCATAAAATCCCCTTAAAGTTGGAAGGAAAGTTTTGTTGAACAACTATATGACTATCTTTGTTGTATGAATTGGAAAGTTGGGCATTTAAGCACCATCATGTGTGGAAAAAGAAAATGAGTGTTGCTAAGATAAGAATGTTATGGTGGATGTGTGGTCACATAAAACAACAAAGAAACTAGATCACATATTATAAAGTTGGAGTAATGACTATTGAAAATAAGATGAAGCAGTCACAATCAGATGGTTTGGGCATTTGATGAGAAAATCGATAGAAGTAGTACTTGTGAAGCAAGTGGACTAATGGAGGAAATTTGTAGGAAAATAGGGATAGGAAACAATATATCAAGCCGTAAACTCATGTCACAGCTCAAGCGTGACAATGGCTTTCTTTCCAATCCGAGTAGAGGATCGGAGAATGTGCTGCTCAGAACAGAGCAAGAGTAGAATGATGGTGAGGGGGAAAAGAGAGACTAGGGAAGAACGATAGAGAGAAGTAGAAATCAATAATTCTCATTTCATGCATTGCATAGTCATGTAACGGACTATATATAGGCTGCCCAAGGGCAGATTCTCCCAGCCTGGCCGTTGCAACAAACAGCCAGTTGTCCCATGCCTAAGGAATATTCTAATGTCCAGACAAGTAATAAGGAAATACTGAAATAAAAAAATTACAGCAATATTAGCAATGCAGAAGGAATTAAAATTGCAGTAAATTGTAGTCATAGGAGACGGCCAACGTGACATTTCCCCCCTCGTTAGCTCTTTCTTGTCCTTAAGAAAGATTGTTGTTGTAGTAACTGTGGAAGATACTCCCATGTACACTCTTCCTCACCAGCACCCTGCCACTTAACCAACACTTGTATAATAGGTGCCCCTTGCTTGTAGATGACCCTTCGGTCCAATATCACCTCGGATTCCACCACCCTCTTGATCTCTTTAGGCATTTGTGGCAATGTAGGACTCACCAGTTGTGCTCCCGCTGACTTCTTCAATAGCGAGACATGGAATACATGGTGGATGCGGGATTCCTCAGGAAGTTTCAATCAATAAGCCACTCGGCCAATCTTAGCAATTATAGGGAAAGGCCCAAAGTACTTTGGGCTAAGATGGGGGTGTCGCAGCCTTAAGATTACTTCTTCGCCCACATTGAACTCTCGGTCACTTCTTCTGCGATTAGAGAATTGCTTCATCATGTTTTGAGCCAATGCCAACTCTTTTTTTAACTGTTGTAGCACTCTTTTTCTTTGCTGCAAATAGTCTTCCACTTTAGCCACTGTTGAGTAGTTCCCCAAAGCGGGTATCAAGGGAGGTTGGTAACCAAAAAGAGCCTCAAACGGTGACATTTTGAGTGATGAGTGGTGGTTAGAGTTGTACCACCACTGTGCCATAGACAACCATTTATGCCACTCTTTAGGGTGTAGAAAACTCATGCACCTCAGATAAGTTTCTAAGCTTTGGTTCACCCTCTCGATTTGGCCATCTGTTTGAGGGTGATATGCCGTGGACATGTTTAACCTCGTCCCCATAGCTTTTATGAGCTCCTACCATAGTAGACTGGTAAAAACCTTATCCTGGTTTGAAATAATAGTCTTTGGAATACCGTGCACTTTAACCACCTGGTCCAAAAATATTCGGGCAACATCTTGGGTAAAAGGGTGAGTCAACCCTATGAAGTATGCGAATTTAGTGAGCCTGTCAACAACTACCAAGATGCTATCCCTTCCCTCAGATTTTGGCAGCCCTTCAATGAAATCCATAGAGATGCTTTCCCAAGCTCGGTTTGGAATCGGTAAGGGCTGTGAGAGCCCTGGGTAGGCCACTGTCTCACTTTTACACTGTTTGCACACCTCACAGGCCATGACAAACTTCTTCACCTCTATTTTAAGACTCGGCCAATAAAACAATTGTTTTACCCTTAGGTAAGTGTTTTGCGCCCCCGAATGCCCTCCTAAGGCTGACTCGTGCAGAGATCGCAGTATTCTCTTCTTGAGATCATCATCATCACCCACAACTATTCTTCCATGGTATCTCAAAACCCCTCCACTTAAACTATATCCATCCTCACCCTTACTGCTCGTAGCAACTCTTTCCAACACTTGCTTGATCTTTGCATTCCCTTCATAGCTGTGTATAATTTCCTTACACCAACAAGGAATTACAGTAGTTATGAGGGCCACTTCCCCAACTTCATGACACCTAGACAAGGCATCAACAGCCACATTTTCTTTCCCTTTCCTATACTGAATCACATAGTCCAACCCCATGAGCTTGGACATCCCCTTCTTTTGCAGCTGGGTGTGCAATTTCTTTTTCAACAAAAATTTCAAGCTTTCATGGTTGGTTTTAATTATAAACCTCCCTCCCTCAAAGTAATGCCGCCACTTATCAACAACCATTAACACAACCAAGAACTCTTTCTTGTAAATGTTTAATCCCACATGTTTTGGACCTAATGCACGACTGAGAAAGGCTAGGGGTCGGCCTTCTTGCATAAACATTGCCCCAATACCGGTTGCACAAGCATCGGTCTCCAATACAAACGGCTTGCCAAAATCAGGCAGCCCCAAGATGGATACTCTACTCACTGCTTCCTTCACTTTTTCAAAGGCTATGTCAGCTTCCTCACCCCAATTAAACCCTTCCTTCTTCAAGAGCCCTGTTAAGGGCTTACTAATAACCCCATATCCCTTGACAAATCTGCGGTAGTAACTGGTGAGGCCCAAGAACCCCCTTAAACCTCTGATTGATTTGGGTTTTGGCCAATTCAACATTGCCTCCACCTTGCTAGGGTCGGTGCTGACCCCATTTCCCGATATCACATGCCCTAGGTACTCCACTTGGCTTTGATTAAAAACACATTTGGATCTCTTGATATAGAGCTGATTGGACTTAAAGATCTCAAAAGTGGTTTTGAGGTGTTTTAGGTGAGTTTCAAAGGATGGGCTATATAGATAAGTATGCCATCGAAGAAAACTAATATAAACTTTCTTAAGTGAGGCTCAAAGATTTGGTTCATTAGTGATTGAAAAGTGGCTGGGGCATTGGTGAGTCCAAATGGTATCACCAGAAACTCAAAATGCCCATGATGGGTTCTAAAGGCCGTTTTTGGAGTGTCTTCGGGTTTCATCCTAATTTGATGATACCCCAAGTGAAGGTCAAGTTTAGAAAAGAATTTGGCTTGGTTTAGTTCATCCAAAAGGTCTTCCACCAAAGGTATAGGGAACTTGTTCTTGATAGTCATGGCGTTAAGTTGCGATAGTCCACACAAAAACGCCATGAACCATCCTTCTTTTTGACCAATAAAACGGGTGAAGCAAAAGGGCTATGGCTGGGTTTAATGATTGTTGCAACATTTCCCTAACCATGGTTTCTATGACAGATTTCTGAATTGGTGGTATTGTAAGATCTCACATTAACAGTCTTGGAATTGGGCTTAAGGTGAATGGCATGGTCAAATTCTCGGGTAGGGGGTAGGGCTTTTGGTTCTTGGAATAGATCATTAAATTCAATCAGTAATTTATCAAGTTGAGTAGAGTTTTGTACCTGCCCAGCAATGGAATCTGGGGTATTGATGCTGAAATAAGTCTCTCCTGCCTTGGTACTGTCTGGTGCCTCATCTACCGACACAATGGAAAACAATTGTGTTAACCGCCCCCACTTGTTCTTGATCACCTTCTGGTGCCTTTTTCCGGTTATCATCTTGCATACTCTTGCTTCTCTTCCTCTAGATAGAGTCAATTTTCTTCTCCCCTTCTCAAAGGAAACTTCCATCCTATTAAAATCAAAACTAATAGGACTAACTTCTTTCATCCAATCTACGCCCAAAACGACATCACAACCCCCTAGGCCCAAGAATCTCAAATCAGCCTCAAATGGCTCTCCCTGCATCTCCCAACAGAATCCCATGCAAGTTGACTTGCTTATTACCCTGTTTCTGTTGGCAACAGTTACACTCAATGGTTGTGTACTAGCCAACTTGCACTTGAGCCTCCCAGCCATTCCTTCATCAAGGAAGCTGTGGGTGATTCCATTATCAATCAAAATCATTAGGCTGTAGTCCTTTACCTTCCCCTCGACCTTCACACGCTTCTTCACTTTCTTCTTCAACTTCGTGTACCCCTTCTTCATCGCCTTCTAACAACAAAATTTGCCTCTTACATTGATGTTCAGAGAAATACTTGTCCCCACACTTATAGCACAATCCAAGAAGTCTCCTTTGATCTCCTAATCTACCACCATAGGAAGACAAACCTACCCCAACCACATTTTTTGCTCCAGCACTCTCCCTGACCACCTCTCTATTGGGGTTTCTGCCACCCAGAGGAAACGATCCAAATCCCATGTTCTTATGTTACTGCTTTTGTTTCTTCACTAGAGTTTCAACCACCATTTCCTGTAGTCGCGCGCTTTCTGAAGCTTGCTCGATAGTTCTAGGCCTCAACACCTTTACCATTGGTCTCAATTCATCATTCAACCCGCTTAAATAACTAGACACAAAATAAGCTTCAGAAAGGTAAGGATTATGGTGGATCATAAGTGACTTAAGCTCCTCAAACCGTTTTTGGTAAGATTCCACACTCCCGGTCTGCTTTAGCTTATTAAACTCCTCTACAATGTCCACCATGCTTCTTTCCCCGAAGCGTTTATTCACTTTTTCTGAGAATTCTTCCCAAGTGTGAATCCTTCCCACTCTCACACATCCTTGGTACCAAGCGTCCACCACCTCGTTGAAGTAGACTGACACCAACATTATCCTCTGTCTTTCGGGTATATTATACCATTCAAACACCCTCTCACATCTCCTTATCAACCACCTAGGATTAACTCCTTCAAAGGTTGGTATCTCCATTCGAGGCATAGGAAACCCCAGTGGTTGATGATTAATTTGGTCGTCTCTTCTTCTTCTCATGAATCCTTCTATTTCCTCCTCTGGTTCAATCTTGTTTTCCCGGTGGTCATTTCCTTAGTTCATCATATTCTCTCTTAGAATGGGTTCGGTTCTACCTCTGGGAGGAAAGTCAGGTGAAAGTCTTATCGTATGCTGACGGGTAAACATCACCATAAATTGTTACATCTAAGCTCCTAACTCCTCTTGCACCCTCGTAATGGAGCTATCCAGCCTGCGCTCCAATCCTTCCATGGAGCTCTCGACCTTGCGATCCAAAGCTACGATCGCTTCATGCTCCCTCGTAGCCCCCAACTCCAATTGATTGATCTGATTGTGAAAATCGACCAAAGACGAGCTGATTTGTTGCAGCTGCGTCTCTAGTCCTTTCATCCTAGGTCCGTCCGCCATTGACTCAATGCCTTCGGCCGAGAACCAAAGCTCTGGCTTTCTTTCCAATCCGCGTAGGATCGGAAAATGTACTGCTCAAAACAGAGCAAGAACAGAATGATGGTGAGGGGGAAAAGAGAGCAAAGAGAGAGTAGGGAAGAACGATAGAGAGAAGTAGAAATCAATATTTCTCATTTCATGCTTTGCATAGTCATGTAACAGACTATATATAGGTTGCCCAAGGGCAGATTCTCCCATCCTGGCCGTTGCAACAAACAGCCAGCTATCCCATGCCTAAGGAATATTCTAATGTCCAAACAAGTAATAAGGAAATACTGAAATAAAAAAATTACAGCAATATTAGCAATGCAGAAGGAATTAAAATTGCAGTAAATTGTAGTCATAGGAGACGGCCAAGCATGACAACTCACTATGTGAAGTCAACTACATGAATTTTAACTTATTAGTCATTTCTATGGTGTCAACTTTTTTAAGGCCCATATAAGCCATTATACCTAAAAGTCTCCTACCAAGTTTTTCTTGGTCTTCCTAACTCTTCTGCTAAATACGTGCTTCTTTCCATCCATTCTCCTTAGAAGAGCTTTTATTGGGTTTTTTTTCACATGACCAAACCATCTTAGTGATGTCTCATGCATTTTATCTTGAGTAGGAATCATTCTAACCTCATTACAAATAACTTTATTTCTAATATTATCTTTTCTTGTATGGCTCCATGTCCATCTTAACATCTTTCTATAACAGTTGTATTTGGTGATTTGTTGCCTAACATTATGTACCATATAGGAAATTTTATTTTATAGAATTTTCTTTGTAACTTTAGTGAAATCTTAATATCACATAAAACACTGGATGTATATTTTCATCTTAACTATCCTACTTTAATTCTATGGGTAATATCCTAATTAATTTTCTTAATTTTTAGGATGATTGATCCAAGATATCTTAATTGTTTTTTTTTGTCTGACTTCCTCTTCAAGTATTACCATAATCCAGGTTTATATTCTTACCAAACATCCA
Source organism: Diospyros lotus (assembly GCF_014633365.1). NCBI lineage: Eukaryota > Viridiplantae > Streptophyta > Magnoliopsida > Ericales > Ebenaceae > Diospyros > Diospyros lotus. The sequence goes on from NC_068347.1 coordinate 23,377,326, forward strand.
TTTCATATATTTGGTTTTTTATCTACTTAACTTAAAACCTCTAGCTTCTTAAGCGTTCCTCCATATCTTGAACTTATCACTCTCTAACATAATGTCATCTGCAAATAGCATGCATCAAGGCACCTCTATTTGGACTTATTTAGTTAGTTCATTCATTACTAGAGCCAAAGAGGTAGGGCTTAATGGAAATCCTTGATTTATTCAATTGTAAGAGGAAAAGCCTCAGGATCTCCTCCATGTGTTTCTGCTCCTTGATACATGTCATTAGTAACCTGTATGTGGGCAATTTGAACTCCTTTCTTCTTTAAGATCCTCCAAGAAAAGCCAAAAAAAAACTCCAACAGACTGTCATAAACTTTTTCTAAATCTATAAACAACATATGTAAATCATTTTGTTTATATCAAGAAAAACAAAAAAATCATATTTTTTTTTTTATCTTACACTTTTCCATTAGGTGCCTCAACAAGTATATATATATTCTATTGTTAACCTATCAGGTATGAAACCAAATTAGTTTTTAGACATTTTTTGTTTCCCTTCTTGATCTTTATTTCAATCACTTTTTTCTTTAGTTTCTGAGTCTCTGGTTAACTTGATTTTTCTATAATGCTGCAACTTTGAACTTCCCTCTTATTTTTGTAAACAGGCACCAAGTGCTCTTCCTCCACTTGTTTGACATTCTTATGCTATGATATTGTCAAAGTCCAAACCTCCTTTGATTTTAGACTAACTTCCTAACTGGCATTCATCCATAAAAATGTGAGAACCCTTTCAGATTTAACACAACACCCAGGCATTAATTTGATCACCCTAGCTCATTTTTTTTCACTACACTCGGGCAATGCAATGTCACTATGAGGGGTTATACCCCAATGATTTTCCATTTGTTTAGATTTCATGTTTGATTTGAATAGTTCACTAGCCGTCGGCTACTTAATATGCCCTTCTTTTATCTGGGCTTGGGGCCAACTGTAAATAGAAATCCATGGGCAGAGTTAAAATATAGATAGGAAGTTGAGAAAATTTGGTGGGAGACACTTGGACATAGGATATGATATAAATGGCCTTATAGAGGATATGACCATCAAAAGAAATGGTTTGAGGTCTAGCATTCTATAGCTGACTCCACATAATGGGATTAAGGGTTGTGATTGTTCTTATCTAGTTCGTATGTGCACTGGTGGGTCTATGATGATGGGGTTGGAGATGGGAATCTGTACCAAGGTTATATTGCTTGAAGATCTATCTGTGTTTAATCAATGTGGATGCGTTTTGCAATTAATTGCATGCATTTGGAGTTTATTCTAAGACTTTGTTCTGGATGGCTGATTTTGAGTTCTCTGTCACTGGGGGAAAAATCCTTTCCTCAAGTTCAGTTTAACCAGGTATGTTTTTCAAATAACATTGCCAGGGCAAAACTTTCCTTTTGTGCATGAGAGAGAGAGAGAGAGACCTATTCTTTTGACTTTTCCCTGGCATCTATTATTACTACTACTACTCAGTAAATACGGATTCGTGTGGAAAAAAAGAGGGTGGTCCTTCTCATCATATTAAAAAAGCTCACTTAAGATAAAATATTTTGGGTTGGGTTTCTTGTAATAGTTCCTAAGACATTATTTCCTGAGTATTCCTAACTCCATCTGGACATATCAACTAATGCTGATCTGACAATAAATTGCACACTCAAGGACTTTGAATCAGATAAGTTCTAAAAGTCTGTAAATAGGTTATTACATTAGTTGGTGGCACAGCAATAATCTATTGCTGCAATGTTTTAACCTGCAATGCCCGCATGGTTTGAGAACTAAAGTTTGATGGGTTTATCAAATTACAAGCTAAGCATGGCTTTGATAGCTGAAAAAGACATTTTCTTGGAAACAGGTTCATGATGAAGTAATCCTTGAAGGACCAACAGAGTCTGCTGAGGTTGCCAAGGCTATAGTTGTCGACTGCATGTCCAAACCCTTCAATGGGAGGAACATTCTCAAGGTTGACCTTTCTGTTGATGCAAAATGTGCTCAAGACTGGTATTTGGCCAAGTAAACAGTAGGTACAACTCGAGAATGCTAAAATTTTGTCTTCCCTCATTCCTCCCCCCTGCTGGCAGAGGCTTCTGCATTCACTGATGGCCATCCCACTAGGGCGTTGGTGCTTTCTGGTCACTATTCAGCTGGAGATTAGTACTGTTTTAATGCTATTGGCTGCATCCAACAGATCAGAAGCTTTTCTGTTGAGAGAATTGTTGCTTATTTTCATGCTGAGTTGGAACCAGTTGGCTGTTTGTCCATGAGGCGGTATGACTCAGCTGGGAATTGGGTACATAGTTCAAAACATTGTCTACTCTGGTGGCTTGTAAATTAGTGCAGAAGTTGTGCTTTGGCGAAGTTCTGGCCTGGTATTAGAACCTTGACCGCCTTTGGTGTCATCTTGCAGTTTCTTCTGGAAAAAATGAGCGCATGGGATCTGTATATAGACGATTCTTATTATTTTGCCAGGAACTGTGTATTTTCATGTGACCTTGAATTCCATCCATTATGTTCTTGAATGTCATGAGACTCTAATCTTCTAGCATTATACACGCCTTTGTAAGGAAGATCTATTTACCCAAATCAGCTTTTTTGCACAAGCCACAAGGCATTACTTCTGGAGACGTGAAATTGAATGATAGGGCCTCTTTGCTTACAGTGGTTTTGTTTGATAGAAACAACCGTAATTTTTCTCCTGAATTGAATTGAGAGAATGGCTGGGAAATTTCTGTGTTCTAACAATATTAACCTTAATAGTCCAATTTTGTCTTCGATTTATCGTGCATCTTTTTACTATATTCATTCCCATAGTTCTCCTAAACAAGAAAAATACCTTCCATTGCTTTTCATCTAGGAAACAACATTTTTGAAAGAATGTCGTTTGTTTTTATTTTTAAAATTTAAGCCATCTGCTCTCCCATAATCAAATTGTTGGTCAATTCTACTGTCTTTCAGAATACGTTTGCGTGTGTGTGTATTCTTTATATTCATGAATAAAGAGAAGAGTTGAGCCAATACAGGGAAAAGAAACAACTATTACTGCAAGAACGTTGTTTATTTCCTAGCAATGGTAAATGAATTTCAGCATATTGCAATGACTAGAAACAAAGAACCGTCCATGCGGGCAAGGATGATTGATTGTCAATTCAAATTGCAACTCCCAACTTTGTATTTAGAGCAAAAGGCATATCTAATTCCAATTCAATCAAATGGAAATAACAAAATGCCAAAACACTCATTTGTATGGTTGTATAGCAGTTCATCTTATCTACCTAAATACATGTTCATCCCATCCAAGACAAACCACCACCCCCGAAAGACAGTAAGATACAGAATTTCCCGGACTGATTTAAGTTGAAGATTACTTGTTCAGCTGTTGCAGATTGATTTCCCACGCTGACGCCAACTGCAACAAAAGGTGGTCAGGTGCTGCACCTTCCCAGTCCTCTGGTGGGTCGACTGCCGAGCTAACATCATGCAAATTCAGCAAAAGCTCCCTTTTCACTTCCATTGGAATACCTAAGCAATCGGGTCCGTTTTCTCCGACAATATCTGCCAACTGCAATTAAAGCAGAGTGAAACAAGAAGGCAAACCTATTGATACTGCTTCACTAAATCAGAAAGGAGAATACTGTTGAAAAAGAATAGCACTTCAAATTCCATTGCTCCAAGATGGAAAGAGAAACGGAAAATGCTATGGAGGCAAAAACGTGAACCTGGTCTAAAATAACATAGGCTCAATTTAAAATTAAATATGATAATAAAAAATAGCAATATAAAGCATTGCATTAATATAGAACTACTAATGTTAGATAATATTTTAGCCATAATGCAGCTTTCTGCAACATTTTGGAGTTCTGGAGAAGTCTCCTCAATGTTTCTTACAGATTTCCCTTAAAACTTTTGTTTCAGTTTGGAAAATGGAAACATGAATTACTGAACAGACAGTTTCCAGGTAAATTATATTCAGACAAGTTGGCTAATAAAAAATTTGAAAACCTTCGGCAGAATATCTAAATCAGAAGTCAGGCTTCAGCAGAATTTGCTAATGCATCAACAGTTTATTTGATATGTTGTTGGCTCCCCCAAATAATCCCATTTAGTTAGCATATCAAATAGTTATTTCCCTCCATTGTCCAAAAATTATAATAAGCCACACTAGAAATAGTTTCGTGGGAGTTCAGGGGTTTGAATAATTAAGTATTTAAACTTGTGCTGCATAACTCAAATACTCATCAGGAAGAAAGGTGATTGTTCAATATATAAAATTCTAATGAACAGTTCTGCTGCTGTAAGTGCAATTAATTTAGATTTGCAAATCAAGGACTGCAGTAGGGTCATTTAATTTCATTCAAAAAGATTTCCAAGTAGTAATTGATTGCTTAGAAGGGAGTAAGTTGTGTGCCACAGTCATTGAGCTAAACTCTCAGATATATTTCTAGTTATGTCGCTATTGGCAGAGTGGCATAACAGAAAACTTCTGGTCAAAAGATTACAAATCATACATGGAGTATATAAAAATATTCGGGTATGGTCAACTCTTATTTATTGCTAATAAAAAGATAACATACAAATTTCCAGATTTAGCATATACTTTAGTATTTCCAGGCATGATCACTCTATGCTATGCTCCATAATTGATTTTTTGCACTAATAATTAAATTGACTATTGCATTTCTATTCCAAATTTTCCTGTCAAAATATATTCTATAAAATCTACAGGCAAATTCTGAAAGCAAAAGGGAAAGTATTTTTCTGGTACTAATAAACTAACTGTTTATAGTAAGTGTTAGTTTTCCAGTTAATATGATTCTTGCAAAAAAACTACAGTTAGTAAAGGGAAATATTTAAAAGAACTGGCACAGACACAACACAGATTGAAGATGCAAAAATCACTAGAGGAGAAAGTACCTGTTGAATCCAAGACAAACAAATGTCGAACAAGTTTTGCTCTTGTAGAAACTGTGCAACAGCATGCAAAACCTCACTTGCTACCTCATTTGACAAATGATCAACCACAGAACCGGATCTGTCCATTAGCTTCACAAGTAAGAGATCATCCCCAGTAGACAAAACTTCAGCATAAGCTGAATCCATATCACCCATGTGCAGTGCATCCATGGCATTACTCCAAGAAGTCCAGATTGGGTCCCTCTCTGCCACAGCATTCTCCTCCCCCATAGCTTCTGGAATCAATTCTGGAATAGCTACTCTGGAATTTCGAGCAGTTCCATTGTCTTCACCAGCTATCCGAATTGCTTCCAAGGTTGCTTCATCCTTTGATGCTTGCCAAACACTTCTTGCAGAAGGCCCTTCACCAAGCCTTAGAGGACCAACTCCTTTATCCCAACCTCTCCTATTGCCAACCTGATCACTCTCATGTTCTGACTTGGGTGAACTACCATCTATGGGACCACTGCCTAAGACTCTCCTAGATCCCATTTGTCCATTTTTTCCATATGTGTGGAAATCCCAAGCACCAGAAACATCAGATCTCCAAGAAGGGCCCCGCCCTCTCATGGCTGAACCTATACCATCAGATGGGGCATACCTCTCTGCAAAGGGAATCCAACCATCGCCATTTCTCCCCATTTTGGCACCAGAGTAGTCAGGGAAGCCATTATACTTACCTGACTGCCTATAAGAAGATCCCTCAAATCCCACCACAAAATTACTACCTCTTCGACCTGAGGATATTGACAAGTCTCGCGCCATATCTTCCACAACTCTCTCTAGACCCCGCACTCTGTTCTCTAGAGTCACCATGGTATCATGAGAGCCACCCATGAAATCCTGTAATAGAAGAAAGCAATAATGAAATAAGCAGGTACAGTAACTGTTTGCTCTATGCAAAAAATAATAATATAACTGACCTGCAACATATTCATCAGATGAGCTTGTTGTCTCTCCAGTTGTAATAATTGTCTCTGGATGGCCAACCAGTTAGTTTTCGAGTCTTTCCCATTACCTCTCTCTTCAGCCCATTTATCCCGGGCAAAATCATCAAAATCTCGCTGTCTAGAAAACCCACTAGCAGTTCCTTTCTCTGAATTACGATACTTAATGTTAAAGGATCCATCATCTGGTTGATAGTTCCCCTTTGACTTTTCTTTTGGATCTGCACCATTTGACTCTGATTCTCCCTCATTCTGCATATTGGCAGAATTAAGACATCGACGAGGGACAACAACCTCTACAGGTAAATCACCTGAACCCCTTGTTTCAAGTTTTTGGAAGAATTCTGGGTTCAATTCTTTGTCAGTTAGTGCAGGTGCCTTCTTCTTCAATAACCCAACTGCTTTGTCTAGAGTATTAGGACCCTTTTCTTTGTGTGAAACATCAGAAGGAGATGATCCATTGGGTGAATCCTTCGCTGATGTTTCAGCTTTACTGTCGCTACGATTTGGAACTTTCAGATCCTTTCTTTCCATCACTTCAGCTGGTTCAGAATTTTCACCATCTGAAGGTTTTTGACCACATGGGGCAAAAAAAGTGACAAATCAAGATATAGACATAAAAGCAAGCAGCTCAAGGAGAAATCAAATAAAGAGCAGGCATTGCCAAATTTACCACGAGATATAATAACAAAAAAAATATACCATGAGATAAAACTTTCTGGTCATCAGAAGCTTCCACACCTCCTTTTCCTGCAATTTTCTTCCACAGCTGCAGAGCCTCTGTCATACTATCTCTGACAGGTTTAATCTGAAAAATCATGTCAAGTTTCACATAACAAATAATAATTGAGAAATACAAACATAACTTTTCTCTCTTCTCTTGTTTAAAGAGGAAAGTATACAACCTACAGAAATCATTCTTGTTTTAGATAGATAAGATCAATTTAAAGTTCTGATCAAGCCTGGTGGGAAAAGGCACATGCCACAAACACAAACAAGCAAGCCAGAAAACAACCTGAAAATGTCCTACATGGTTTGCAGACATGACTGCTCCCTTAGATCAGCAAACCACATCCCCCTCCCCCCACCCCTAAAAAAAAAATAAAAAATAAAAGAAGGATTTCCTCTGGTCAAGTGAAGTATAGGCTTTATAAGAAAAGTAGTTCAATGGATATTAGTAATAAATCAACTTGGACAACCCACAAGGACAGCTGAGAAGTAAGATCCCTCACAAAGGAAGTAGAGGAGACCTGTTTGAACCCTCTCAGCATCAAGTGACACCTGGTTTGGATGGGGTGGGTGAGGGTCCTAGTGGATTATTAATTTATTTCTTTTGGAGAAATCCAATATAATAGTAGCAACAATAATAATAATAATAATACTTCAACTTCATGTTGATAGTTTGATAGATATAAATAAGAAAATATTCAGCATCTAAACCAAAAATGCTAATTGAACAACAAAGCCAAAGAAGCCCACTGGAGAATAACAACAAGAAACTAACGAAGTCAAGGAAATGAGGGGTTACTTTGTGCACACAAACATGTCAACCCACTTGATACCCATAAAACCAAAATGAACTGTGGGGTATCATATGGAAAATACAGGCATCATTATTGCCCCTAAATGCAGCAAAAACTTTTCTAACAAGGATCATTATCTAGAGGAAGCATTGTTCCAATACCTTGTCAAATCGGCAAGCCTCAAGCACAGTCACCGTGGAAGCACCTCTATCTGCAATCAAGTTGCTTGAATGCAAGGCTATAGAATTTAATGCATCAGCTGCAGCCTTACGTGTTGCCCAATCTGTACTTCCAAGGTACTCATGAATGCTGTGAAGCAATGGTTCCAAGCTTTGTGCTGCTATAGCCTCGACCTGCAAAAGGAGTACAATAAATAACAATTTTTCACTGGCCCACTATTCTTTGAGTTAGCATTATACCTTGAGGGAATGAAGTACTTTTACAACTTAGGCCATTGATGATTTTTTTTCTTATCCAAAATGTACAGAGCGATAAAGGATCAAGAGGGGTGGGCAGTTAAGTGATTGTTCCAGAGACTATTTTCTATTATACCATGAGGGGATGCCGTATTTTTACAATGTAGGCTACTGATGGATTTTTTATTTCTTATCCAAAATGTACAGATCGGTAAAGGATCAAGAGGGTGGGCAGTAAAGTGATTGTTCCAGACTAATGGAATAGATTCTTTTGATATTGAACTTCCCCAATCAAATTTATGCACCCACCATTTCATTATTTTTATATTTTGCCTTGATCTAATTTTAACTAAAAAACTTTTCTTAACTTTACTTTTGTCAACCCCATAGTGATACTTTCCGTACTGCTGGTGTTGCTTTTGCTTCATAAATTTTTAAGGCTCTATAGAAACTTGAAGCATGTATTGACCCCGCCAAGTGGGATTAAAGCTTGTTATGGTTGCTGTAGAAACTTGAAATAGAATTTATTACAAAGGGGGGAAACACACACACACACACAAAGGTGGTAAATTAGGTTTTCCAGAGTGGGAATTTTTTTTCTGTTTTATGAAAGAGTAGGAACAAGTTATCTGGCTTCCAATATTGCAAAAAGCTTATGAATAAAATATCATATGTGCTTAAGAACAGTTATGACTATAAAAATTAATGTCAATTGGTGTGAACCATATAAAGTATTTGCCTAAGGTAATTCTTCTCAACCCTCTATGATCTATTTTACAGTTCCATCTTGAAGAGACTATTCCCAAAAAGACTAAAGTTTTATTAAATTTTTTTTAGTAGGAATATTATTTTCTTTGAGTTGTCTGAAATTGAAAATGACAATAGACAATTATATTCTTTAAACAGTTGTTATTAACTAATTTGCCACTACAGGTGGGGACTCAATAGTAGTTAATTACTCACGGTGTGCAGGTTGCTTCTTATAAGAACTGATAATTAAACTATTACATTGTTGCCCCCAATTAAGTGAACTTGTGGCTCCATCCCTGAAAAGGAATACAACAACAACAATAACACACCAAGCCTCTATTGCACTATGTGGGTTCGGCTAATCCTGGAAAAAGGAATACAAGCATAAAAATTCAAAACAATTATTTCAATTTGATGTAATCCAGTCAAATATTAAAGAGCCACGCTACAGGTATTCCCTTAACCTTACACGCACATGTACTACTGATGGTAAAGCATTAAGAATTATTTGTAAGACACTGTGCAGACTCTCAACTGGTGATCTCGAGAACATCATACTGGTAAAGAATCAGAGTACACTAGACAATATACGACAGTTGATGTGAAATAAATAGCTGGCCTGAGTGTAGAATGAGAGACTGATAGATCATAGAACTTAACCAAGGGTTAATAATTCTTCATAAAGAAAGGTAAAGGTTTAAAGATTCCAGGTTTTTTTGGAGAAAAAGCAAGGCAAATACAAACTTGAATGTCAAAACAGAACATGTTGAAGTTGCTACCCTAATATACCATCTTTACTTCCTTTTAACTTAAAATCCCAGTGATCAAACCAAGCATGAACTTCAATTCATTTGTAAAATGAGTTTAATGCCACGTTAAGAGTCTTAAGACTCAAAATTTTCTTACTTCAAAAATGGTTTTGCAGTAATCTAGTTTAGCACGATATGGGCTAAGTTTTTATATGTTTAAACTGAAAATGATTTTTTCCAGGGATCCAGTCCCCTTTCTTTTATCTACCAAAGTTAGGACCTGCCTTCTGCACTGGCAAAATGCGCAAACCAGATTACATTACTATCTGATACAACCAGCTCCTGACTTGCTCCCATCATAAAAGCTCGAAAAAGACGGATTATCCTAATTCCAGATTTGAACAAGTATGGTTCCAAATGAATCTCCTAAATTGGAAATCGTAAAAACTCCAGCTTCCGATTTCATGTCAATTAGAAAAATTCCAAACCCAACCAAGCCATCAAATTTGACACGTAGCAGCAGCATACTTGAAAGTTGAAACTGCAAACATCTGTCAATGAAGCTTAGAATTCTTACCTGGGACAAACTAGAAACCACCGGCAACAGTGAGGCCTTTGCCAAGAAGTTAGGGCTGTTAAGGTACTTGCAGATCCTTGGGCAGAGCTTCTGAAACGAAGCCACCGGCGGCTCCGAAGCACACTCCACCATCTTGGCCATACACATTGCGGCCCCAGCTTGAACCGCCTTGTTCTGCTCTCCCATTGCCTCGAACAACGGCTTCACAAACAACGAAACCACCGACCCAGCGACGCCGTTATCGCCGTCGCCCTTCAAGAATTGGGCCGAAAGCGCCCCAATCGCGTCACGGCACGCGTCCCGCACCCCCGAATCAGAGTCCTTGAGCCTCTTCACGATGTGCGCAATGATCTTGGTCAAGTGGCTCGCCGTGGAGTCGCCGTGGGCGGCGCAGAGGACGGCGAGGAGGCGGAGCGACTCCTTCTTGACGGTGGGCTTGGGGTCGCCAGTGGCGTCGTAGAGGCAATTGAGTAGCATGGTGACGCCGTCAGGAGAGAGGTTTTGGATGATGTTCTCGAGGTCCTCGACGGCGATCTGGTGCGTGTCCCTGTCGGAGAGCTTAGAGAGCGAAGTGAGGACCCTCTGCTTGAGCTCGATCATGGCGAGGTGCGACGACAGAGAAGACGAACCAGACGAGGGCGATCTCGACGGCATTTGCGATTTGGAAGGCCTCGAAGACTTGGGCGCTTGGGCACTCATTGTAAAAATTATTCAGCAAACACTGAAGCTAGGGCTTCGGGAATAGGGGTGCAGATCCAATTTCACAGGGAGCGATGAATGTGAATGGATAGATAGCTAAGGCCTTGAAGATGGGACTAACAGTGGACTCATAGTTGCCCAGAACACAGTTTAGACGAAGAGGAAGATGAGATATAATGGAGAAATTGGGAGATTTTCAGAGTGTATGAGAGAGAGAGAGAGAGAGAGAGAGAGTGGGTTGGGAAGGTGGGCAAGATTACCCACCATGAAAGCAAAATCAAAGCTACTTGGGGTTGGGAAGAAATGGAGGGCTATGTTATCTGCACGAGAGACTCCAGAAATTGAGATCTGAAGCTTCCTCAATCCCCTCATCCTTCATGTGACATGTTACAGGTGACACACAAACCATGGTGTATTCAAATTAATAATTATTAAAAAATTCAACATAATTTATTAAAATAAACTCCAATAACCTATTTTACTTATTTATTTACTTCTTTTAAATTTTTACTAATTACTCAACTCATTGTCATCCCCACATTATAGTTTAAGAGTGCAATTTAAGCTCTGAAGACATAGATCAAGTGATCGGTCATACTAAACTGAGATTCATACTAATAGGTCGTGCGTTCGATTTTTTGTCTTGTATAATGAGATAAATTCTCTATTTATAATTTATCTTTTTTATGGGTCTTTTTAAACTTTTGTATTATCTCTTAGGTTATTAAACTCATCTTAGTCTTGACTTTTTTGATGAATAGATAAACTCAATACAATAGGTTCATTTCATTTGCATGATTGAAGCAAGTTTTGTTTTTATTCCTCAAACATGGAGCCCACTCTTTAATCTTTATGCACCAAATGAGTTTTATGTGATTCATTCAAACTTATATTAATGCTATGTTGCCTATTGTCGGGCAACATAGCATTTGCCCCGCAATGAGGGGGGCGCGGGCCCCATACACGTAGGACCCATGTGCATGGGGCTCGCACCCCTCTCACTGCCGGGCAAATGCTATGTTACCCGACAATGGGCAACATAACAAAGCCCTTCAAACTTATGTTATGAAATAGGCTATAAAGTTGTCTTGAAATAAGTTAATGTATTTTGATTTGAATTAAAGTTATTTATTATATATTTTATAAATGATTATATAAATTATTGTATTTGTAAATTTAATGTTATATAAATAATTACTATACATGTTATTTTAATGCTTATTGCACTGTTTTAATTTTATTAATTAATAATATTAACTATAATTTTATCACCCTAATTTTAAAATTAGACTGAAAATTAAATTTCAAACACCTTCAACATATATAAGCATTTATTATTGCGACTTTTAGTTCTTGCGTCGTGAGGCATTTTGTGTCAAAGTAAGGTTCTTTAAATTTGAATTTGAGGCTTAATTTAGGCATTTGTGGTAGTGTGGCGCTTTCGAAATTTGAATTTGAAATTAAATTTGGATGATTGTGACTTTGTGAGGTTTTTCAAACCTAGATTTAAGTGTTTGTAATGATTTCTCGAGTCTTGATCACGATCAAGGTTCACAAAATTAAAACACCGTTGACAATGTTAAGATAATATTTACCATAATGACTAATGTGACATCGAATTTTGCCCCCGAATTTGAAAATACAATAACTTATTTTATTTAACTCTTTTTAAAATACAATATCTAATTTGGTTCACAAGTTAATTTTCAATGCCTTATTTGATACTTCATCATTTTTCCATGCCTTATGAGATGAGAGTTCATTGACACTGACCATTTAAAACATTAGGAAAAATCCTTACAAAAAACTTAAACCCTAAAACCTTTCCTAACTTACTAAAAATAGTGGCATAGCTGTTACTTAAATAATGGAATGATACCAAATTTCAATTTCGGACCTAAGTCCCAACCCCAACTCAGATAAGTGACTCTATCTAGATACCATTATTTGAAATGAATTCGTTCTATTGCTCGTGTTAGGTAATTCTTATGTTGTCTAAGGTAGATAAAATGAGAGGTAGGGAATGTGGGCCCCATGAGAGGTATGGGATTCACACACCCATCCCAATACATTTCGCGTCGGGCAACGTAATAGCGCTTGACATTGTTTTTAGATGTAAGTAATTTGCTAGTTACAATGCATGTTTGATATATATAATAATTAAACAAACGGAGTCATAGTATAAAATGGCTATTAAGAAATTTCCAACATTAAGAACCATAGTTCCGTAGCTTAGTAATTAAATATTTTTAGAATTTACATGGGTGAGATCAACAGTACCAAATAGCAATTAAAATCAAGTTTATATAGGCTATAAGGCCAGGGCCCGATTACATTGTATTTTGGGAGATATTTAATATATAATTTTATATATTTTAAAGTATTTTATTGAAGAAATTTAGAAGCAAAAAAAGGATATATATATATATACATTAAATATTAAAAAAATAACGGGTGAAAGTTTAATCATTCAAAAGATTTGAGGTGATTTCAAATTTAGTAATTTTAGTTAACACGAATTACATTTAAAATTTAAGAAGAGGGAATTTGATTTATTGTTCGTGTCGAATAATTATTATGTTATTTGACGTAGACGTGGCACAGTCAAGTCATGACAACAATCAAAGGGGTGGGAAAAATAGAGGGACGTGGTAATGTTACATTAGCATCGGATAACATAATTATTGTCTAACGCAAGTAGTATATAAGGCCCGGGCCAGATTACATTGTATTTTGGGAGATATTTAATATATAATTTTATATATTTTAAAGTATTTTATTGAAGAAATTTAGAAGCAAAAAAAGGATATATATATATACATTAAATATTAAAAAAATAACGGGTGAAAGTTTAATCATTCAAAAGATTTGAGGTGATTTCAAATTTAGTAATTTTAGTTAACACGAATTACATTTAAAATTTAAGAAGAGGGGATTTGATTTATTGTTCGTGTCGAATAATTATTATGTTATTTGATGTTGATGTGGCACTGTCAAGTCATGGCAACAGTCAAAGGGGTGGAAAAAATAGAGGGACATGGTAATGTTACATTAGTATCGAGTAACATAATTATTGTCTAACACAAATAGTATCTAAATTTGTTAAAATAAGTCCCCAAATGTATTTAACTTGAAAAGTGATTCACTTGCTAAAAAATGGTAAAATTCAATGTTGAGATTAAAATAAAGAAACCTTTATGATTGCTAATAGAAATTTATTATATTTGATTATGTGACGGTACTTAGGATGCTAGAGCCTAAAACTTCTTTATGCTAATGGGTTGTCCGATGTCTAGTTAGGAAAATGATAGTAGTTTAGGAAAATAGTACTTATATAAATAATTGAATTATTGAGAAAATAGTTAGAAGTGCAAGAATTTAGAAATACCCTCACCTAATTTCATGTTATCGCCTCTGGATGAAGCCTCGGGATTCATGAAGCAAGCCCGATTGAGTTTCATCTCATGATGAAGTTTGATAATTAATGATGAAATTCGATCTATAAAGTCCAAATTAATTATCGGACTTATATATCTCATCAGTACATGTAGCATGATCTAATCTTTATATCTTTATATATATAAAAGTATGATAGTTTGGAAAAAAAAAATTTCCCCCCCCCCCAACACTTGCATTAATAATTTAAATTTAGTACTCATTGTATTAATAATTTATATTTTATAATTTGCATTAATAATTTAAAATTTTCAATTGTTTTGAAATAATAAGTACTAATTACTGTAAAATTAATAATAAATTTTAAATACATGAGTTTTTCAATGCTAATCATGGGTTTTTCAATACATTATTATGTGAATATTAAATATTTAATTAATCTGTCAATCAATAAAAAATAAAACTATTTATGAGAAATATGAATAGATACTTAAAATATTAATTAAGTCACAGAAAATTATTCATTAAATAAAATTTTATCTTTATATAATATAATAATATATAATATATTATATTAAAGTAGAATAGTTTGTAATTTTTTTTTTCTCCAAAAATCTGCCAAACTGTTTTTTGTCTCTAAAATTTGTATTAAATTTGCACGAGTTTTCTGAGAAATATTAATTAATAGACAACTTGAACTATTAATTAAGTCATAAAAAATTATTCATTTATTTAAAATCTTATATTTGTATCTTTATTATATATATGTATAACATTAAAATAGGATAGTCAGGCAAAGTATTTTGTCAAGTGTCAATCAACGGCGAATTTTTTCTCTCAAAAACTTGTATTAAATCAAATGTAGTGATTTATTAATTATTAATTTTACTTTAATAATTATATTATAATATTGAAAATGTAATATCTTAACAAATTCATAAAAAATTATTTAAGGTTGTCAAATGTTTGGATTTTTCAATGTTAATTAATATTTAAGATATCACATTTTTAAAACTATGGAAAAAATCAAAATTCATATTTTTAAAATTTTGTTATTATTGAAAAACTGATTCTTACTCATGTTTAAGAATTTTAATTTATATTTATAATATAATAAATAGAAAATAACGAACTTCTTTGAGTGGATATACTATAAATTTTATAATATTTATTTATAAATAAATAAATATAATATAATAAATAAATAAATTTATAAGTATTTTGCCAAGTGGTCTATTTAATGTGTTAATTATTTTTTAGCATATTGAATGGCGGTATATTAGATTAAGAGTGTTTTCTATTAACATATTGAATAGAGAATAATTAATTAAACTTAAATTTTAATAAAAGACTGAGTATTAAAAAAAATTATAATTATTAATTCTGTTAGAATTATTTAAAATAACGAGTTTAATCTTTTATTTTTAAATTAAACTCTCCCGTGTATCGCACGGGTTTACCACTAGTAGTTTATAACACAATATTACTATATTTGGTATCTTGCGTCAGTAGGAATCAGTTAAAATTTGGTGGCATAAATGTTGGGATTACATAGATCTTATCATATGCGCAGCGAAAATTAAATTTAGTTTTTAGGTATCCCATTTTTCAGAAATTATGGTTTAATAAAATTGGAAACTAAAACGAAAAGTTACCTCTTTGATGAAATCCGATTTCACCGTTAGATTTCCCGCTGTTTATTTCTCCAAATGTAGAATGCCGACTCGATCCACCCGAAACCACTTCAATCCAAGAATATCAAAGAGAGAGATAAGTGAAAGAAATTTTTCACAAAAATTTCTAACTTACCTTTTGGATTCAAGAACACTTCTCCAAAAACTCTCTCAACATTCAAGTGAATCAAGAAGACTCAAATATATAGAATGAAGAGATTGAGAGCTTTTATATATACATTAAATGGATTGGGCTTCTCAAGCCCATTCCATTTAATGTAATTGGGCTAAGCCCAATCCAATGTTATATTAAATCCAATAGTGTCATTGGGCTAAGCCTAATGTGCTAGCAAAGCCCAACCCAATTAATGATTAAATAATTATATTCATAATATAATTATTTAATTATTCTTATTTATCCAATAAATAAATGCACTATAATTAGTAATTATAAAATTACTAATTTATCTATTTTCTCTTTAAAAGTGATTTCTTTTGGGTGAGACTTTCTGGGTTCACAAATAAATTGGCAACAAGAATAATCAACAATTAATTCTCGTAAATCACGAGTGACATCTAGCAATATGTTATGATTACCCAATTTATTGTGAAGCGGGTATTGTGAACCTTTTACTACGTTACCATGCAATACGGTCCTTCTATCAACCTATATCCCGACAAGATATGAGATCATGGTTAGTCGGTCGAATCTCTTAATCTCGTCATATAACCAAATCTAAAATCAATCTTGACTAATTATGACACAACCCTTATGGAATAAATTCCATCGTCATATTACCTTGGCCAATGATTTATCGTCAAATGATTACTGGATTGCATAGAATATCTTTCTCATAAATCTCGAAGTGATAGATTCCATGTCTGATGCACACATAGCTCATGTATCACTGAATCAGACACATAGATACGTATGATTATCCTTGATTAGAACAACTACATAATATCACTGATATCATAATCCACCAATACATAAATATCCAGGTCTAAGGACTAGTTGCACAATCGTAGCTAACATTAAATCATTGACCCATGAGAAATAACCCATGTGATTTAATGTTAACAGTCTCATTTAGTGAACTCGTTCTTGCAACGAGCACCCACTCATCTTCCTTCTATATCTCATATAGAATGATACGAGATTCACCAACCTTATCTTTCAGTATCTCATACTGAATAAGGAATAAGACGATGTACTGGCTTTTACGAGTTGCTATTATCCAGATTAAGAATTCTATGGCTAGGAACATGTTTATAGTATAACGAACTGTGGATTATCCGTAACTCGTATTCTTAACGCTTAAGAATGGTATCCACTCCTTATTATACTAATGGATATATGTTTTATAATTTAAACCATATTGCAATTTAAATAAAACATAAACTTGCCATTAAATAATATTTAAAGAATTACAAGATCGAATCCCTTTGTGTCATTAGAATTGGTCTTTAGAGCTCATATCTAACAATAAATTTATCACATCACTCCATAGATATTAACTAATTGGGTGACCAAATGAATTGAAATACTAAAATTAAAATAATTAAATTTGTATTAAAAATCTAATCAAACTAATTGAATAAAAACAAAAATTGAACAAATTAAAAATTGAAAAAACTAAATAAATACAATTTTTTTTTGAAAAAGATTGATAAAATGGGGCAAACTCAAAAATTAAAAAATCGAACAAATCAAAAAATTTAAAAGAAAAAAAAAACTAAAAAAACCTATGAACCTTACATTGTCAACTTGGGTTCATCGCATCCTTCTTTAACGTACAAGCTTAGTGCGAATATCTGGGTGCATCATTGACTTCCATCAGCGATAATATGTGAAGAGATAATAACAAATAATTAAAAAATATGCCCATCAATAATAGAAATTTTACGCAATTCATGTAATGTGATTAAATAAAAGCTTACTTATCCTTTAGAACTTAAGTCGTAAAGGAGAATGCCACTAGATAACGAAAATAGTTAGATTTGATTTCTCTTCCTAACCATAACCCTGATGATGAATGAAAAAATAATTGTAATTTGTTTTTCTGTGTATTAGGTAGGGAGAGAACCAAATCCCTATTTATTATAGTAAAAGTAATCGCTCATCAAAACTCATTAGGAGTTATATATATCTTTTAAATCAAATTGAATTTTAAAGTAATTAATTATCTTATTAAATCTTTTAATTATATCATCAGATTAACACCAACACCATAATATCATATATTAATTTGATTATCTCATCAGATTAATATCATCATATATGATAAAATATTTATTTCAATTATCATGTAAGATATAAGATAATTCGTATCCATTTATCTAATGAGATATTTATATCGATTATTATGTGAGTTATAAGATAATTCTTACATTCTCCTACTTGCTTATATGATATTTCCTTAATGATTTAATAAGAAGAACGTAACGTGCATGAAGATCGTACTTAAAATTCTCTTTATTTTGGCTAAAACATTATGTCATTATAAAGTTGACATATTAACGCAAGTCATGATGATTATGTGCCAATTTTTCTAACAGAGTTCCTTCAGTGTAATACAACACTTTCAACTTAACATGACATTTAATGAAGATAATTACAATAGTCCAACTTTAATGTATTTCTTATAAGACTATTTTTGTCAACATCACTTTAAGACAATTATGAATATAAATAGAAAACATGAAATATCATAAACACGTAAATGTGCTCAAAATATCAAATGTATAAATTTTAATAGAGTTATATTACAATATCTCTAATTATACCAAAAAATACTCATCATTTCAACATATTCATTAAATAATTTGGGCAATAGTCATTTTGTCATAGGATCTGTAATTATAAGATTGGTGCTAATATATTTGATTGATACTCTTTGTTTCTAAACTTCTTTTTTAACGGCTAAGTATTTAATTTTTATATGTTTAGCACATTTGGAATACTTGTCATTTAAATTTTCAATAGCTTGGCAATACCGTCGACAATCCAAAGCCTTGAAACAAGGTTCCACAAAAATAAATCATGAATAATGGCCTCAAAACATGCCATAAACTCAGCTTCTATAGTGGATGCAACGATAATAGACTACTTCGCACTTTTCCATGAGGTTGCTCCTCCAACTAATAGGAACAAGTAGCCAAATGTAGATTTTCTAGTATCAACGCATCCGACAAAATTTGAATCTGAATATCCAATCACCACAATATGATTGGATCTTTTATAAGTAAGTATATAATCTTTTGTTCCTTGCAAGTATATGAGAACTTTCTTTGTAGCTTTTCAGTGATCAAGATCTAGATTACTTTAATATTTATCCAGCATTCAAACAACAAAGTTAATGTCTGGTCTGGTGCAAGTTTGAGCATATATTAAGCTCCCAAGTGTAAATGTACAAGGAATGTTTTTTATTTGCTCTCGTTCCAATTCATTTTTCGAGCATTGCATAAGATTAAATTTATTCTCCTTCTAAATTGGAACTACCCTTACTGAGCATTTATCCATTTTGAATTTCTCTAGAAATTTATTAATATAGGCCTTTTGAGATAACCATAATAATCTTGTGATCTATCATGGAATATTTATATTCTTATCATATAGGTTGTCTCTCTCATATATTTTATTTTAAAATTTTTAGAGAAATATCTCTTGGTTTCATATAGCAAACCAAAATTATTAGCAACAAGCAAAATATCATCAACATATAGAATATACACTGATCAATGGTGCTTTCCAGAGAGTCAAAAGACATGATGATATTATTAAACTCCAAATATTATTAATGGGAGACTTGTTTAAGTCTGTATATTAATTTCTTTAACTTACACACCATGTGTTTATTTTCTTTAACTGAAAAGCCCTCAGGTTGATCCATATAAACCTCTTCCTCCAAATTCTCATTAAGAAATGTGGTTTTGACATTAATCTGTTGTGATTCCAAGTTATAATGAGCCACTAAAGCCATGATAATTCTAAAAGAATCTTTTATAGAGACTAGCGAAAATGTCTCTTTATAATCAATGTCATCCTATTAAGAAAAACATTTGGTAACAAGTTTGTCTTTATGTTGTTCAATATTGCCTTTTGAGTCATGTTTGATCTTAATGACTCATTTACATCTGAATTTGACTCTTTTACACTATTTAGGAATTTAACGAGATTCCATACTTGATTTTGATTCATAGATTTTAATTTTTCTTCAATGACATTTAACCATTTAGTAGAATTATCACATTCCATTGCTTGTATAAATGAAATTGGATCATTATTAATTCCTAAGTCAAATTCTGACTCTTATAGATAAATCACATAATCATAAAAAATAGCATATCCCCTTTCTCTTTAAGATCTCCTTAATGCTACTACTTGATTCAACTAATGTTGGTTCATTATTGACATTGTCATCATAGAGTGATTGATTGTTCATTTGTTGTTCCTAATTGTTATTTGGTTGGATTATAACTTGAGGAACAATAAGTGTATCAATTTGGGGTATAAGAACGTCTACTTTGATTTCTTGAATTCTAACATCATGCATTCTTTCACTCCCAGTAATGCCACTATTTTCATTGAACTTAACATTTCTAGATTCAACAATTTTAGTATTGCGATTAGGATAATAAAATCTATATTTTTTGGACTTTTTCGGATATTCAATGAAATAATCTCTGGTTGTTCTAAAGTCCAATTTATTTTCATGTGAATTGTAAATTCTTACTTCTGCTGGGCAACCCAAAAAATGTACAAAATGAGTCTTAAACTAGGTTTTTTACCTATCCATAGTTCAAAATGACTCTTTAGAATTGTCTTACTAGGAACACTATTTAGCAAATACACGACAATTTTTAATGCATACATCCACAAAGATGAGGATAATGTGAGTGATTCATCATACACCTAATCATTTCTATTAGGATACGATTATGCCTTTCAGCAACACCATTTTGTTGTGATGTACCTAGTATTGTGTATTAAGCACAAATACCATATCTTTTAAGGAACTTGGCAAACAGACCTAAACATTAACCTCATTCATCAAATTTTTTATAATATTCATCACCTTTATCTGACCTTATAATTTTTACATTTTTATCTAATTGCCTCTCAATCTCTTTTGTTAAGAAATTTGTATTTTGATTTATTGAGAAAATAATTTTTTGAAAAATTTAAATGAATAAGAAAATATATTTTCAATAAATTTGGTTTATTGATGATTTTCAAAATATTTTGAAGTACTCTTAAGTTTGATAATTTTATACTCAAGTATATTTTCAAAATAGTCGAGTATATGTTCATATTAATCGAGTATTTCATAAAGTTTGTGAGAGCAATTGAGTAACATTTTTTGTTAATCAAGTAAAGTTTTTGAAAATATTTTGTGAAAATCCAATTGAGTATGCTTTGAATCTAATCGAGTAACGCTCAAGTCATTTTCAAATTAGTTGATATATATATATATCAGTTTAATCAAGTAAAAATATTTTATAATCAACTATCATAATCTTCTACTGGAGTATGTTGTACATCCTTTTGTAATACCCTGTTTTGGCATAAGACTGCCACGTAATTTAAAAGAAATTAAAGTATCAAAAATTGGCTTGATGATAAAAATAAGTCGCCGAATTGACTGTAGGGAGTACCTTGGAGTTTAGATGTCTAAAGAAAAATATATGTTAGCAACGAGCGTCTCGATGCGAAATTTATAAAATCAAAATAAATCAAATTGAAGACAGTTTTTGGTATAACTATAATTCAACCCAAAAAATTGAATGGTTGTAAAAGACTTTCGAAATTTCAACGGAATCTTGAAGGGGCTCTAGTTTTACGTAAAGATCAACCCTAAAATGGTTTCAGAATGAAACAAATGTCTTAAGAGTGCAGAGACGAAATTGTCTTTATTGAGTAAGTCTTGAGTTATTATTTTGAGTATCTCGATGAGAATTAATTTAATGTTTGAGGGTGTAATTGCAATTAGAGAATTATCCAAACGAAATAAGGATGAAATTAGGAGTTTATGTGATAAAATATCAAAGCTTGAGGAATTGAAATAAGAGCTAAAATGACATTTGGAAGAAGTTTGGGATATTAGCTTTGGATTTCAAAATCTATTCCATTCTAGTTTTGGATCACTTTGGATTTCAAAATTCATTCTATTATAGCTTTGGATTTGAAAACCCATTCTAATATAGTTTTGAGTCTTTGGAGTTCAAAGTTTATCAAGGGACATGTGGCGACACATGATTGGTCTAAAAATCTATAAATAAGGCCCATGGGTTGTTCTCAAATCATTCCAAAAGAGTTGAGAATTGAGGAAGTCTAAGGTGAGGATCCTATTCTTGAGATGGGAGGAAATTCTTTAAGAAGAAGAGAAGGAATTGAAGGAAAAGCAAAGGAGATTGAGCCTTTTCGGAGTTTCAGGTTTTGCATCTAAGTTCATCCCAAACAGTCAAAAAAAGGGCAAAGTAAGTTTCATTTTTTTTAATATTCTTGTAGAGGGGGAAGAGAGGGACTTGTAAGTTTAAACGGGGGTCAAATTAGAGCTAAAACGAGGGAGTTATAGCCGAAATACGAAAATGATAGTGTTGTCATGGGGGCGCGTGAATTACACGTGCCAGGAAGAGGGTACGCGTGAAGGCACATGGACCATCTTCTTAAAGCGTGTGTGGAGCCCTATTGCCTTGAAATTTTTCAATTTTGTCCCGAATTTAATGCCCTTCAACCCTATGTAAAATGTTGGAGATTAGGTTTGCTGAAACTCATGTTTTCTATAGAAACCTATGCCGTTTGCTGTGAAATCATAACTTCTAGAGATAAACCTTCAAGGTGAGTGTTCTTACTTAAAAACTTGATTTATTGTGAGTGGTTCTATTATCAAAACTTGGTTTGTTTCATACAAATGGTTTTGATTTGTGAAAGTTTCTACTTCAAACTTGGTTTATTGTGGGTGGTTTGACCTTATACTTGTTTTTGTTTCATGCAATGATTTTAGCGTGTGAATAGTTGATTTCATGTGGATGATTCATCTAAAAATGTTTATTTACATGTGCATTGAAATGTTGTTTTTACGTAATGCATAATTACATATTGTGGTTATTGTATTGGCATGTGTGTTAGAAATGAATAGTGTTTCTGAGATGCTTTTGAGTATGAACGTAATCTCTGGCGTGATTGTAGTAAGCCGGGTTCCTGCGTTGATGTTAACCCTCTCGTGTCGAGAGATACGTTAATGTTACCCCTTTTAAGGTAAATTTGTGTTATGCCAATGCATCGATATGATTATGTTGTCTTTAGAGAGATTGTTCTTTTCCCGAGGTATGGGTTAAGCGTTATGGAATTTTTTTGGATTGGGATATGTCGGGATATGTTGGTTTGTTTAATGGTCTTGCATATATTTATGAAAATGTTTTTGAATTCTCATTTAGACGATTCAACATCTAATTTAGACTATGTCCCTGGAATATTCAAACATTCCAAGTAAAAGCAGCAATATCAAGGGAAATGAGGTTCTCGAGATGTAGCCGTTATCTACATGTTAGATCTTTAGTAGGTCTTTTGGTTATGTTTAAGGTGTTTAGATGTTATATTTGAGAGATGAGAATCTATGTATATTATTTTGAAAATATCATGCTGAATGATGATACGATTTCTATATTATAAATAAAAACATCACGGTTATATATCATTTGAGGTTTTGATCTTGCTTCCACATTTATGATGATAATACTTGTCTTAGCTTATTCATTTTAAGTTTGATATGCTGAGAAGGTAGAACGGGATTGTTGAGAATGATTTAGGTTGGGTGTATGTTGAGATTGTTTTCGAAAAAAAAAATATACCTGAAATCCTGGGTTAATGCACGCTTGGAAAAAGCGGAGTGTTACACTTTTGTCTTTTCAAAAATTAATTGAGTAAGGAATTTTTCTAATCGAGTATCAATCTTTTGTACTTGAGCAAAACTTTTTGATAATCAAATATTTATGTGTTAAATCTTCTTAGTATCTTTCTACTTGAGTAAAGCTTTTTTGATAATCAACTAATATAATTTTGTACTCGAGTGTATAATCCTTTTAATCGAATAAAAATAGGTTGGACGCTAGCTAAGTTTTTGATTATAAGGTTAATTGAGTATTAAGTATTTATATTCAAGTAAAAATCTTTATTATTCAAGTAATCTTAGCCTTCAAATGGAGTGAATAATACAAGTTTTTGTGGTTTCTATGTTAGTCGAGTAAGGACTTTGTGATACTCAAGTAAGTCTCTTGTATAATTGATTACATAGTATATTCAATCATGTGAAGTATTATATTAGTTAAGTAAGCCTATAAGATAGTTGAGTATCAACGGTCAAATTTTTAAAAAATAGTCTTTTCATCTTTTCAATTCATTAAATGCAATTCATAAAATATGGATGTACTTTTGTGAATTTATATTTGTTGTCTAATACTCATAGAGACAAAAAGTGATAGTTGTGACTTAATTTAAACATTCCAATTGTCATTTGCTATGTCAGCTAACATTCAATACATGAAATCTATAAATAAGAGATAAAATTGCCTGAAAAAGGTTAGAAAAACTGAATACACACTCAAGAACTATCTTTGAGAGCTTCTAACAAACATTTTCAAAAACTTTCTGCTTCTCAAGAGCTTATCTTTAAATCTTTCAGTGAGATTTTTCAAGAGAGTTATTTACATTCAAATCTTGTAACTCCCTTTCAAGAGAAAGCTTAAGTGCTTACTATTGTATCTCATATTTTTCTCTTGAGAAATCCTTTCACTTATTTGTGAAATCTGTAAAAAGTTACACCTGCTTTGAAAGGCTGTATTTGATTTTGGCTTAGCCAAGTGTAAAAAATCAACTGTATAAGTTGCACCTTATCCTTTGAAAGAAAATGATTGTAGTTGAGCCTAATTGTAAAAAACCAACTATAAAGGTTGTGTAGCTGGGTCTATAAAAAGCTACAAGGTATAGTAAAATATACTTGTCGTGTTTGCAAAATCCTTAACTATGAACTAAGGTAGTGGACTAAGCTTTATAGCTGAACCACAAAACGACCTTCAATCCTCGATGGCAAGGCCTCAACCGTGGTGAGGCATAAGGCCATGGCTAGAGAATACGAAGGGGCATGCGATAAAAGCTTTAGGCCATAACCAATGATAACCCACATGATGCGGCCAGAAAAGACAGAGGGTTGCGACTTTCACCACCGTTAGTTCGTTATTTTTTGTTGACAACTGTCAATAAACTTTCGGTGATTCAAATGGTGAGTTTCTCCTATATTATTTACGTACAAATTAATTTGTGTAAATCCATAAAACATAACTTTAAACGAAAATTAACATGAATTTCTAAACCATATGCATTGATACCATATGTAAGCTATAATATTGTTTGTAGAGATAATAACAAATAATCAAAACATCATGCCCATCAATCGTAGAAACTTCATGTAATTCACATAATGCGATTAAATAAAAACGTACTTTGATCCATTAGAACTTAAGTCATAAAGGAGACTGTTAGTTGATAACGAAAACTACCATATTTGATTTCTCCACCTTAACCGCAACTTTGATGATGGATGAAAATATAACTATAATTTGTATTTTTGTATGTTGGGTAAAAAGAAGACCAAATGCCTATTTATAATAGTAGAAGTAATGTCTTATCAAAACTTATCAGGAATTATACATATCTTCTAAATCAAATTAAATTTTTAAATAATCAATTATTTTATTAAATTATTTAATTATCTCATCATATAAACACGATAAAAAATACTTACTTCAATTATCATGTAAAATACAAGATGATTATTTTTCATTTATTTGATGAGATATTTACAATCAATTATCATTTGAGTAAGAAGATAATTTTACATAATCCCTTGACCCGCACTATCCTCCTTCTCATGTTACAGCTAAGCTTCGCCAACTTCCTCTTCGCTCTCTCTTATCGTCCACTTTGGCCTCTCAAACAAACCAAATTTGTGTTGTTTTAGCCATGTTGGTGCGTCCGTAATTAACCTCTCTCTATAATAGCTTGTGCCCATGTTCCTTCGTTCAAACATTAAATTTATTTATGTGCTCAATTTCCAGACCATAATATTGTTAGGGCCGATAATCATTCAGCATCTTGGGGGCTTAGAGTTGTACGCACGTAGAGCTTTTCAATGGTAAGCATGCGATGATAATGGATGTGTTGGAGCTCTGGTGCTTCGGATACTTGATATGCCTGGACAGAAATTTGGGGGGGGGGGGGGGAAGGTTAGTGAGGGACTCGAGGTTGGTCGGAGACTCAGTCTAGCCTGTACATCAACAACGCAAAAAATAATTATTTTCTTCTTTTATTTTTTTATCAAACTATTGATTAAAAATAACGTCATTTGACAATTTGATCGATTTAATTATTTTAGTTTCTTAATATAAAAATCAAATTAAATTAAAATTATCAAACTTAAAAATCGAATGAAATCGACCCTTAACTTGAATTGAGCCAAATGAGTAATTTTGGTAAATTCAGTTTGATTATTTTAATTAAATCAGTATTTTATTTACCCCTAAATAATCCCACAAAATAAGGGCTGACTTCTGACAAATTTAGTATAAATCAAAATTACAAATGCACCTCAACGTTTGCAAAAATTAGACCTTTGAGCAAAAATAAAAGTTGACTTCAAAATAAAAATAATGGTTCATTTCTAAATTAAGACTTCTAGCCTACGCATCAATGTGAAAGGGTGGATGATTAGTGGTTAATTTTGTAAAAATTTTGTTATAATTATACCCTTCTTTCGATCTTAAATATGGTTTAAATTAGATATTAATATATATTTTATGGTTATATGCAAGTTTAAATTGAAAAATGAATGAAATGAAATTTTAATGTAAAATTTAATAATAATAATAATAATATATAAAATTATATATAATACATATACATCATTATATGCATGCATGTAATATATATATATATAATATAATCTAATATATATGTGCTATGTGTAATACATATATATAATATATAATTTATTAATAACATTAAATTATTTTTATTTTATTTTTTAGGCATGAAGAATTCAAGCCCATGAAGACTTAAAGTCCATGAAGAATTCAAGTCCATGAAGAAATCAAACCCATGAAAAATTAAAGTCCATGAAGAATTCAAGCCCATGAAGAATTAAGGCCCAATTTGAGCAACCCATGGAAAATATTATTTGGAGAAGGCCCAAGGATTATTTTTAATCCTAATGAAGATTAAAAACCAATTTATAGAAATCTATTTTTATTTTTTATGTGAGAGCTTTATTAGGTGTGTTTTTTAGCTAAAATCCATTTAACTATTAGGTGAATATTATAGCTAAAATCCATTTAACTTTATGAGTGCTTTATTAGGTATGTATTTTAGCTAAAATCCATTTAATATTAGGTGTGTATTATAGCTAAAATCCATTTAACTTTAAGTGTGTGAGTGCCCATTAGATATAATTATGTCTAATTGAATAATTGAAATTGTGTGGTTTGTATTGCATCTTGTGGCCTATAAATAGCTCACTTGATTGCATTTGTAAGTGTGATTATTATTCTTGAATCAAAATTTAGTTATTTCCTTAGAATTCTCTCTTTGAGAATTGCTTTTGTTCTCTTTCATTTTCTTTAGTATTTTCTCTTGTGATCTTACTTTCTTCCTTTCTTCTTTTAAATTCTTATGTCATTTATTATTACTTTATTATTCACCGCCTAAATGGACGGTTAGTTTATGCCTTTAAATTCTTGCAATTTTAATTCTTGTATTTTAATTATCTACCGCCTAAATGGCCGGTTAGTTTCTTCTATTTTAATTCTTGTCATTTAAATTCAGTTATTTAAATTATGTCATTTAAATTCCTGTCAATTAATTTAATGGAGATGAGTAGCTAAATCTAATCTTGGGTTAAGGCAAGGACAGTGTCCAACGCCAATGATTCCCAAAGAAAGCTACGCTTTAAATGAGTAACATTGGTTTAAACTTCAATATGAGTTTGTTTTGATTATTGAAAAATCACTAGGTTTGGATTGGAGCGTAAACCTAACTTAGAGCTTTCATGTCACGTATGAGAGTTACTAGAACTGGAAACGCTATCATACCCAAACCCGGATGATTAATTTAGTTGTTTTGTGTATTAATTGTAATTAAATTTATGGTAGTTTCTTAAATTAGAATCCCGCATATCATGTATGGGGATTGCTTAAACTAGAGCTATCATTATCTTTAATTGCATTTAATAACAAATCCTCATATATGAAATTAAATTAATGTTGCTAATCTTTTATGCTAATATTTGGGAATCAACGGGTTGGCACTGAAATTGTCTTAACTCAAGTACTTTCCAATTTCATATTCTCACGTTCAGTATTTATTTCAACTTCTGTCTTGCTTTATTTTCTAGTATTTGTTATCTAAAAAAATCATAAAAAAACATGTTATCAATCCATCTAAATGCGTGTGCGTGTGTGTGACATTCTTTTTTTCTTTTGCCATAAATAAATCTCTCAGTGGACGACCTGGACTTATCCAGAAAGTATAAATTTAAATTTGAACTACAACTGCACTCGTACACTGACGAGTTTAAACCTCTCGCCTAAATAAATAAAAAAAATATAAAATTTTTATTGTGTTTTGTTTTGTGTTTTAATTGCAGGGTGAGAGTGCAGTCAGTGGATGAGATTATTAGAAAGAGTAGGTGCACGTGGGTAGGGGAGGAGTCAGGATATTTAAGTAGTGGGGCAAACAACGATGACAAAAAAACGTAAAACTTAAAATTATAATTAAGTGCCATAAGAATAACTTTAGAAAATTATAATGAATAAAATTGAGTAAGATGAATCAACTTATTCTTGTCAAATGTATGAAAAGAATTATTTGTATTCAAACATGTTACACAAAAAAGTAACTTAATATTTGTCTTAGTGAAATGACTCTTGAGCTCATGAAGTGATTTATTTATCACCTAATAAAAAAGTTTAACTCTGTGATGATGCATATTAGTATGAGTGTCAAGAAAAAATCTTCATTGAAACTCAATATAAGGGTTAGAGAATGTGAGAAGAGAGGGAGAGGATATTTAAGATGGATTGAAATTATAAGTAAAATTATCATAATACCCTTAAGTCTTTAAAATCTTTATATATATAAAAGTAATACAGTCTTGAAAAAATAAATTCCCCCCAAAACTTGCATTAATGATTTATAATTAATATTTATTGCATTAATAATTTATATTTTATAATTTGTATTAATAATTTAAATCTTTCAATTGCTTTGGAATAATAAGTAGTAATAAAATTTTTCTCCAAAACTTGCATTAATGATTTGTATTTAGTACTTATTGCATTAATAATTTATATTTTGTAATTTGCATTAATAATTTAAATCTTTTAATTGTTTTGAAATAATATGTACTAATTATTGTAAAATTAATAATGAATTTTAAATACAAGAGTTTTTCAATGCTAATCATGGGGTTTTCAATACATTATTATGTGAATATTAAATATTTAATTAATCTGTCAATCAATTAAAAATAAATACTATTTATGAGGAGTATGAATAGACACTTAAACTATTAATTAAGTCACAAAAAATTATTTATTTATATAAAGTATTTTGCCAAGTGTCAATTAATGGTGAATTTTTTCCCTCAAAAACTTGCATTAAATCAAAGGTTGTGATTAATTAATTATTAATTACTTTAATCATTATATTATAGTCTTGAAAATGTGATATCTTAACAAATTCATAAAAAATCATTTAAGGTTGTCAAATGCTAGGTTTTTTCAATGCTAATTAATATTTAAGGTATCACATTTTTAAGACTATGGAAGGAATCAAAATTCTTATTTTTAAAATTTTGTTATTATTGAAAAAACTTATTTTACTCATATTTAAGAGTTTTAATTTATAATTATAATTATAATATAATAAATAGAAAATAATGAACATCTTTTAGTGAATATATTCTAGATTTTATAATATTTATTTATAAATAAATATAATATAATGAATAAAATTTTTTATAAGTATTTTGTCAAGTGATCTATTTAATATGTTAATTATTCTTTAATACATTGAATGACAGTATATTGAATTAAAAGTGTTTTTCATTAGCATATTGAATAGTAAATAATTAATTAAACTTAAATTTTGATAAATAATTGAAGATTACAAAAAAATTATAATTATCAATTCTGTTAAAATTATTTAAAATAATAAGTTTATTTTTTATTTTTAAATTAAATTCTTTCGTGTATCTCATAGGTTCACCATTAGTTTTTTAAAACAAAAGATTAGTTGGGAGAGTAAAAATGTAAACTTAAAATAAATATAATAAATTTTTAAAAACATTTGTCTAGGTAATGGGGGAAAATAAGCTGCCCCCGCTGTAGATCCGCCACTGCACATGGGTAACCAAAAAGTACGTGGACTTTTTCAAAGATCAACCCACATTGACACAATGAGGGTTTTTCATCTAAGAGTAAGGAATTGAATTAGTAATCTATAATTTATCAAATTACACAGACGTATGATATATATTTTTGTAACACTTCGCATCAAGTTATAGAAATATTTGGAATAACTTATCCTAATGAGTTTACATGAACTTCCTAAGGGGTCACCCATTCTTAGATTTTTTCAGGTCAAGTACGTTTAATCCTGGAGTTATTTGTCTACATTCAGCCTAAAAAATATCTAACTAATAGTGTTTCTTTCCTCACTTATTCTCGATGTATACTACCATTTTTTGGGCTCTTAGGTGTTACGCACATCGTGTCATGATGGGCCTACAACTACGAGTCAGGTCATAGCTCTCGCCCTTCGAAAATCAAGAGCCTCACCGCACTTGTGAGCTTCTCAATCACCCTCTTGGTAGTCGTCCTCTGAACGACCAAAGTGGGATGAACTCGATGCATCCACATGACACTATAAGAAATTGGGAGTTACAAACGCCCAAAAATGATCCACAAACATTGGCAAAAGTCATGTTGTCATTTATTTCTACAATTCTGACAAATTTAGTGTTAAAGTCAATACTAAGAAAAGGTATTGGTATTGGTAAATATGGTTCAATTTATTTGGTATTTTTTTTGGATTTTTCAATATTTGTACAATCGTCAATAATTTTCTCCTCATCAACGATTCAAAAATGCTAGGGAGACGCTGAAAACATTAGAGAATAGTCCATTTATTGAGTTTATAAATATAAAAAAAGAAGGAAAGAAAATGTCTATAAGTTATACCTTTTCACTTACTATTCCAAAATACTTGGAAGTACTAAAAACATCAAGAAGCAATTCATTTTCAACGAGGACATAAACGATATTGATGATTCAAAAGTCAAGGTGGTATGGAAAGCTTAGGCTACGTTTTCTTTGTTGTTTTAAAGTTATTTTTAGTTTTTAATTTTTTAAAATAATGAAAAAGTGTTTTTTTTATTATTTTTAAAAATATATTTTTGAAAACAAAAAAAAAATTGTAAAGAAAACTCAAAACACCAAAAAGTTATTTTGAGTATTTTTATCCAAAACAAACTCTAAACTTTATTTATTTATTCATATTTTATTATTGTAATGGGAAAAAACATTACAAAATTCATTAACTTTAAAATGTATATATATTTTTAATAATATATTAATATTAAATATTTCTAATTTACTAAATAATCAAATTTATTGAATAAAATATCATTAAAAATTTATTTTTAAAATGACAAAAAGAATGTGTTTTCAATTTTCTAAAAACAGATTATTAAAAATGAATTCAAAAGTCAAAACAAAAAATTGAAAAATAAAGAGAATGCAACCTTATTTTCTAAAATGTTAGAAAAACTTATTTTCCTTATAATGGAACAATAATTATAAAGCAAGTAAATGCAACAACCAATTGATAAAAACAATCTCAACAAAACTTACTTATAAGAGAACTTTTGAACATGAATCCTTAAGATTTCTAATACCTCTGTGTGTCACTACACCAAAGTAGAGATATCCCTACTTTGGTGTAGAGATATCTCTATGGACTTGAAATGACTATTGGACATGTGAAGCATCAAGGTTGGGGTAATCCAAATAGTTTAATAATTTTTATATTATTTTTTTTACGAGTATAAATACATTTCAATCAATTATATTATCAGGCGAGTACAATCATTAAAACATAATATAATTATTAAATTATAATATTTATAATCTTAAAACCTTTAAAACGAAATATATATTCTATTTGAGACATTTACATGTCGACCTCCACAAACATCGTAAAAAATCTAAAATTCTAAAAAAATATTTATGAATGATTGTAAACGCATTCAAATTTCGAGAGTTTTTGAGAGATGTGGTTGGGTTGAAGCAAAATACAAGATATATAAGGAATTTGATACTTTGAGAGTAAGAATATGATCCCCAAGACCTCAACCTAGAGTTTGAGCATGTTCAGACTTAGGTTTAGGCTTTGGTTTTGGATATATAAGATAATGTGTCTTGAGAACTTGGTTTAATTTAACTTAATGATTAGATAGTGTTGGAAGCTTGACTTAACGGGATGAGTTGTTTAAAGAAGAAAATTCATAACAAACAAAAATATCGAAAGTAAACCACAAAAGTTGTCTCTTATAAAAATAACTTAAATTTTTGTAAATTGATAAGTAGATTGATTTAAATGAAATAAGTAAAGCGATACTTAGAGATGGGTACAAATCAAATTAATTATGGTATTTGAATAACCCTAATTATAGTGTAATATTTATAATTGTATTCAAAAACTTATCATAAAGTGTTATCTGAGTGTTGGGGGAAGGGGTCGGGCCACACCCCCCTTTTATTTTGTCTGCATCAAATAGATTTTATATTACTTGATACAAGTAATATAATATTCTTAAAAGTATTATACATGAATAATATAATATTATTAAAAGTGTCATATTTACTATATCATTAAGGCACAAGTCGTATTAGTAGGTAATGAGTTAAACTTCTAAAATCTTCATTTGAGATTTATTTTTTATGTCGAAATTGAAGGCATGAGCGATAAAAATTGTGTAAATACTATAATTCTAAGTGTGATATTTGATACGACCTAAAAAGACAAATAAGTGTAATTTATTTTGGGGGATTCAAATTTTGAAATTTAAAATTTGAACGCCCCCGGGGAGGGGGGGGGGAATAATAACAATAAACATATTTATTTTTAAAATTGAGAGGCATCATGATGTTGATGTCTGTGTTCATGTGAATCTTTTTCACTGGTTAGGCGACAGCCGGGGAGCGAGCTCCATAAATGTCGCGTGAGCCATGTCAAATGCTGCCCCAAGCAAGCGCTCGTTGACTGTCCCTTTTCGCTCCCAACAAGCAGCCAAAAAACCCTATCCCTCATCGGATAGATTCATTTCATGGATTCATAATTCATTCACGGGCTCCAGAGGGAACTTCACGGGAGAAACCTCACTATTCTGATCACGAAACTTCGAAAAACTCACAGATTCTCGCCGAGATTTCGACCTTCTCGGTGGGGTTTTTGTCGTAAATTCCCTTTACACATCTGAGAGGGAGAGGGAGAGGGATTTAATGCCCCGTTGCCGAGCACGTTGAGCTCCGGTACGCTTTTTTCTTTCTCGTTGGAGGTTTTCTAGCTTCCTACATGTGATCTTCGTGATTTGTGGTAATTTAGCTTTAGATCTTGCTGAAATTAGGGTTTGTTCTATATGATGTAATGAAGTTTTCTAGTTCTTTGCTTCAACAGTTGAATCTAATGTTTGGGTGCTTTTGTTTTGGACACATGATTTTCCTTTCCCACTTTCTATGCTTGGGCTTGAAAGGAAGAATGCAATTTTTGTTTCCTTTTCTAGTCTGTGTTTCATTCTCCTGTATTTTTATGGCTATTAATGATCTCAACTGTTTTTCGGTTCTTATTGGTTTGAATCAGGAAGTCAATCCAACTTGAATCTAACCAATTCTAGTTGAAGTAGATGGATTTCCCCCCCTCATTTTTACCAAATTACTCGTGTCTTCTTGTGTTTTTAATTATTATCCTGAGGACAAATTAATTCTAGCTCTGAATTGTTAATTTTTTTCAGCTTTGATTGGCCGATAGCTAAATTGATCTTCTGAATTTTGGAGATTTATAAACTTTTCTTTCTAATCAGATTTAAGACTTATTTCTTCGCCTCTCTCTCTCTCTCTCTCTCTCTCTCTCAAAATTGCCGCCTTCTTTTGAATATAAGCCGTTGCCCTTTAGCAATTGTTGCATGGGTTTTACTAGAACTTTTCTGATTATGAAGCATGAATATTTATGGTTCATTTACTTCATTGATCAGCCATTGGTAATTTCCCTTATCAGCCATATTATCTCTTGTTAATGGTGTGATAAAATTACATGGGCACAAGTTGTTGGCTAGTTGAATAAGTTTGACTTTTATTTTTTTGACTGATTTAGAAGTATCACTGCCTAGACTTGGTCTCATGTTTGCCTCCACTTTTTTGCTCCACTGGGAAACCTCTCTTTAACTGCTAGGTTTAACTGTAGTTTTGATCAGGAATTTACTATCTATCAGCCCTGAAAAATTGCTACGGTTGGTGACTTAATGTAGAGCCTTTTATGTTTCTTCTTGAGTTTATCTGCCTAGTTCTTGAAACCATCAGAAATGTGTTGAAACTAATTAACTGAAATATGAAGAAATCTATTAAAACAAAATGATGGCATTTCCTAAGTTGCATTACATATAGCAATCTCATTCTGGAAACAAAAGCTAACATTTCATACTTATCCTGTTACTACAGACAGGTTGTTGAATTGCTTTGAGGTGACATTGTCGATCCAGTTTTGGAGTTTACAAACTTCTTCAGAAAAGAATCCCCTAAAATTGTTCAATGATGGGGGACAACATGGTTCCTACGCTCAAAGCTATAAAGGGTGGTGGAGGATCCGTCAAAGTGGGAACCACCGGGACAATTGGTACCTTAATGTCAAGGGAATTAGAATCTGCTGCAAAGTCCACAGCTCAACCTCCAGTATCATCTAGGAACGAATCTCATACAGATTCTATTTCAGTTTCTAGTGATGCTATTACTTTTAAAAGACTAAAGCCAAGAACTGTACTGGATGAAGCAAGCAGCAGCAGCAGCTGCAGCCGCACTGCCATCAATAAGAAAAACCCTGAAACTGCTCGGAAGACTAAACACCAGAACCGAAAAACCCAGCAAATACCAATGCTCTACTCGGATAATATTTCCTTAGACGGAACTCCTAGTAGAGAGAAACCTGATAAAAGAGGATCTTACATAGTTGAAGTTGTGGACCTGAAGTGCGGCAACACAGAGAGGACATGGGCCAACCCTATAACGAATAGATTCAAGGAACTTGGTTTCTCAAAGCTTATGAGAGTGTCGTCTAAGTCTGAAACTTCTCCACATCAGCTCTCAGGTTCCTGTAATTGCATCTTGTAATCGTGCTTGGCTGATTGCTGTCTGCAACTTCCACCGTAGAACACATACTTGGCACAAGCTTGCTTCCTCCTTTCTTCTTCTTTCTTGGTGTTGTTATTAAAGATCCATGCTTCAGGCTTGAGTAACTACTCGTGGAGGCCTCTTCTGTTAGTTGACACGGGAGCTGCTCAGAATTATCTCGGCAGCCTACCCGGTTAAAGTACTCAATTTCTTTCATTATAAGAGATCCAACGGTTCCTCTGGTGCCTATTTCAGCTAAAGTTGTTGCTGCCATTTTCTCTGGGATTGTTGTGGCCAAAGTGCTGGACTTATACATTATTTTCTGTTTGGTTGGATAGGAGGTGGGTGCTTGTGGATGAAGAGCTGCCTCTGGATCTTGCCTTGGTAGACAAGCTGCTCTGTATCCTGGGCATTCTTGATGGGCCTTGCTCCTGGTATACATACTCACATGTTGAACTCTTTATCTAAAGTGAAGAGCAGTGTAGTTATAGAATTGGTTGGTGCCATGGTCATTGTAATCATGTGTAAGCAGTTGAAACAGTAAGTTACCTACCTCCCGTACAACCCTCTAACTACTATGGGGTCTCAATTCTGATATTTTCTTTCGTTGGAACCTTGGCTGATTTCTGAATAATTGTTGCATTATGGGTTCACAATATGCTATTTTCCTTGTTTCTTAAAATTGTTTGAACAAACCCCCCCCCCCCCCCCCCCCCCCCCAAAAAAAAAATCAAACCTTAATCCTACTATCTTGGGTATGGCTTACTGAATTTTAGCACACCAATCATTTATGTTTATGACTTTATTTTCTGTAAAATCCTCGTAACAGTTTTATAATAGCTGTTAACTACTTAATGCAACTACTTTTCTTTATTCGGCTTGGGACCTAATGCAAGTTGGAATCTACAGGCAAAGTTTTGAAGGGCAACAAAAGAAAAACTTGAAAATCGAAAAAGAAGGGAAGGTTGTTGAACCTATCATCTCATCACATAACCCAAACAGTACCATATGATGAGAAGGAAAGGTGAAAATAGCGATCTACTTTCGGTGGATTGATAGTAAAAGTAGCTCCTATGATAGGATAGTTTATCCTCATTGTCTCAAAATAGTAGGGAAACAAAAAAGGGTTGTTCTTCTGTTTGGTAGAGGAAATCTATGTTCTTTTTGAAATACTCAATGTAAGGGTATCTTTAAGCAAAAATTATTTATCCAGAAGAACTAATCAAGGGGATGGAGAGCAAGATAAAAACACATAAACAACAAAATGATCAAGCCTTAATCTCGTTTGAAGTTCGGTGATATAGATATTAACTTGTCAAGCATCTTTGTTGATGATTATATTTTCTGTAAATCTAGAAAAAAACACATGTATAATTCGTAAATGCACTTAATGCAGCAGTTGCCAGTTAGATATGGAAGGGAATCATCCTCACTTTGTTCATATAGGTTGGTCTTCAGGGAAAAGGCGGAAGTTAAATGAAGAGGAAAGATGAGCCATTTATTGGTCATTTCTTCCTCTAATTTATGAATTGACTGATAGCCATGTGATATACACAATGTGGTTGGAAGCAAATTGATTGATCCAGTCATCCATTCTCCCTTCGGCTTCACAGGACAGAGTTTGCTCTGCAGGCACCCATGAAAGCTTTTTAAGTTATTAACTTTTGAAGGATCTTGATGGTTTTCTTATAAGTTTTTAAGTGCAAGATTTTCGATTTTAATCATCGTATGAATGACAATTTATAGTAAGACATCCCGATAATTGACGAGCACGAATTAAAAGTTATATAGATTGAAAAGAAAAGGACACCTTTTTAGATATGGCAAAAATAGTACATCCAAACTTAATAAATATTTATATTTATTTATTAGGAGTGTTATTATTAATCGATGAATAAAAAGAAATTGAGGGAGAAAGTAACTTTTCAAGTGAGTCGGTTTCGATCTTGGAACCTTACATAGCGAACCGAGCGCACTTCCGCTGCACCGGCGTGATAAAGGCCAGAGGTGAGAAATATAAAATAACTTATAGGTTTATCAATGAAGTGGATAAAGCCTTGGGTTTGGTGGCTGAGTTCGTAATCGTTCCTCTGCAACTCCAAGATCATGGCCTCCCTCTTCTGTACCGTGCAACCAATCTTCGCCTCACAATCCCGCAATTCTTCACCTTCTTCTTCATCCCCAAGGTTGCCCAAAATCAAGACCCAGTTTCTGGGCGTTGCAAAGAGGCTGGGATGGGTCAGACCCGCCAGAATCGGACCCAGCAGCAGCGGCTCTAGAGCTACTTGCTGGTTCCGTTTCGGCAAGAATGGGGTTGACGCCGAAGGCGCCGGCATTTACGGCAGTCAAACTCGCGACGACTTCGACCGGGACGATGTTGAGCAGGTAGGTATCCACCCTTCTCCATATGGTTGTTCCATCATATCTAGTTTCCGCTTTCGTTTCTTGATCACATTATGTTGGATTTCGGACCTTCGTTTGGAAGATTGGCTTGAGTTTAAGAAATCTATGAAATACAATCGTATCAATTATCTCGTAAAACTTTTCTTATCTGAAGATTGACGATTAAACTTCATCTCCTCATTTCCTCATTCCCAAGTTGCCTCGAGATGGGCATTTGGCGTAAATTTTTCTCTTATTATTCTTTTCAATGACTTCTAGAAGTCAATTGACAACTGATTGGTGAGACCAAAAATGCTGCTTGGCTACG
Organism: Diospyros lotus; assembly: GCF_014633365.1. NCBI lineage: Eukaryota > Viridiplantae > Streptophyta > Magnoliopsida > Ericales > Ebenaceae > Diospyros > Diospyros lotus. The sequence continues at coordinate 23,415,237 of NC_068347.1, forward strand.
AAGATGGTGGATGCTGCAAGAGTCTTTCAGGGTTCTATTGGTAGTCTACTGTTTGGCCGCAAGAGCAAGTTTGCTCCATCATGATCGGAAAATCACATGTTCAAGTCAGGAAACAACAGCCTCTTTACTAAATAAGAGTAATTCTGTGTATAATTGACTTTCCCATTCTGAAATACGGGAGCCTTGTGCTCTGTGTTCACCTTTAATGATTTTGGTAGAGGAAACATGTGAGAGGAAGAAGAACAACCCAGACCACGGCAGCTGCAGTGATCAGTAAGGTTTCTAAGGTCTATTAACCTGTGAGCATATTGTTATAATCTCAAGAACTACTTCCAAGTTCCAGGTACTGCCATGGCCATGGGCAGTCTCTGGGTATGTAATTGAGTAGAGTGTGTTGCGGAGATAATGTGCTTCCAAACTTCTTGGCACAGAAATTGGAGAATTGTAAAGCATTGTGCTTTGTTCGGCAAATTAGCAATTCTACAACTAAAGTTAATGTATACTTGCTCCCTGAATAGATATACAAGAGCTACATGTATCCATGAGGAATTAGGCTAGTTAAATTTTAATGTTTGACATTAGGGTTTAGGTTTCATTTGAACTTTAGAATTTGGATTTTATATTACATTTTTTTTGTTGAGATAATTATAGTGAGAGTAAATGACATCTTAGCAAGGATTTCAGCCTATAAATAGGCTTATGATGTAATCAGAAAGAAACTAACTCATTTGATTTTATTGATGATTTTCTCTCCCGGAAATATATTTCTCTTGCTTGCTCGATTGCTCGCGCTTTTGTCTTCCCCTGTTTAATTCTCTTTCTATTTTTGTGCAATCTTTCTACTGTCTCACATCATTTAGGCTCTCCTCTCCATCTCTGTTTAATAAAAGAGAAAAACATCTTGGTCTTATTTCTTTGATAGATTGATAAAAGACCATTTCTGCTCTCTCTTAAGATGGAAAGTTAAGGAATCCTTGTGTTAATGTAATTTAGATATACAAAATTCAGGTAAAAGAGAGTTTGATGTATTTCTTTTGTTACTAAGTGCAGCCACACAGCATATATAAGACTATGCAGACTGCATGTTACACATCAAAGCAAAACTGAATCCTTTTTTTCTGTTTTTTTCAGTTTCTTATCACCATTTCAATGTAAAAATGGTATCATGCTTCCATTTGATTTCCAGTTTAGGTCCCGAGCTGCCACAACTTTTTGACATATTTGGCATTACGATCCCATATTTCCTCCCCCAAAGAATGGATCATTGTCTTTGTTGTTTCAGCAATTATATCATTCAGCATGAAAGTTATTTTCACCTTAATCATTTTACGGTTTATATAATCATCGTTTCAACTAAAGTCCATTCTTCTGTGTTTTGATGAGCTGTTTCCCCTGTCAAGACTAAAAAGATAGTTCATATTCTGCAGTACTTCAACTACATGGGAATGCTTGCTGTTGAGGGTTCATACGACAAGATGGAGGCTCTTTTGAGCCACAACATGCACCCAGTAGACATCTTGTTGATGATGGCTGCCTCAGAAGGCGACAAACCGAAAATCGAAGAGCTACTAAGGGCTGGGGCTGATTACACTGTCAAGGATGCAAATGGTCTCACTGCACTTGATAAAGCAAACAGTAATGAAATTAAAGATCTAATCCTTGGCTTCTCTGCTAAGAAGGCTTGACATTAGAGCTTTGTTGCAAGTCTTTGAATTTGCATCTGTTTTTGTTCTTCTCCTCATTTTGAATTCTCCTGCCTTCCAGTGTCTTCCCCTCCTGCCTTCCAGTGTCTTCCCCAAGCTGTAATTTTATTACCAGAGGTCGTCAGACTTCGCCCGAAATCTTTCATTCTCGTAGTTAAGGTTGGCTATATGAATTTTAACTCGTTTGAAAAAGAAAGAAAAAAACAAAGAATCTAATGCAGCTCCGATGTTATCTATGATTGTTTAAAAAATATGAGATTTGTTTCATACATCTTGGATAAAAACAGCAAAAATCTTCTTCCATATGCTCGCTTGGCAACTTCTCCACCAATTTTCTCTTCATATATTTCCTTCAACCAGATAGAGAAAGGAAAGAAAATTTTATTTTTTCTTTGCTTTCTTCTTTCTTTAAGTCACAAGGCAATCAGATAAGAACAACTTTTAAGATTTTATTTTATTTTTTAGTTTCTCTCTTTTCAGTATAACAGTTATTTCCATTTTCTTTCTGCTGCCAAAACCTGTGTATTGAAACCCACAAAAAAACAAGCATTTGTTTCATTATTCCATAAAAACATAGACAGAATAATTATTAATTAATAATATTCTAATGCTTGGGAAGTGGCAAACATGATGAAAGCAGAGCAGACACCCAAGCTTGCTTCGAACTTGGAACCATTCAACTGGCCCATCTTTACTTGCTGCTAACTTTCATGTCACCAATTTAAAGAAGCAAGCTCCATGTGCTCCACCCAGCCATTTACATTTACTAAGCAATATTCATATTTCATAGTAATTAATATATATATCATTAATTAATTAATAAAAATATTTTTAAATAAAAAATAAAATTTAATAAATGCGCGCATTTGCCAAAAATATATACTGTCCTTACCTCTTTTTCATGTAAAACAGTTGAGGCTACCTTAATTGTCTGATGAGCATGCATTCATGCATTCAATAATAAAGAGTAGTGAAGGATTAATTAATTAAACCAAGCCTCTATAAATTAGACGACCTTCCAGCTCCAGCCACTCCAAGCCCAAGGCCACTTCCCATGCATGCATGATGCATCATCCTCCTCAAGCCATAATGCCTGCTATTAAGCTCTGTTTCCCACTGCTTCTCTGTGCTCTTCTTCTTTCCGCTTATTTTTCCACCCCCACCCAAGCAACAGCAGCAGCCGAAGCAGAAGCAGAAGCATTTCAGGACCAGAAAGATAAACTGCTTCCCACTTACGATAATATTCCTGGTTATCAAGGCGATGCTGCTGCCGGCGGGGGGGCGCCTCCATTAGGCTTTGGCGCCGGTGGACAGTTTGGTGCCGGAGCTGGTGGCCGGTTCGGCGGCGTTGGAGCTGGGTTTGGCGGCGGAGCTGGTGGCTGGCTTGGCGGCGGACCTTAACTTGAGAGCGTGAATGATCAGTTACTGCCTGTCTGCCTAGTACTATATAGCCTGTAGCTAGCTAGTAGTTAAATAAGCTTAACTAGCAAGATGAAGACCCAGAATTTAGTTGCATCTCTTATGTGATGTTTGAGGGCTTTTGCTATATACGTGTGTCACAGTGTCAGTGTGTGAAAAATCTGGAGTGATGTATAACTAGAAGCCAGCTACCTAGCTAGTTTCATCAGCTGCTATATATATATAATCCATCCATCTAGCTATGTGTCTCTTCTAATTAAGCTGTTCTTTGTGTTGTGTTGGTTGGTTAGCCTTGGTATAACATTCATTATATATCAAATGTGCAAATAATAGTCCACCAATCAATTTACAGACTTAAAAAGACGGAAAATGAGTCATCTTTGATGACTTCCTTCAATGGCTACTACACATTCATATACATATAAACTCTATATGTATTCCTCATTTTTATACTTATTTTAATTTTAAAATGAGACTAAGAAACTAACTAATTAAAATCCATTGTGGACCCAATTACATCCTACCCAGATCCGTATCATATTAGCAACATTATTGATCAATTGAATCAAATCAATCAAATTAATTTAATTCTAATTGATTATCTGGATTATCTAAGCCTATATATATATATATTTTATATATATGGATAATGTTATTTGGTTGTGACGTCCCGGTCTCCACTACCACATGTCACCGTAATCCACAATTACAATTTTGGCTTATCTCAAAGGACGGCTATGTTCTGCCAACACAAAGTATTAAAATAATATAACGCCTTGGGTGGGGTCTAGGCTTCTCCGCCTTTAACTATCAAGAACTCGGGTTGTATAAATGCAATAGACAGTTGAACGAACATGTGAAGTGGTAGCTTCAAGTAAATGATATAGCTGGAATTTCGCTATAAAAAAGTTATAACCGAGCTGTTGTTGAGGCTGGTGAGTATGAGAACCTGACATTTGTGGAAAAAGATTGTAAAAATTACATTGATAAGGTGAGAAAGTTAAGACTTGGGAAAGGAGATGTTGCTGCTATTCAAGGGTATTTTTCGAAAATGCAAACCCTTTGTCCAGGTTTCTACTTCAATGTTGACTTAGACGAAAAGTGTTGATGGAGGAATGTATTTTGGGCAGATAATAGGTGTAGACAAGCGAATAAGGAATTTGGTGATGTTGTGACATTCGGCACCACATACCTAACTAATAGGTATGACATGCCATTTGCTCCATTCGTTGGTGTAAATCACCACGGGTAGTCGACACTGTTTGGATGTGGTCTACTTTTGAACGAGGACACCAGGACTTTTGTGTGGTTGGTTAGGACATGGTTTTAGTGCATGGAGGATCAGGCTCCCACTGGAATAATCATTGATCAGGATAAGGCTATGCAAAATGCAATTGAGATAGTTTTCCTTAACACGTAGCACATGTGGTATTTGTGGCATATACTAAAGAAGTTACCAAAAAAATTTGAGAACCATAGTTGCAAGGCTTCAATTCTTTTGGTTGTACATGACGTGGTGTACAAATCACATAGTCTTAAAGTATTCGAGCAAGGCTGAAGTTCAATGATTGAGAAATATGCACTGCACGACAACGATTGGTTGTCAAGACTATACACACTAGGAGCTTGTTGGGTGCCATGTTTATATGAAAACTAGTTTTGGGGCATGGATGTCAATAACCCAGCAGAGTGAGAGCATGAATGCATTTTTCGATGGTTATGTACATTCAAAAACTTCATTGAAGCAATTTGTTGAACAATATAAGCGAGCATTGAGGTCTAAAGTTGAGAAAGAGTTTCAAGCCGACGTTAAGTCATTTTCTCAAATGGTGCCATATGCATCGAGGTATCCCATGGAGAAACAATTTTAAGAAGTGTACACAATCTCAAAATTCAAGGAGTTTCAAGATGAGTTAACAGGGATGTATTGTGAGGTTGTGTCTATCGAAGAGGGATCACTGGGTACGAGATACGAGGTGCGCGAAGATATCATATTTGATGAAAGATTCAAGGAGACAAAGTTTTTAGTTGTTATTGACAAGGAGAAAGGCGATTTTGTTTGTAGCTGTCATATGTTCGAGTTTAGGAAAATAATTTGCAGACATATTGTCACAATATTTATTCGAGATGGTATCAGATCACTTCCCGGCAAGTATATCTTAAGGTGATAGAGGAGAGATGTCAGTTGATCCTACATAAGAGTGAAGATCAATTGCAATGGTTGGATTAGTACGCTTAATTAGTTAAGATACGATAAGTTGTGTAGTGTGTTTGCGAAGGTTGCAGACTTGGTTGTAGATGACAAAGATCGTGTCCAGGCAACTATGGATTGGATGGAATCTCAATTGACTGCATTGAGCAAATCTAATGCGAAGCCAAGTTGTGGTAGTAATATACATGTTGAAGATAGTGTGCAAGAACAAGTTCCTGATTCTGGATAGGCAGCTACAGCTTCAAGTGGGCAAATTTTGGATCCAAGATGCTCGTAGATAAAATGAGCCCCTAGGAAATTTCGTAAGAAGGGCCCAATGAAAACGGGTTCCAAGAAAGAGAAGGTATACTTTAATCTATTTTTATTTACCTAATAATGTAGTGCTCAAATTCCCAATTGTAATGACTGTTACTTTCATTTGATGTCTAGGTGGGATCCTTGAAAGTAAGCCAAGGTAATGCCTCGATGCAAAACATTGTTGAAGACGGTCAGGCATTCAGTGAAGGTTTTACAGAAGAAGCACAATATCACGCTTTGACATCGATCTCGTACTCACAATTAATGGTAAGTACTTGGATGAGATTAGGGTAATAATCTAAGTTGTCATTTTTAAATTTTCGCAAGTTCCTTTAGGTTATATCCTAATGCTTTCGTTTTCTTTTAATTTGCAAGTTTCTTTTGGTACGGCTCAGCCCTTCACGCCAATGTATGCGCCCCATCCATGACCCGATGACAACCCACCAAATGTTTGAGGCATTCATTCCAAGTTCTTCTTACCAGCCATCTCGTTTTATTTTTTCTTCTTATTTTCTATTTTGTTCTTGCATTTTATTTATTGTAAAAACGTTAAATCAAGCTAGCATATTGTAATTCTTCCAATAGGCATGATGTTACACTTTATCTTGCAGGTGATGGATATAGAAGGACATGGATGGCCAACATCCAAGATGGTTTCAACCACTAATGAATGTTGGGTTGATCAATTCTATCTCATGTTGTGTTTTTTATGGAAATTATGATTAATTGCTTTTGTTTTAGTGTTGTAACCCTTGCAGTTACATTTTTATATCTCATATATGTAAAGCATGACATGTATTTAAGGGGAAATGGGTAAGTATTACTTTATTTCTTTACTTTTGTTGTTGGTGTGAGAGTCATTACATAATTTGATAATCATCATGTGATCTATTTCCAATGTAACAATTATATTTTCATACATATGTAGATTCTATTTTTGCGCTGCTTTATCAGGTGCCAAATGAATTGAGGAGTATGGGTCTTGCTATCTGTTGGAGTGTGATACCCAACAAATCCAAGGTGATGATGGTAAGATCGGGTAAGTATAAAACTATCATAGGCTTTGATCCAGGATTGATAGATTTAAAGAAATGTCCAAACCCACTTATAGGAAGACCAATAAGAAGATGGCCCAAGTAAATTTTTCTTGTCTTTAAGGAAAGCGGGCTTGGCCTAGTTGCTCAAACAAGAACCAAACCCAACCCATTAGCTCACCTATTTAAGGCTTGGTTTAGGTTTTCCTTGGGACCGATTCTTAGTTTTACCTTAGTGGGTCTTGGACAGATAAATCTGAGCTTTGAAACCCTCAATTAATCTCCTCCATCATTGGCGATTCATCCGAGCTCAACAGGGAGTTTTTTAGAGATTGTTGATTATGCCGAGCTATTCAGAAGGTAACTATTATTTGTTCATTATTGTTTTTACGGTGAAGCTGTTTATTTGTTAGCATAGAATTGAGTGTTACTGATAATTCCTTTCTTGTTTATTTTTTCTGAGACAGTGTGGTAGGAGGAAGCCTGTAACACCCAGGATTTTTATAAGAGTGATCTCTTTTAAAGAAGAATATAATGGGTTCAGGATTCAAGAGAGAATAGGTAGATTTCGGGCAAAATATAAGGTGTTTTTGGAGATTTTGAGCAAAAGTGTAATTTCTCAAAAATAATTGGAGGCCATTTCGGAGTCAAGACTGGTACCTAAAAGTGAAGAAGGATTGTAAAAATTCTTAGAAATGGAGGAATAACATTTTGAGGGCCAAAATGAGATTTTCAAAAGTTACAAAGGGTAAAAGTGTAATTTATGAAAACTGTGGGCCGAAATGATAAAAGCCAAAAGTTTAGTCATCATGAAGCTAGAAAAAAAATCAGCAATTGACCAATAATAAATGGCCAAGTGTCCCCTTAGTTGTCACAATTTGATTGGTTATAAGCTTTTATAAATTAAGCTTTTGGGAGAAAAGTTAAGGCATTTGGGATTAAGATCGGGCCAAATTTTTGTGGGTTTGAGAGGTCTCTAAGAGAGAACTGAGGGAGATGAGTCTATTCTTGAGAGAGATGGAGAAAATCTGCAAGAAAAATGAAGGAAATCGGTGAAGAAACGAAAGAGTTACGGGTTTAGGGAGGAAATCTGCGCGTCGTCAGAATCTAGGCCCGAATCCTTGAAAAATAGCGAGGTAAGTTTCGTTTAATTTTATAATCTTGTAGAGCGAAGAAAGAAGGAGGTATAGGAACAAACGGGGGTTGAATCGGAGTTAAAACGAATGAGAAAGCTTGAAAAACCGAGCTATTGTGCAACCGTCGCTGGAGAAAACACGGCCTGTGTAATACATGCACCGCTGCTGGTCGCGAGTGGGGGCGTGGGTCCCCTTCTAGAGGCATGTGAGAGCGCGTGCGGGGCCTTTTTTACCTAAATTTTGCACAGTTATTCCTATATTTATTCCCTACAAGCCTATGTAAAAATATTTAACTTTGGTTTTACGAAATCTTAGGTTTTATGCATAACAGCCTAACCGACGATCGTGAATAGTACCGGGTCAGGTAAATTTGGTGGGTGACTCCTCCTCTTTGAACTCTTGCATCTCTTACATGTTGTACTTTCATTTAGGTGGTTTGCACATCATTTAATACCGTTGGTTCGCATTTTGATACACTTGGACATACATCACTACATTCATGGCTAGTGGCATTGAGATGGGTTGCATCATGTACGTGGTCTTGGACCACACTATCCAAAGTCAGGGAATGGCTATGGCTTTTTGATAACATGATGGCCCGCGGGGGTGATTTCAACGCCCTGGCGTCCCTACCATCGGGTTACTTCACGACATACTACATAATGCATTTGCATGCACATTCAATACTGAGTTATCCATTTAAATATCACTATCTAACTTGAGTGTTTTATACCCCTGGAACATTCCACGTTCCAGGTGTAGCAAGTGTTTCAGGTACCCCGGGAGCAAGTAAAGGCAAAAAGGATACGACTACCTAATATTTGTTTTATTCTGTTTACGTTCCAATAAATCAAGTCATTGTAATCTAGCTACTAAATGACCATTTAAATCTACTACCAATTTCTATTCGAATGTCTTGTAAAATTAACTATATGGAAATACGAAGAATTGAAGCATGGTAAGCTTTTAAGCCAATCTTGTGGTATATTTATGTTCCTATTCGAATTCCAAAGGAATGCAATATACACATAACCATTTGTATTAACTACCATTTTGTCCTTAATTTTGGAAGTTCATATTTACGATAATATCATTACCTCATTTATTCAAGTCCTTTAAGGAATATCCTTGAAATGACCACCTACGAAAGACTCATGGTTCATAAGGTTATACGTGGGACACTTACATGTCAACCACCTAATAAATAAACATATTATCTCAGAAAGTAAAACCCTTTTTCGTGATGTCGTTCCGACTGCTTGAATACGTAAAACATGGAATCACAAGAAAGACCAAGACACGAGCTATGACATTTGTTTCTTGAAGGTTGCCAGTTTATATCTCATATTTGTCAAAAACCTTCCTAACACGCTTCTCTTGACTTGAAGTTTAATGACATTTAAATACCATAAGGAAATGGGATAAACGTTAACAAGTTAATTAACGCCTCCTATATTTAAATTTTGAAACTAGTGCGTTAGAACCGATCCTGGAATTTACGGGGCATTACAAAGCCGATTGAATAAGTTCAGGAAGTTGTTTCTCAAATAAGACAGTGTTTTTGACAGGTCATTTTCCTTTTTGGTTCATTGGATTATAGTTGTTTCCTGTTTTCTAGTGCCTATGTCCCTTTGTGGGCAGGTGTTATTATATAGAACAGTTTGGTGTTGTTGACAAGTTATATCTTATTTACTATTCTCATCAATCGCCACATATATCTTGTTCTTGATGATTGTTATAATGTCTTCTATAAGGGAGATGGGGTTCATGATTTTGGAGGTCTTAAAGCAACCACTCTTTTTATGCAAAATGATGGGAACACGAACATGGGCATTGGGTTCGTGTTGCTATGATGTTTTGAGTGCAATAATTTGTTCTTGTGTTTAGTGGATACTTTTGAATATTTGGATGTACATAAAAACCTTTTTTTTATTATTATTTTGAAACGGTAGAATTGATAATTCTTTGAGCTGTAAAGTTTGTAATTTTATTTTAATACATTGTTATCCTAATGCTTTCTATGTACAAATGTATAATTTATATAGAAAGTTCAATTATGATGGGGTGATTTTTGCCATACATTTGTTTGGATAAAGTTACCATCATCATAATTATTTGAATAATTACATTACTTTTTATCTTTAATTCAACAAAAAGAGAAAGTAAACGTAGTTATACCCTTTGCATATGTTTAGAGCTCGCCAAAAATGAAATTCGTTAAAAAAAATAACAAAATAGGAAAAATTGATTGTCTAAGCTTATGTGTTATTTTACTTTTTTTTTTTTTAAATTGTGATGTGAAATTCTTTAAAAAACTACTAGGCTAGTGGGATTTGCAGACTAGAGTCAAAGTATTTGTAGTCTAATTTTTTTTCAAAAATACTAAAATTTATAATATTTTTATTTAGTGAATCCAAGTTTCTACACATACATATTCAACAGGGAGTGCATATCAAAGTGAATCCAAGTTTTTACATATATTCAACGGGGAGTGGATATCAAAAAATATTTTTTTGAAAAGACATCATCTTTGGATCTATTCGTTTTAGAAAGTCAGATTTAGATGTCAATCTGAGTATAAACTAAAGTGATTCCTAATTACAATGATTGATTACTCGACCAGTTGGGGCAATACAGGGCCAAAGAGAAAGAGACAAATCCTTATCTAATATAATAATTATAATAACAAATTCGAGAATAATAAAAAAGTAATGTCCATCATAATAAACAATAAAAAGGGAAAGAAGGGCAACCTTGATTATGTAAGATAACAATAAATTACTAATAACTAAGATAACAATAAATTACAAATATAAAATTACATTAAAGCTAAATACCTAAATCTATTTCTGTCATTTTTTTATCACCCATAAACTAAACAAAAAAAAACCCAATCTTAACACTATCATACCCCTAACAAACCTACTTTCTTTTGTTTTATACTCTTGAAGTTTCATTTTTAATTTTTTATTTTCTTTTATAATATCGCTATGCTCTTTTTGAAACTTCAGTAACTTTTTTTTTTTCTTAAAACTTTTTCTTCACAAACCTTGACTTCTTGTAAAACTCTCCTTATCCAACAAAACTCTATATAATGTTTTCTCACGAGCTGTGCGTTTATCATCAATCCATCGAAACCATTTGCAATCATCATCATGTCCACCAAATCATCCAACAATTAATTTCATTCATATTAACGACCTATACATTTATAAGAAAATAAATTACCTTCCAAATCTAATACCTCAAGAATTTTCTTCTAGAATTAGTCTTAGTCTATGATGTGTAGCATGAAACAGATACATCGTGCTTACAGTGCCGGACCTGAAATTTGGGGGGCCTAAGGCGAAATGTAAAAATGGGCCCCCGAATCATAGAGTACATTTAAATTTTCTTTTGCCAAATTCATCCGACATCAATAAAGCCAAGTTAGCCAACATCAATAAAATAGACATAGGCAAGCTATCAAATAATCCAAATCTTCGAATATATCACAAACAAAACGAAATGAAAATGAATCGTGAAAGAGAAACTAACCGCTGAAAGTGAAAGTTGAAGCTGTTAGAACGGGAGATGCTATGGCACACACCAAGAGGGGGGGTGAATTGGTTATTTTAAAAACTTAATTGATAGAACTTGAAAAACTTTTTAATACAGGTTGAAGTTTTAATGATTTAAAATGTGAAACATATAAAATGACAAATGTGAATCAAGTGAGGAATTAAGGAATGCTTGGAAAGATAAAGATGATTTAAAGAACACAAGCACACAAGAACACCAAGATTTATAGTGGTTCGGCTTAACCCAAGCCTAATTCACTACCTTAGCTCCTCACTAAGGATTTTTCAAACCATCCACTAAAATCCCCTACTTAAACCAAGTAGGTCCTCTAGTCCGAGACTAGGAATTACAAAACCTCCCACTCAAATGGGCCCTCTAGTTATACAAGCTAGGAAAACAAGAAATATATAGTTGGAGAGAATCTAAGAGATGAATCTCTTAGTTACAATGTCTCTCAAAAATGATACAAGGCTTAAATGAATGTAAACAAATTAAGATCATAGCCTTGAAGAGAGAAAATTGAAGCACAGTGAATGTAAATAGAAACGAGTGTAAAATGTAAGCTCAATTCAATTCGTTCCTGTCCATTAACCTTCTCTTGATCATCTATGACATGTATATATAAGTGTCCCACGAAGTTGAAGAGAAATATAGCCGTTTGGAGCCGTTGGGATTTGAAAAAATAGCCGTTGGAGCTTTCTGCAAAAAGAAATAGTAGACAGAAAAAATACATAGTTGACTATTTTTACAACTAAAGCAAGAAATAGTCGACAGACAAAACGAATAGTCGACTATCTTATAACACAAATTTTTAATAGTCGACAGATGCAAAAATGTGAAGAAAATTTTGAAACTTATGAACAAAAATAGTCGACAGACCAAAAGGCATAGTCGACTATCCTTACTCGATAGTCGACAGATGCTAAAATAGTCGACAGATGCCTTGAATAATCGACAGATCAAACAGAATAGTCGACTATTTTTCAGGCATAGTCAACAGAATGAAAAACATAGTCGACTATCCTTTTGAAAAGATTGAAAATTTATCAAATCCTCATTTGATTCTTTTGAATCCTCATTTTGATTATTTTGAAAACAAGTTGAGATCATCAAAAGTATATTTTGAAACAAATCACTCTCAACAAGCAAGTTTTTCAAATCACTCTCAACCATACTCAATATTTCTTCTATAAGTTTTCATATCTTGCTTCAAAACTTATATACTAAAAATTCATTTTCTCATTCATATAATCCACATAGTAGAAATTGATTTTCATATAGACATTTATCAAAACCATTCATTACCAAGAGATATTAGATATCAAAATACTAGGAGATAGTTTTCTAAAATGAACACTTTCTAAAATGAACACACTTTCAAAAACATGTTCTAGTTGGTCTTTTGCCTTAGAATTATTTTGACCAACGATTTCAAAGAGATTCTTTTTAGATCTTAAAACTTGTTTATGCTAATCTCCAAATAATATAAAAGATCATAGATCATTTTAACAAAGCATTTTGAAATTGACTTTTGTTTCCAAACCATATGCTTTGATTGAGAAAAAAATACATTTGAAAATTTTCATCATCAAAACTAAACACAAAAGATCATAGATCATTTTAACAAAGCACTTTGAAATTGATTTTTGTTTCCAAACCATATGCTTTGATTGAGAAAAAAATACATTTGAAATTTTTCATCATCAAAACTAAACACAAGAGTAAAATATCAGAAGCTAAGCTAAGTAGATCTGGATTCTTCTGGAGTAGCAGATTTGCTTCAAGGATCGGACCGAATCTGAGGCAGCAAGCGATCAAGCTGGAGCGATTGTCGGCTGAGAGCGAGGCAGCGATGAGCGAGGAGCGAGCCACCAATGACTGGCCACAAGGGCGAGCTATCGCCGACGCCGACCGAGTAGCAAGAGGCGAGAAAGCGAGGGCGAAGGACGACGATCCGACGGAGCAGCGAAAGGAGAGAGAGGCAGCGAGAGGCGAGAGCGAAGGCGAGCCACTGACCGACCGACAGACAGTGAAGGCGAGACACAAATATGAGGATGACGGAGGGACTTACAAAGTGACTGAGCGAGAGAGGGCTGCGAAAGTGAGAGCGAGAGGGCGAGAAGGGCAGGGGCGAATGCGAAGCTTCGAGGGGGAAAGGAAAACCGTGGGCGGCTGGGCCCTTACCAAAAAGGGGGGTTCCAATTTATGGGCCCCCAAATACATTAATTTTCATGAGCCCTGAGGCAGCTGCCTCACGAGCCTCATGGAAGGTCTGGTCCTGAGTGCTTACACACAATTATCTGATGCGAACTAAAGGAGTTAATTGAACCTTCACCCATTTCTAAATTGGAAGTCAAAAATCTTGAGATAGTAAAATTCTCGATGATTTACTATATCCATAAATACTTTTTATTTGTTTTAAATAGTGTAGGGAAAGACAAGATGAATGAATTTCAAAAAATCAAAATTTCAAAATCTAAACAAATACCATTACCAACTACATCTAAACAAATTACAAAAATCTATGCAGAAATATTTCCATGACCCAAAAATATATTTTTGCTAACAAGCTTCTTACCTAAAACATAAAATATACCTTTGCTAATATGGTCTGCCTAATACCTAAAACATAAAATATGCCTTTGCTAACATAGTTTTACTTGATACCTAAAACAAAAAATATACTTTTACTAACATGATTTTGCCTAATACCTAAACATCATCCCAAAAAATTACAAGATTAACATTACACCCTTATGTAAACATCCTAAGTAACATTAAACCCATCCAATAATCTTCAAACCATAAAATACATAAAATAGATTCGAAACTTATGATTCATCAAACCTGTATAAAGCAACCAAAATTCATAATTAGATTGGAAGCTTCTTAAAAATGGAATATGCTCTTCTTAATTAAGATTAAGGAAAAACCTTAAAGTTCCAAATTCAACAAAAATCACATGACGATTCAACCAGCTAAACGGAAGATTATATATTTTCTTCTTAGCAGTTGAGGTTTATTGAAGGATTGAAGAGTCCAGCCACTGGAAGTTGGTTTTACGAGGGTACATGTGATTTTTAAAAAATCTTCAAAAATTGAAAATACCACCCCTAATTTTCATTAAATCACTAAAAAATGGGAAAGATTTTGAACTGAGAGAGTCTAACTGGACAAAAAAGGATGAAAATGCTGATGGTTAGGACACTCTTGGATCATACAATTTCAAGTTTTCAAGACATGGATCATATAATTTCAACACTTCCATTCATTCTTCACCTAGTAACCCAAAAGATATTGCAAGAGAATAAATAATCAAATAGAAAGAAATAACTTACATATAAAAAATAAAAATATTTATCAGATCAGCATTCAAGGTGATACATAGATGCATACATTGGGGGTAAAAGATGAGGTTATGATCATTCACTCTGTTAGTCATTTTAGCAAACAGAAGTTGGGCAACTCGCTTGAATCACTACTGAAATCCACAACAAAGATATGGTAACTTCAATATAGATCCTTTTGCACTACATATATATATAAATAATGGATGTATGCCGAAAGTCACACTGAAAATAAATCACAAAGATGCTCCATAAATCACAGTTAAACTTTCAGTCAACCCAAATTGCGCTTATATACATCCATGATATATATCATGGATATCATGGATGTATGTCGAAAATCATTACTGATAAAATTAAAAAACTTACCTTCTTATAGATCAGGGTTACTTACACTATAAAAATAAGCTCGAATCGAAGATTAGAGTTCTTGAGATACAATGAAAGATGCTGTAATGGAAGATGCGAGAAAGCTGTAGCAATGGAGAGGGAGGGAGAGGGTTGTTTCAGTGTGGACGAGAATGAGAGAAGCGACCATCGGTAAGAAGAGAGACCAACTACTAGCAGAGAGAGGATTGTTTCAGCATGGGCGAGAGTGAGAGAAACGACGATCAACAAAGAGAGAGAGACTGATGGTCAATAAGGAGAGAGAGATAGAGAGAGATCGACGATTAGCTAGGAGAGGGAAGGAGAGAGTCGTTCCAAGCGGGTGAGAGTGAGAGTCGGGGGTTGAAAATTTAAAATATTTACTTTTGAGCCACATTTCATGTCGCGAGAGGTCATGATATTTTGGCCTTGAGTTATCGCAGGTGGCACGATGGCCGAATAGCATTGTTCTATATATATATGGACGTATGTACTGGGTGGTCGGGACAGACGAGAAGGTGAAAAATATTTGGGCCTGGAAACTGGACCACCTCAAATGGGCCTAATCCATGATGACGGCTCAGGCCGAACTGGGATTCCAACTCAAACTGCTAAACGGCACCGTTTCGCCCCATTCCCAAGTTTCCATTTCCATGTTCAATTTCGCTTTCACCTTTTGGAAATTGATCGTTTGAACGTTGATCCAATCTAGAAGGAAAAGTCAGAATCGGAAAGGTTCGAGAATCGATTTCAAAACCCTAGGCGTCTCTGATCCAGTGCATTCGGGAATTCATAGCGTTCTTCAACTAGGTCAAAACTTTCAATCCAATTTGCTTTCGTTTACATTCTCCAAGATCTGTTTCATTATCATTAACTTATCCCTGTTTCTTACATGCATGCTCGGGATTATTGATTTTTGATTGAGATTTTTGAGCTGTTTTGTGGATTTTGAAAGCAGTGTCAAGAGATCAGAGCGACGATGTTGAGCATTGCAAGGCGAAGAGTCTCGCCTGGAGGCTCGTCTTCTTCGGTACCTTCTTCAAGACCTAACGTCTGCGTTAGATGTATGCATTTGATATTTGGTGAACCGGAAAGTGCGATATGATGATGGTGTTTTTTTTTTTTTCCCCTACAGATATTAGGGCAATCATTCCGTGCCATTCGGCCTGGGGTATCTGCACCTAGAGTTTACTCAACTTCTGGAGGAGAGGTACACTTTGCTTTGTTTTGATTTGTATTTTTTTTTCTTTCTCTTTTAGGAGGCTATGCATCTATTTGCGATTTCTATGGTGTGATTATATTGCTATGAACAGCACTTATTTTTTGCCCTGGTTGAACCTGGATTTGTTGGTTTCTATGGAGTCTTAAGATTGTTTCGAAATTAACTTCAAACTGAGTTTTTTTTTTTTTTTTAAACTTGGTATTTGTAATGGGAAGGGAAAAAAGGAAGGAAGGGTAATAGGGATATGGCTTTCCTTTGTGCTTTTCCTTCTGCCTTGAAAAAGCTAGATCTTTGTTCGAAAATCCCCAAAAAAGAAAATGAAAATGTTATAATATACGTTTATGTCATCCTGGTAAAGAAAAACATACGTTTTTCTGGAAATTAAGAATCATATTTTCTCCTCATGCCTTCCTTTCTTTATGGTTTTCCATGGTAAAAGGAAATGATGAATGGTGATTTTCTTTTTGTTTCTTTTCCTTCATTCTTACCAAACTTGTGAAAGAAGTGTTGTATAAATTTAAGAATAAAAGAAAAGGAAATATTGAATTGATTAGGTTGTGCTGTTAATTTATCCTGTCACTATTTCCTTGTATTGCCTGGTTGAAACATGGAAAAGCATAGAAGTGAAAACTTGTTCATTTGTTCCATAAGGAAAAACACTTGTTTGGGCCAAGTCAAGCAGCTATACTTTGTGAATGTTAAATTTAGATTTTTTTTAATCACAGGGGTACCAGGTGTGATTTCTGAAAATTGAGGGGTGGCCTCTTGAATTTGGCCTTACCTCAGGGTAGCTTGTGTAACTTATTACTTTTTAATAAAAGTTTACTACAAAATTGTTATATCAAAATTTACTTGTATATCTTTTTTTTTGGGTATAAAAGTTCTTCTACGAAAAAGGTGTACTTAAGTGCATGAGGTTCCTTTCTTTGTGAGGATTTGGGGAGGGATGCTTTGTATGCAATCTTACCCTGCATTGCACATAGGTGGTTGTTGCAACTTGAACCCATAGCCTACCAGTCACAAAGCAACAACCTTATAATTGCACTTATAATTGATTTTCTTTATCCAGGCATGAGTTCAACTCTAATAGAAAGGAACATCTTTAGCACTGCTGCACTAGTAGTGTTAGGGGATTACTCAATCCACAGGCAAAGTAAATTTTGAGAAATGTATAAAACTTTTATATATAGCTACAATAAAAATATTGATCGTGTATATTTATTTTTGAAAGTTTTTCATTTTTAAGATTTTTAGCATAAAAACTTTTAACAAATGTAGTTAGAAATTTGTTTGTATAAATTTTTTTGACAGAATTTTTGCTTGTGTAGAATTTTTTATGTAAAATTTGACATAAAGCAATTGTAGAAAAGTCAAAATTTTATTTTTAAGATAAGTTTTTGTATAAAAATTTAGTAGAAATGTAAAGGCCAATAAATAGTCATAAAGGTTTTTTTGGTACTTTTCTTGTAACTTTTATGTTTTTATAATATTTAACTTACACATTTGAAAGAGATTTTGGCAATTCAATCTATATTGTGCTTATTCAATGAATCTTGAATAAGTCATTAACAGTTATCTAACGACAAAGGGAGAATATGTAAAAGTTTTTGATAATTAGAGTACTCAGGATGATTTCTAAAATGTGAAGGGTAGCACCTGTTTTTAGGTCAAACCCTAGGGTTGCCAATGTATATGCTAATTTTCATACAATCGGCCTTATTTAGAGCTTGCAATGCAGGAGCCTCATGCACTGGATTCACCATTTTTTGAAAAAAATAAATATTTGCTTAAGCCATGGGAAAATTGGATATGAGCTATAAGATTGCCGTAGGCCATTCTCATCCATTTAACCATGAAGAAAAATATATTGCTTTCAAATAAATTAAAATATTTTATTTAGTGGGGAAAATGTAATATAATTTGGTTGTTAATGTCTGGTAGCGACAAATGCTAAGAAGGGTGGTTAGTGTAATTTCTAATATGTGAGAAGCATTTCAGTTTTTAAATCTTATGTTAGGGGTGTCAACGTAATTTATTCTTTAATTTATATACTGCGACTTTTATTTATTTGCCATCATGGAATTCTTACCTTGATTATCCATTCTTATATTTTCCTCTTTTAAATTCCAACGTTGATGGGAATTAGTTCCAAACGTTGCATATAGAGCCTCTAGAACTCAATTCTAAAGGTGTCAAGACTTTTCCATTTAAAGGTATTGCATTGAGTTTTGTCTTACTGTTTGCTTTTAGTCCTTTACTGCAATTTTTATTCAGTTATTTAGATATATGATGTGGTACTTGTAGCTGGCTGTATGGGCTACTGTTAGAAGAGGGCATTGTTGGTTTTTAACTCTGTTCTGTGATTATTTTTTTTGTATAGGGGTATACTGGCATTACATATTTGCATTCCAAGCTCTTAATCTATCTGTTAAATTATTACCCTTTGTGTGTTCATACAGATATTGCATCACCCAAAAGGATTTGGGCATGTTCAAAACTTGTGTAAGCTTATTTTACCAGGTAATCTTTAGTCCACATTGAATGCTCCATTAACATTGGGAAATGTTGATTTATGTGATTTTCTGTGTGCCTCTGCAATAAATCCCTGCAAACGTTTCATCTCGTGATAGGCTGCTCAGCGAGTTTGGGGCCAATGAGGTTAGTGATAAATTCTTATGGTTTTACTTTTTTCTGCTACCTTTAATGAGTCATCTGCTACATATGCTTCCTTTGGGCTCTGAGATGCTAGCCCATCCCAATTTATTCAAAAAGGATAGACGAAACAGGGAGGATAAATGCTAAGAAAGCTTTTATGCACAGAGCTGTTTTCTTTTGAGTTTCCAGATTTGCACGATTTCATGTTTGTTGTCTGGTGTGCAGGGGAGCTACCATCAGTCTTACACAAAGGTCTACAATGCAACTACAGCAGAGGCTTTTTTCTTCGGACAGTGGTGAGATATTCGCATGCCTCTTGTAGTGACTTTTCTGTAGCAAGATGTGATTGCATGCATGCATAGTTATTTTGGTTTGTCTTAGCCACTTTTTCCCTACTGAATGAGTAACTTGGATTTTTGATAAGTTGGTAAAGTTGCTTTTCTATTTTCTGATTCAACAAAACCTTAACAGTTAATTTGCTTCCAAATAAATATAATGTGGTTTTATTTATTTCAGTACTAATTTTAAGTTATGTCCAAAAACCATTTATGTGGAACCTAATCTGCGCAAACTGAGGTAAAAAGGATTGGGACTCACCAAAATACTATACTCTTTTGGTAGTAGGGTTTACAGCTAATAGAGGCTGGAATAAGCTTTTATTTGCAAGACTCTTAAAATTGGACTATTAGAGGGTCTGCATTGCCAATATAATGTCTTCTTGTTAAATTGAATTCAAAACGGGCTGGAGAAGGGTTTGGGTTAAGTTGAGCCTGATAAACAGTTATTTATGAGCACATGAATGCATGAACTATGGTTTTGTGGATTTTATTTTTTTTCTGATTATCAAAAACTCGACTACATTTAAATAATCACTTGGAGATATTTTAAGTCTGCAATACTTATCATAATTCCACCTAGATAATTTTAAAACTTATAATTGAATTCAAAACGGGCTGGAGAAGGGTTTGGGTTAATTTGAGCCTGGTAAACAGTTATTTATGGGCACATGAATGCATGAACTATGGTTTTGTGGATTTTTTTTTTTTTTTCTGATTGTCAAAAACTCGACTCCATTTAAATAATCACTTAGAGATATTTTAAGTCTGCAATACTTGTCATAATTCCACCTAGATTATTTTAAAACTTATTTTGTTTGGAATAATCTAGTTTACACCATATATATTGTACTATAGATTATTTAATTTTACCTAGCCAAAACAGTAACAATAATAATGCATTATAGTTAAAAGATGTTACCTAAATTTGTAATATAACACGTGCATGTCCCAAGTAATGATAACAATAACCAAGACATATCAGTTGTAATAACATACCACCTTGATTTGTGGAGTCCTGTTAATCATATTGTAATTAGTACCAATATATCCCTAACTATTTGAACATGAAAGCTAGAAAATGGAAAGCAACAATTAATTAACTGTAAGTGGAACTGAAATTTATACCCTAAATATTACTGTGGGTATTTTCTCTTGAACCAGAAAAGCTTCTCTTGTGGTCTGATGCCTCAGTTTTGCTTATGACTCTACCTCAAGTGCGTTAACCTCTATGTTTGAAAAAGCATTGTTATTGTGAATGGTATTTGTGAATAAAATAATGTGTATATATTACAAAAATGTATAATACAAGAGAATATATATATACAAGTATTTTATGTTAATTAAACTAATATCCCTTACTTATCTCATTTAACACTCCTCCTCAAGGTGGATCATATATATTGAGTATGCCCAGGTTGGTACAAATGTAATTCACATAAAAACTTCTAAGTGACTTGGTGAGTAAATCAGCCAACTGATCGTTGGAACCCACATATGTTGTAACTACATCCTCAGAGAGCATCTTTTTTCTAACAAAGTGGCAATCAATTTTAATGTGCTTGGTCTCTGATGAAAAATAAGATTAGAGACAATGTGCATTGTAGCTTGATTGTCACAAATCAATTGCGTCAACTTGACCTAAGTAACTCTTTAACTTCTCAATTAATTATTTCAGCCACATTAGCTCACACGTTATGACTGTCGCCCTATATTCAGCTTCTACACTGGACTTGGCGACAACAATTTGTTTTTTATTTTTCCAAGAGACCAGGTTTCCACTAACTAATACATAGTATCTAGATGTGGATCGCCTGTCACTAAATGATCTTGCCCAATCAACATTCGTATATCCCACAATCTAAATGTGTCCATGATTTTGATATAATACACTACGACCGGGGGCAGCCTTAACATACCGAAGAATACAAATCACTGTATCCTCACAAGGTGAATCCAAAAACTAACTTACCACACTCACAGCAAATGAAATATCAGGACGTGTGACTGTGAGGTAATTAAGTATCTCAACTAGTCGACAGTAGTGCCTAGTGATAGAAAAAGACTCCTCTTGTCCTGGTAACAGTTTGATATTTGGATCCATAGGGGTATCTGTTGGCTTACATCCAAGCAACCCTGTATCCTCTAGCATATCCAAGACATACTTTCTTTGAGAAATATAGATGCCTTGCTTTAACTGAGCTACCTCAATACCAGTGTTATTAAAGGCTCAAGGCGCACTAAGGTGCACACAGGTCTTGGAGCCTGAGGCACAAGGCACCAGGAGAGGTGCGCGCCTAGTTGAACTAGGCGCATGGTAACAAAAAAAGGGAAAAATATATGTCCAAGTTGAAGAATAAGGTATAAAATAGGTCCTAACTCCTAATAATATATTCACAAGCATGTTATCAAAAAAAATTAATAAGTTCAACATATACTAAGAAAAATATTAAAACAAGTTACATACCTGTAAATTCTAGCAAAACACATCCAATCATATTTCAGAAACCAACATATAAGCATCACAAAAGTTAAAAAGAATTTGTAAAAAAAGTCTCTTACTAAACTTCAATTAGTGTTTAGTTATAATTGGAATTGGAATTTGAGACGTTTCCTTTTCCTTTTAGGATTGGATTCTATTAAAAAACACAACAATAAATAAAATGCCAATTCCAATTAGTATTTACTTGGAATCTGAAAAGTTTTATTTTCTTATTAGGATTCCATTAAAAATTACAATAATAAATATTTAAAAGATAAAACAATCAAAATTCTATTAAAAAAATCAGTGTTCAAAAACGCGCTAGGCGCTAGTCGGGCGCCAGGCTGGGGCCTAGCGCCTAGGCGAGGCCTAGGCGGCGATTAGGAAAAATGATTTTTTTTTTTTTTCTAAAAACCTTTTGATGTAATTTGATATTATTTTCAGGTAAATCAAACTTGAAAAGAAAAGTGAAATAATGGAATTAAGACTCAAAAAATAAACTATTATATTAGTTATAAGTTCAAGAAGGTAGAAGTAACAATAATACAACATAAACCATATCCGAAGAATCTAAGTCTAACTATCTAATTGGTCTTCTTCCTCTCCATATTCTTCCAATACACGATCTTCATCGGACTCAAAATCAAATTCATTGATTTCTTGCTCATCTTCTTCTTCTGATTGAAAATCATCTTCATGAAGCTCTCTCATCCTAGAACTTCTTCGAGCTTGAAGCATCTCGTCTGCTCTCGATGCTTCACCAACCACTTCCCAAGTGAGCCCCGTACCAGGCTCAACTTCTTCATCATCTTCTCCATCAACGATCCATCCTTGTGCATTACTAGCATCACTAGCAAGTAGCACATCAACATTCCTTTCCTTCTCCCTTTTGTGCTTGTTCATCAATTTCGCATTAAATTGAACATAGACTAGATTGTTCAATCGATTCACGTCGTCTATTTCTTTTCTTCGTATGTATCTACATAAATAAAATAAAAGCAATATCAATATAAATGATAACTGAATAAGGATAACTAATTGATAGTAAATAAATATAATTCATATATACACTAACCCCTTCAAAAGTGCTCCAATTTCTTTCACAACCGGATGAACTAGTGGTTAACGAGAGAATCTTTCTTGCCATTCGTTGCAAGTTTGGAGTTTGATTTCCATAAGTCATCCACCATGTAACTACATAGGTCAAACAAGTATAAAGTAAACAAATTTAATTTATACGCTAATACACAATAGAAAGGATTAAAAGAATTTTATACCTGGATTATAATTGTCATCATTTTTCGCACACCCTTGAGTTGCCCACGATTTTCCAAAAGCTCCATCTTTACGAGTATACTTTGGCAACTCAACATTTATAACATGGCCTTGCAATTCACCATCATAATGATAAAACATCTCCACACAGTTAAAAAGCCCATCCATTACTTCATTATCAAGTTGTATATCCATATCCTTGAAAAAGTAGTAGGGATTCAAAAGGTAAGCTGCAAAATGTAGTGGACTATCTAGCCTATCTTTTACCCTTGCTTCAATAATTTCCATAATAGGCTTATAGTTCTTTTCAAGATTATTTAAGGCCTCCTTAATATCTTCCTTTGCTTGCTTAATCTCTCCACATAAAAAGCCCATAGAAGGCTTTCTATCCGCATCAACAATTCGAAGCACCTTCACCAAAGGTGCAAAAACTTTAAGGCATATAGTCACACCATTCCAAAAAGCAATGCTCATCACAGTAGCATAGGCTGCTTTCCCTTTAACAATCTTTGACCATTTGCACTCCTCCCATTCAGAGCTGGTAAACATTGTCCTCAGTTGGGCCTTTTTCTCCATCAAACTCTGTAAAGTCAAGAAAGCAGAAACGAATCTAGTGACTCTTGGTCTCACTATATCCCTCTTCTTCGTAAATGACCTCATTAAGGACAAGGTCTTATGGTGTGCATAAATGAAGATTGTGAAACTCTTGGCCTGATCAATGACTTTCTTATACTTCGACAGTTTTCCAATACTTTCAAGCATCAAATTGATGGTGTGAGTAGCACATGAGGTCCAAAAGATATTTGGCCTCTTCACCTTCAATAATTTTGTCGCTCTCATATTATTGGCAGCATTGTCGGTTACTACTTGGATGACGTTTTGTGGCCCAACTTGCTCAATGCATTTATCCACATACTCAAAGATAAGTTCACTTGTATGTGCTTCATCTGAAGACTCTCTAGAAGAAAGGAAAGCAGTACCTGCATTAGAATTAACACATAGGTTCATGATGCTCCTCCTTTTTCTATCTGTCCAAGCATCTGTCATAATGGAGCACCCAGTTCGTGCCCACTCTTCTTCATGCTTCTTCAATAACTCTTTTATTTTGTCAACTTCTCCCTTTAATAGTAGTTCCTTCAATTGGTATTGACTGGGAGGTTTGAAGCCCGGCCCAAATTGACCAACCGCCTCAACAAACAATTTGAAGCTATCATTGTCAATCGCATTGAAAGGTATACCAGCTTCATACACCCATCTAGCACAATATTCACGAACAGACTGTGTTCTCTCTTTAAATAGTGCTTCACTAATAGTTTGTTGCCTTTGGCTCATTCTCGCACTCAAACAAGTTTCAGGGCTGATGGAGCTTGCAAACTTATCGATAGGGCCAAGAGTACGGGACGTTTTTCTGCTACCTAACTCTTGCAATTCATCTTCATCATCCCCTTCCACTCTTTTGGAGATATTAACAGTTGATCTCATCAAATCTTCCTCCTTCTTCTTATTTTTCCTCTTATTCTTTGCCTCGGCAATAGCATTCTTACATTTGGCTTGATCAGTTGGAGAAGATTTTGGACATGCAGAAACATTTCCAGAAATGTGGCCAATGTGTTCTTTTACTCTGTAAACACCTCCAGACATAATTTTACCACATAACTTACATTTAATTTTATCCATATTTTTCGGATCAATTAACATTCCATTCTCCCATCCGATATCATTTGACTTCCTTTTAAGAATTGAGGAGGCCTCGGACGATGCTCCCGTACTTCCAGTCCTATCCGAATCATTCATTTCACTTCCTGACTCCTGTTTTTCCCTGAGTATTGAATAATTTCAATAATATACATTAAAATTTAATTAAAACTCATCTAATGAAATGAAATCAGCTGCTGCTTGAAGCAGCAAGCTTGCGTATTGCTTGCTTGCTGCTTCAACGAGCAGCAAGTAGCAGCAACTTGCTGCTTGTTGAAGCAGCAAGCTTGCGTTGCTGCTTCAACAAGCAGCAAGCAAGCAATACGCAAGCGAGCCACGAGCAGCTTTGCGTTGCTGTTTGCTGCTGAGTTGCTGCGGAAAGGCAAGCTTGCGTTGGCGGAGGAAGATGGATGGTTGGATACATACCGTAGCAAGACGCGAACAGCGACGAGAGAGAACGACCAACAGGCAACAGGTGAGGTCGGTAGCAACGAGAGAGCAAGACCAAGAGAAGAGATCAATGGCGGTGGCGAACAACCAAGAGGAGATCGAAGGCGAGAGAGAGAGAGAAGAGCCGCGATGAACACAACCAGAGAAAGGGAAAGGGGATCGGGAAATAGAGAAAGGGAGGGGGAAAAAGGTTGGCCCAAGACGCGCACGACCTAGGTGGCCCAGGTCGTGCGCGACCCAGGCGGTTAGGCGCTGCCTGGTCCGCCTAGGCGGCGCCGCGGACTGATTAGTCGGCCATGGCGCATAGGGCTACTGAGTAGCCCTAAATCGCTGCGGCCGGTTGCCGCTCAACGCCTAGGCGGCAGCCTAGGCCGAATTTTCGTACACTGAAAAAAATAGCCAGGCACGCCTAAGCCCAAGGCTGCCGAGGGCCTAGGCGTGCCTTTGCGCACCTTGCTAGCATTTGCCCGCCTGGGACCCTTCGCCAAAGCTACGCCTTGGTGCACCTTGCGCTTAGGCGCGCCTTCAATAACACTGCTCAATACCCAAATAATATTTCAAGGGACCCAAATCCTTAGTCTAGGGCTGTTGGTGAAGATGTGCCTTCAATTTAGTGATACCAACATCATCATTCCTTATAAGTACTATCATCAACATATACCACAAGAAGAATGTGAAGCTTGCAGGGATCGACTTCAACAAGGAAGTTGGAATGACTGTCTGCGACGGAAGGTCGATGGTGACACCAAATCGTCGACACAATAACGGTGGAGGCGAGATCTGAAACTGGTTGTGATAGAAGGAGCAGCGACAACAATAGATGGAAATAGCCACGCGAGATTTAAGAAACCAACCATGATGCATGAGATCTGAGAAACGGTCGCGATGCACAATATTTGAGAAACTGATGTTGGATAGAAGCAACGATGGCGACAGATGAAATGACCAGGCCGGCGACGAAAGGCTGATTGTGACGGTAGATCAGTGACACGGAAGTGATGTAGGCGAGATTTGAAACTGGCCGCGGTGGAAGGAGTAGCGACGACGATGGCAGATCGGTGAAGCAGCGACGTTCGCAGATGGAAACAACCATGCGAGATCTGGGAAACTTGCTGCAATGCATGAGATTTGAGAAACCGGCGTTGGATAGTGGCGATGACGTCGGTGGATGAAGTGACCAGCGGTGGCCGGCAATGGAAGGCTAACGGTGACGGTAGATCGGTGACACAACAACGACGTAGGTGAGATTTGAAATCGGCCATGGTGGAAGAAGCAGCGGTGACGATGTCTTGACGAAGTAGCGGCGATGGCAGATGGAAACAACCATGCGAGATCTAAGAAACTAGCGTTGGATAGCAACGGCAACATCAGTGGACGAAGTGACTTGCAGTGGTGGTGTCAGTTGGTGGCAATGACGGCTGTGGCTACTACTGCTGGATCTAGGGTTGGGTTAGGGCAGTGTTATTAAAAGCTCAAGACACACTAAGGCGTAAAAGGGTGTTGGAGCTTGAGGCATAAGGTGAGGTGTGTGCCTGATATAACTAGGCGCATGCTTACTGAAAAAAAAGAAAAATATATATTTTACTTGAAAAATAAGATATAAAATAAGTCATAACTCCTAATGATATATTTACAAGTATGTTATCAAGGAAATTAAAAAATTCAACATATATTAATAAAAAGAACAATAAAAAATGCCAAAAGATATAATCTAAAATTCTATAAATTAACTTAAATTAAATCTTAAAAAAATTTATAGGCTTAAATCTTAATAAAAATTCACTAATTATGCATTTTAAATAATCTAAAAATCATCCTCATCATTAAGATCAAACATTTCTATATTTTCATCATTAGAAGCATCATCTCTAATATCTTCTTCCACATCATCTATTCCTCTTGTTGGATGATTTCTATGGTTTAGAAGAGTGATGATAATTTCATACATTTTTTTGGTAGGTAATATACTAGACTTGAATTTGCATCTTTCTTTGTTTTGGTGACTTAATGTTGTATTTTGTTATTGCATGCCTTGAATTTGTTCAATTCTCCCTATCTATCTTCATCTAGTTCAAATTCAATTGGAGCATTTGAAGTAGTAGCCTTTTTATTTATTGTCAAATTTGTAGTTGAATCAATAAATTTAAATCTTAAACAATAAAAAATTAAATAAAGTAACAAACAGTAAAATAAAAACCTTGAAAAACAGCTAAAAAGCCCAAGGTGTGTGCCTTGGGCTGTGGCGCGCCTTGTCGTGTCTTTTGGTCTGCGCCCGCCTAGAATGCTTTTAAGCACCCAGGGTGCGCCTTGCACCTAGGCGCACCTTTAATAACACTGGGTTAGGGTTTGTCTAGAGGCTCAGATACCATGTAAATGGTATTTGTGAATAAAATAATGTGTGTATATATTACAAAAATATATAATACACAAGAATATATATATACAAATATTTTAGGTTAATTACACTAATACCGTATACTTAATCTTATTTAACAGTTATATTTCTTTGAACTTGAACAAGTAAATATTTAGGCAGGAAGGGTTAGCCCAGATTTAAAGGGGATTCATGTGGACCCCTTAGGGTATGTGTTACTATCTTGAGATCTTCTAATATTTTGAGCTCCTGTCTTGCTCCCGTCTTACTCATTTTTTAGTTGCTACTCACTTTTGAATACTCTTAATTTATTCTTTATCTGATGCAGGTGATTTGGTTGATGCTGTTGTCCCTTTTATGGGTGAATCGATAAGTGATGGAACTATTGCCAAATTCTTGAAGAGTATGTCTTTCCAATTTCCTCCATTCCAAAAACTGTTATACGTGAAATGGGTGTCTGATGGTGTTCTGAATCTGATTTTTGGGAGCAGATCCTGGTGACAGAGTAGAAGTTGATGAGCCAATTGCTCAAGTAGAGACAGATAAGGTAATGTTCTTGCTCAAGTTTTGCAGTCGTAAATAAGATACCGCGTGTAATATTAGATTGTCCATCTTCATCCAGGTGACAATTGATGTTGCAAGTCCTGAAGCAGGTGTTATTCAAAAGGTAAAATGTCAGAAATTTGGATTACTACAATCATTCTCATCTACACATCTGCATTGCTTTCTTTTAAATGGATGGGATTCTAATTCTGTACTTACTGATGGATAGTTTGTAGCCAAGGAAGGGGATACTGTGGAACCAGGCACTAAGGTTGCCATCATTTCTAAGTCTGGTGAAGGTGTGGCCCAGGCTGCTCCATCTGAGAAGACATCTGATAAAGCTACATCTCAGCCGCCTCCTGCTGGAAAGAGTGAAGAGGATACACAAGGGGCTAAAGTTGAAAGTGCTCCTGTTATAGAGAAGAAGCCTAAGGCTACTTCTACTCCTCCTCCACTCCCTAAACACTCTGCTTCAGAACCCATACTTCCTCCCAAGGAAAGGGAAAGGCGGGTATGTGCCATGGTTCCATATGGATAAAGACTAAAAGTTACAAATGTATATAATTTGGTTTTGTTTAAATGAACTTAATAATGTCCTCATCTTTTTCTGCCAACATATATTTATGTGATACATTGATTAACAGGTACCGATGACAAGGCTAAGAAAACGAGTTGCAACCCGGTTGAAAGATTCTCAAAACACATTTGCAATGTTGACTACATTTAATGAAGTTGATATGTGAGTGAAAATCAATGTTCCAACAGTTATCAAGGGCCTGTTTAGTAGTCATTTCATTTGTCAGTTTTATGTTTTTAGTTTTCATTTTTTTTGTATATGAGAACAGAAAATGGGGTTTGGTTTCTTGTTTTCTCTTTCAAAGGTTCTGAAAACTTTCCCCAAAAAAACATGAAAACAAGAAAAAGGTATTTTCAGTGTGTTCTGCACTCTACTTTCTTGCCTCCCCTACCCTCCCATGGCCAGTGGCTCTAGCAACCCCTTCCAGCAGTTGCTAAGATGTTGGCGCAACTCCCAGGGGTCTGGGAATTGATGAGGCAACTTCATTGGGACTTGTCAATGTCTCAGTGATGTGCTGGGTGAGTTTCCAGCAGAGGGAAGGGTAAGGGAGGAAAAAGAAAAAAAATACAAAAAAGTTAAATACGAAACAGAGAACTAGGACTAGTTGTCAAACGTGTTTAGTTTTCATTTTTTTAGTTGACACAAACTGGACACAAAAATATGAAAATGAAAACTGAAAGCTCTTTTAAGTGCTTCCTTAATTTCTAGTTGGTGTCTTATACCAAATTCTATGTCTAGTACATTGACTGGGTTAAAGGTTCAATTCGGTTAGATTGATAATTTGGTTCTGCTTGAATTGAGTTGACTGTACAAATATCTATGCTAGACCTTGATTAACATATCAGGTTGGAGTCTGGTTGATTTTGATTGGTCCTTAGTGAGCAATGTGTAATGCTAAATGCTAATTTCTAAATTTTCAACTGTGTATTTATTTTCTGTAGTGACAATGTCCGGCATTAGGAATTCAAAATGGGCTTTTGGCAATTTGATGCATGAAATTTTACAAGCTGCATTTTTTTAAAAATGTGGATTAAGTACTTTTAACTGTTTCCTTTTCTTGTTTAGCTTCATGAGTGCAAGTTGTCAACCATGTTTCTCTAGAAACTTTAGTGCTTTTGTCCACCTGGGTCATCATCCCAGGGCTTGACAGAGGTCCTATCTGTTTGATTGGGTGATTATTTTACAAATATATAGGACCAGTTTGAGAATTTTAGATGCAAACTAACATTCTTTCATGATATTCAATTGAAGTGCCTTTAATATCTGAACATGGTCGGCATGCATTCTACCGATGACACCCTGTTTTATTAGTTTCTCTTGATGATTGCTTTCTCGTGCAGGACTAATTTGATGAAACTCCGTTCTGACTATAAGGATGCTTTTGTTGAAAAGCATGGAGTTAAGCTGGGATTTATGTCTGGATTTATAAAGGTATGTATTTTGTCTGCCTTGTATCGAATGGAGCATGAACCAAGATGTGGTCTTGGATGTACTCTGCTTCCAGCACATGCATGTGATAAGGGTTTTTTTTTTTTCCTTCTTTTACTGTTCAATTTAATTGGTATTTATGAGTTTTTTTTTTGTGCTAAAAAAGGTACTTATGAGTTCAATATATCAAATTTCAGGCTGCTGTTAGCGGGCTGCAGAATCAACCTATTATCAATGCTGTAATTGATGGAGATGATATCATATACAGAGACTATATAGACATTAGCATAGCTGTTGGTACTTCAAAGGTTTGTCTAATTTTGTTTGATTAGCATTGTCTTGTTTTGAGTTATAAAAAATCAGTGCTTGTTGAAGAACAGATCTATCATTTCACAATGCATCTGTTTAAAGCTGTGTAATCTATTTAAAGCTGAGTTATAAAAAGGGTGCACTTTATGAACTTCTGAAAAATGGTGTTCGATTAAATGAATTTGGTTAGCTATCTTCCAGATTTTAAATTGTAAAATTTTGAAGTGTTGAGTCCACGTGAGGTTTTCTGGGTTGTTACATTCATGTAGTTGTTCTTTTCTGTACCTTGTCTCTGCAATTTTGGTTTTATTCACATTGAAAACAGTCTTAAGTCATATGGACTATTGGATTCCCCTTGCAGCATTGCCCCCAGTTGTCATGTGCTCTCTTTATTCCTGCTTGTGTTCCTGTGCCCACCAATAGGTTGTTATTTATGGGAAAGGTTAAGGCATATGTGTATTCAGTCCTTGTGCCCAAATTGGACACTTGAAGCATCTAATTTCTGAGGATTGTCTACAGAAAAGAGAGAATATATTCCAGCCTCTCAAGACCCTTTAAATTCTACTTAATACAAGCATGTTGCTAAATAATAATATATTTGATTTTCATGTTCCATGTACCTATACCAAGCTTTGGATCATATATTAATGGGTAAATTTCAGGCTGCTTTACAGGTTTATTGAAAATGCACCAACGACTCCTGAATTTTTAAAAACGACAGACCTCCCTTGCCATTAACATAGTACAAGAATTGACCAATATGCCCCTGTATTTAAATTATTTATTTTATCTCCTCTCCACTTCCCTTGATCTCTTTTTTTGTCATCTCTAGCAGACACTGCCACTAGTTCAGCTATGATCAGATCCTTGCTGAAATGTCCATTGCCTTTTTCTCTCCCCTCCCCTCCCCACCTCACCTCTCTCTTCCTCTCCCCTCTTTCTTGTTCGCGAAAGCCATCTAGAACCAAACCCTTTTCAACGGGGTTGTAATGCGATGGAGAAGGGAAGCCACTGGTGTCAATTCTACTTAATGGTGGCGGCGATTCTCTTTAGGTGAGTCTCCCTCCCTCCCTCCCTCCCTCCAGATCAGAACCCAGATGGATGGCTTTGATGAAAACCCTTTCTATCGAATCATCTCCAATTTTGTGGGTCGCTCTCCCTATCTCTTTGATTTTGTGTGATTTCAGTCATTTGGGGTCCAGATCGGGGTTGTGATCTAGAAGGGTTTCCAGAACTGGTTTTGATTTCCAGATCTGGAAAGATTGGGCTTTGGGGGCAAACTGTCGAACCCAGAGTGATGGGGGTTCTCCCCATCACTGAGCATCTGACTGATGGTTGATGATGGGGAGAAACCATTTTTGTGTGTGGGGAAGAACCCGTGGTGGTTGGGCGTCACTGGCTGTGGGCCATCCGCAATATTCTTTCCTTTTTTTTTTGGTATAATTCCAGTGTATGGATAGAGGGGCATTTTGGGGATTTAAAAATATTTAATAGCTGTTAACGGCAGAGGGTTTAGTGTTACAGGGTATATAAAGTCAAGGGAGGTCAATTACATATTTGAAAACGCATAGGTAGTTGGTGCAATTCAGTCTAACCTTGGGTGGTCTGAAATTTACCCTATAATGATATCCCAAAATGAAGGTCAAAAAAGATCTTAAGCTATGCCTATCACTTGTCTGTATACAGCTCCATGTAATGCTGATTGCATTTTCATGATTGGAAGTCTTGCAAAACACAAAGCATTTACTTAACTGGTTATACTTAATAAGATTTGCCGTTTGTTTGCTAATTCAACGTTTCCATGAATGCTTGTATAGCAATTTAACAGAGGGTTCCTTTTATGTTTCCTTCTCTCTCATTGGTAGTTCATCTGCCAATAAATACTTGACAACTTTCATTAGATCAATGTAAAGAGCGATGTTTGCAGTTTGTTTGTTTTTCCATCCTCCGCTGATATCCTTTGCTGCCCCCTGCCCTTGGTGTCGTTCAGGGTCTCGTTGTTCCGGTTATCCGCAATGCTGGTAACATGAATTTTGCTGAGATAGAGAAGACTATCAACACTCTTGCTAAGAGGGCCAATGATGGAACTATATCAATCGACGAGATGGCAGGAGGCTCATTCACAATATCCAATGGTGGTGTTTATGGTAGCCTATTAAGCACCCCCATCATCAACCCTCCTCAGGTATGCCACGTGTATCCACTTTTGTAATTATCACCTTCATTTGGTATTCTAATGTGTTCTGGGCATGAGCGACTCACACATTGGGCATTTTCGACAGTCTGCAATTCTGGGGATGCACTCAATAGTGAACCGCCCAATGGTTGTTGGAGGCAACATAGTACCACGACCAATGATGTACATTGCCCTGACATATGACCATAGGCTAATTGATGGAAGAGAGGCAGTCTTTTTCCTGCGTCGCATCAAGGATGTCGTGGAGGATCCTCGGAGGTTGCTCCTCGACATATGAGGAAGTTGCAGCAGTATGTTTTGCTGGTGTACTTTGGGGGTGGGGGGGTGGGGGGGTGGGGGGCGCCCAATATACTTGTTGGAATGAGTTAAAACACAGAATAAATGTCTTCTGAAAAGGCTTGAAATTTTGAATGTTTCAATTGTTGATTTTCCTCCTCTTCTTACCTTATCCAACTGCGGCTGGCCGGGCTCACATTTGATTTGGAGTAAACCATGTAAGAAACGGTTTCCTTTTTTTTTTTTTTTTTTAAATTATATATTACGCATAAGAATGTGTTTGTAATGTCCACTTAATTTTACGGTTGATTCCAGATTGAAGCGAATTAACAGATTCTGGTAGTAGCTGAGAATATGCAAAAACAGATATGCGAAATGCATCGTGGTTGATACTTGTAGAATTATGCCATGATGTGTTCGATATTAAAAGAACATTTCGAGGTTCAGTGAAGTTTATACTGGAACAGGAGAGCTTATACATCACTGTGACAGTTGCTTCAACAGCCCTGACCCGCGCAATTTCATTTCCAGTCAAAATGTATGCCATCTTGCCCTGAAGTCTACTTAGCAGGCAAGTCGGTATTTTTCTCCACGCTGGATCCCTAGTGGTTGTAGATTCGTCTGTCATAATAACCTAAATGCTAAATCTTATTAGTTGTAGAGATCATTGACACTAGGTGTATAAGAAAAGCTTGTGGACATAAGCCACATCGACATTATAGCTACCACGGGATTTGTGAATTTCATTTCATACCTTAACAAAGGCTTAGCGAGCCTCCAGTTCCCAAATGTTTTCAACTCTGCAAGCAAGTTACTGGCAGAGGAAGAGAGGAACGCGTCCCTTGTGTTTCTGTCTTGGGAGGATTGAATCTGGACGATTTGACATGTTAAATTCTTCAGCTTGTATAATCGGCTTCTCTCTCTTTCCGTGAAAGAGGATTTTTCTCATCTATTTTATTTTGGTGGTTTTCTTTTCTGCACTGGGATTTTTATTATCGAGAGAGAGAGAGAGAGAGAGAGCGGCTGATAGAGGAATAGAAAATTATTCATTCTTGGTTTGTTTCAAGGATCATACTTATGAAGGGAACATCTACAAATATCACAAAATTCATAGGTTCGTGACAACTACAGCAACTGAAGTTCTTCCAACACCACTGTCAGCAACACTCAAAAGAGCCGAAAAAGAAAAGAAAAAAGAACTGCGTCCAACAGCTCTGTCAACAACCAAAGAGCCCAAAAGACAACATAAATTACCATAACGAGTTGCGGCAATAATCTCATAGGTTCTAAACCAGTTCCCAATGGGGTGGTGCAGCATTGTCTTCTTGTATCGAATGCTCGTCTGACCAAAAGATACAAATCATACTCTGACTTCTATCCCTTCTTTTAGCAAATGCTCTTTCACCGACTGAATGGGCACCTGCAACACCCAAAAAAATAAAATTTATATAAAAAAGAAAAGTTCACAAAAGCCAGGCATCTGGATTTCAGTTAGAACAACACACGTTATTCGACTTGTCTGCAAGATAATGAGACGCCATTATTGCTAAGAAGAAAATTAAACCAAAGGCCGGTAGAAAGGAAAGGGGGCAATGCTTTGATCAATCAGGCACAAATTGTATTACGGTAAGTGATTCCAGATGTATTCTAAAAAGTCAAGTGCAGCTTGAGTACATTAACAAAAGAAAAAAATTCTACATGATCATGAGGATTTAACATTACCTCCTTCCGGTGGAAAATGCCAGCAGCAAGGGCAGCAGAAGCATTTGTTTTAGTGAAAACCTCCGAGAAGTGTTCAACCACCCCTGCACCACTACTTGCAATCACGGGAATGGTCACAGCATCAGATATCAGCTTTATAAGATCTACATCAAATCCTTTGCCTTGCCCTGAAATGCATCAATTAAACAGCCTTAGAGATGAAGAACTTGGCTGCCAACAGAAGTGATGCAATTCAATTTATGGAATACAATAGTGCCACCATGACAAGATATGATGATCCCAGGAATCAACCCCTAAATGATCTTTATTGGCGCATCTGATGGATGGCTCAGAATAAGAGCACCAACTTCTTAAAACAGAGAAACAGGTATATAACATCAAGAAAATACCTGTTGAGTGAAAGCTAACTTTCATATCTTTAACTAGGCAGGAACCAAGATAACAAAAATAACCAATCAACAACACTCCTCAAAGAAGAAAAAAAAAAAAAAGACGACTCAAATCCTCATATTAAAGTAATTAAAGAAAATGAAATGAGAAAAAAATACACAGGATACATCTAAAACACTACATCCTCCTACACCCTGAATCTGCTTCTCTCATGTTTGAGGCCCCATCGCATGTATATTTCTTTTAACTGTCGTAAATAAAAGAATGAAGAAAAGGAAAATGAAAACTGATGTTCTGAAGGACAGCATGTAAGGGAAATTGTTTTCAAGAAGATTTACCATCACAGTCAATGCAGTTCAACAGTATTTCCCCTGCTCCCAACTCTTCAACAGCTTTTGCAAGTTCATAAGCTCCAATTTGTCGACCCTTCTCGGCCACCTTTGACCTGAAGAATTGGTAAGCAAATAATTATTTTCAATATTCTTGAAGTACAGTAAACTCCACCTGTGGAGTGTATAATCTCCTCAACATTTCTAGTGTTGAAGGTCAGCCAGCATAAAAAACTAGTCAGATCAAAACATCATGAATTCTAGAAGCTGTGGGGGAGGAAATAAAAACTAGCAATCTCTGGTGGAAGATCTTTGATCTTATTGAACACACCATATAGTGATGCCAATCTCATAAGTTCAAAATGGTGTAGCATCCTAGATGTTTTGGACACACATGCTCCTCACCCTTTCCACAATAATCTCTCTACAAACCTCGCCCATATTCCAATTGCCAATTTTCTATTGAACATGCAAGGTTTTAAAAATTATGGGACTCCATATTCCCATCTCATTTCTTCTTTCATGGCCAACTTGGGGATAAATACTTGACATTTATCCATAATTCGTGAAACAAATTAAGAAACCCTAAAAGACTTACTGTGCACTGATACCAGGCATATTCTTCTCCATTTGGACCTGAAATGAAAATAAAAATATAGTTAAGTTCATCATTTTCTTTTGATTCCAGGAAGTAACAAATTGCTAAGTAAGAAATGCAAGATTCTCTTGTTCTCTGTTTGTGGTTTGTCCTAAAGCAGAAACCTAAGGTACTTTAAGTGGCTGATTACTGGCCCTGCATTGGTTCATGCACTGATCCTCTAGCAAGCATAACTGCTTTGAAGGCCAAACTAAGAGCTTCACCTTAGTGTAGTTTGAAAGTGTTGATAAAGTAACAATACCACACCAAAACTTAATCCCACTAGGAAGTTGGAGAGCAAATTGTTGCTACAAGGACAAATTTAATTAGTTCTTCCACAATAAATCTTCATTATTATGATATTATCTGAAAAAATGGCTTGATAAAAAGACAGCCAAATATCAAATCTCATTATGCTGCACATGAAACATGTCCAAATCAAGGAATTATCTATTCCTGCAACTATCTCAATACCAGTTACATCACAGTGTCTCATCATGATGAGGGAATTTTATAGTCTGCACCTAGTAGTATGGACAGTCTGTAGGATAGTATATGCATGCTAGACATGCATTGGACACACTATGCCAAAATTTTTCTAAACTACAGAATATACCATGCCCAATTTGGACACGCTATGCCCAAATTGATGGAATGCAACTGCCTTTTCACTAGCATGTTGACTGTTAAACTATAAAATACACGTATATTTTTCTAAGAAAATAATATATATTCTAAATTTAATTAATGTTACCTTGCATTTTAAACTACAAGTAACTATGTATGCGTCTACCACATCCTCATTTCTTGCATCTTAGATGAGATATGGAGAGCATTCCAAATTATTTTGGGGCTATTGATATGTTGTGTCATGTACTCATAAAAAAAAGACTCTCATGTCTTGCATATTTTTTATTGTGTTTGTTGTTTACACGTCATATCATGCATGTGTCATAGTTCCCCATCTCCATAATTCTCAGATTCTTATTTAACAAGAACAAATGACCCAGAAGTCTAGTACTAGAAGTGGATTATTTTTTGTAAGAAATTAAATGAGAGAGCTGACAATTGGAGGAGGATTATGTTAGAGACAACACTTCAGGAGTCATTTTCAGATTTAAAATTCTCTTCTCAAAACCTTTCTCCCAATAGATCTCCTTTCAATCGCACAAAAGATTATTCAAACTTGTGGGTCCTAATTCTCTTATCATAAGTCCCAACCTCTTCAAAATTTTCCTGATAAAATGGCAAGCCTGAATTTATATTTCAACTTTCAACAGGTATGCAACTCAGCAATAAATTGGTTTACAAGGTAACTGGTAAGTGATGTAGGAAATTCTGAAAGCCTAATAGTGTCACCATGTTAGAATCAGAATTCTCCAAGAGATGAAAATTGACTCCTTCCTGGTTATAGACGAAGTATCAATGAATATTGGTGACAAGAATCTCTAGAGCAGAAAAATTCAAAATAACCAAAAAGAGAAGAAAATGGCATGGGTCTCCTTACCAGGGTTGCTTACTTTTATAACCTTAAACTCTACATCGTCGGGATTCTTCAAGTAAACCCTATGAGGATCAATGCTCACAACCACTGCCTGCAAGACAAAGAACAAAATCCACTTATTAGATTCAACAAGCTGCAATATGAGGTGGTTCTACTTTGTTAAGGGTCTTTGCTGTAGTACATTACCTGTGCCAGCACCAGCACCAACTGGGTGCATGCTACATAACAACCAGAAATGGATGCACAATGTGATATAAATATAAAAGTGACCTAACCCCGTAGAGAATCTATTTACTGCAATCAATTCTGTGCCCAGTTAATAAACATATTATTATTCGAGGGTGCATATGTGGTCTCAAAGCAGATTATTGCAATTTTAAAACAATTTATTCATAGACTTGACCAGTTTTTATTTGTCAGCAAGGAGAGATTTCTCTTTTCTTTTTATTTAATCTATCCTTTGCTCCCTCTTCAAGAGAATAACCTTATCTCCCCTTAAAAGAATAATAGGCTGACTAATATTTTAGTTATCTCGCCAGAAACCACCAGGTACATGTTTGATCAATTGTCCCTTAAGAATTTTTCTGTCTGTTGAATATGTTACAGAGAAAAAAGGGGGGACGTGCAGGCATATCAGTAAGAATAAAGTCTTTAACTTGGAGGAAAATCACCTGGTTCCCATAGACTCTGGAAATCTGTTCCAAGCTGCTTTTTCCAGTCTTTACCTAGAAAATGGTTATGAAAAATTAAATGGAGAAGTAAAAATTTAAGCAAACACAAGCATATGTGATTGTCAATTTGATAACAGCCTTTCATACTCCTGTTCTCAAATATTCTTCTGCTGCATAAACAGCATCACTTCCAATAGAAACCTTATCAGCACCTGACCTGAAATATTCAGAAGCAACTTCCAAACTCGAATAGTACCTGCATAAACATAAATGAAACTGAAAATCTCAAACTGCAGAAACTCAACTAATAAAACACAAATTCAGATTTTTATCATACAATCATTCTGGAAAATGGAATTGGATTTCAAAAGAACAGTTGTTGCAGAACCAGATGCTCCACCAGAATTTACCAGAAACAGTGTCTAAATTTACCTTCCATTTCCATCAGTAAAATCTCTGATACCCCCTCCAACTGTTAATGGTACAAAAACATTTTCTGATGTGCACCTCAACACCTACAAAGTAAACCAGCTAATTAACAGTTAGGAAAGGATAAACTAAAGTGTACTAACAGAATATATTACCATAGCATAATATATGAGTGTATTCACTGTAATGGCTATATGACAAACCTGCAGCATTGGTAAGTCGCCTAGAGGGAAGTTGCGAAAACCAGTAATATTCAGGAAACTGACCTGAATTGTAATGTTAAAGCTCAAACCCAGGTCAACACAATATTAACATCATATCTAACCAAAAAGGGGCATACCTCATCAGCCCCATCCTTGTAATACTCCCCAGCTAGATCCACTGGCTTGCCATGGTTTCTCACCTTTGGAAAAAATGATGATGACCATTACCACAAAAAAATGATAATAATAAAACAAAATCTATGCATGAGCAATGTGCATGATCACAATGTAAAATGTATAAAAAAAGGTTATGCATGTAGATGGAAGTGGTATCCATTGCAGCATGTAAAAAACACAACAGAGCATCAGACATGGCTTTCAAAATGCCACTCAAACACAAATTCAAAATACAATTGGTCCATCAGGGAGGTGGTCGCATGAGGCACATCAAACTAAACTAAATTTTATTATTACGACAGAACAACAACAACAACAACATATCCAGCCGTTATCCCATTATTATGACAGAACATGCGGTTTTATTCAAAAATGAGGTATTAGCATGGTAGACTCAGAAAACATGAAATCCTACATTTAAACCAGTTTCTATAAATAGAAATTTATAAGCAATGCAAATTTATGTACAATGTAAAAAGAAATTATATTGTCTTTGTCACTATTGAAAATTTCCCTCAATTATTGTTTACAAACGAAAAAATGTAGTGGAAAAAAAATTACATTATCAAATGTATAATTTATATTTAATCCAAAAAAATGTATACTTTTACAAAGATTGTTTTGGAAATACAGACAAAGACATAGAAGAATCATTATCTAGTAAATCTAGTTATGAAAATTATTATAGTTCTTTTTATGATGGCAAGAAAAGGAAAAAAAACATAATTGCCAACCATAATCTGTCACTGAATGAAATAGATTTTTCTTTACATGACAAATAGAATTCAGAATGAAGATTAACTACTTTCAATTTCTTAGCCTGGTGAAAAAACAAAAAGAAAACGTATTTGGCGTTAGCCATTATGGCTCATGAGATACTACTCTGGTGTTCACAGTGCCATAGTCTATTTTTCTACAGTTAACGGGATACTTAATTCAAACAGAGTGTGACTAAAAGGAGATGCGTTGGAAATGTAAATATGCTTCAAGGATTGGTTTGATGCCGAAGAAAAAGCACAATATGCAAAATCTCTAAAAGATTCATGCAATTCAAATGAAGAGAGCATACTAACTCAACCAGCAACCAAAATTAAATTTTGTACATTTGTAAATTGTAACTCTTCAATTGTCTAACATTTTGAGATAATAAAAATATTTTGAGGCATTATTTAGTATATAGCATTGTTTTAGTATGTTATTTGAAATTATGTACATTTTAATTTGTAAATTATAAGCTTGTAACTCTATTTGTCAATATTTTGACATATTATTTAGCATGCAGTATTGAGGGAAATCCCTAATGGCTATGGTTAGATTGCTCCTTTTTTACTAGGCAGTCATAGGTTCAAGTTGTAGAAACTAACTTTTTGAAAAGGAAGGCTAAGGCTGCTTACAAAGATGACCCTCCCCCAACTCGCGCAAATTAGTAAGCCTCTTGCACTAGGGACACCCCTTTATTTAGTGTATTGTATTATTTTAGATTTTGTACATTAAAAACTTTAAGTTTGTTACTCTTTATTTTTCTATTTTGTAATTTTGAGACAAACAGCCCACAATGGCTGATGGGTGCCTATGGACTGTTGCGTGCCATGTCCTTCAAAATCCAGGTATGTCCCAGCACCACCAACACTGTAGGGGCAAGGGGGCCCCTTGTCAAACAGTTTGTGCAGGCCCTGCATGGGCCTTTTGACACACTTATATAGTGGATATTATTCTGTAGTACTATTGTGCACAATTCTGCGCCCACTTCCTACTTTTCTTTGAGCTGCTGTGTACCTTTTCTTTGTCAGTAATGTTTTTCCTTTTAGGAGGGTTAATGGATCAAAAATAAAATATGAAGTGCAGATCAGTAAATAAGACACAGATTCAACATGATTTGAACACATAAAAGACAGCAATTTTCTAAATGAGAACATATTGAATAGATAGATGATGATCAATAAATTTTGTAAGAAATCATTTTTCAGATTCGATGTTACTAGAAAATAGTGTGAAATAGAAAGTCCTAATATCTACTGTATCTTCATTGGCAAACAAATTAAGGTTTTGTGTTTTAGGATTCAACAAAATTTCATGGATAAATCCAGATGAATTTACTTTTATAAATATGTAGTTGAAAAGTTTTTAGGCATTTCATCTGTGTCTAACCAATGATATTATGTTATTGTTTCTAAAAAAAAGTTTCATTAAAAGAAAAACTAGGGAATATTTTGATGCATGACTAACATCCACCAGAGAGTGACAAAATGGTTGGAGTAAACATCATTCAAACATGTAATGGATTAAGAACTGTAATTTTCTGTACCTCATTTTTTGTTTGCTCCCTGACATCATATTGGTCACCCTTTGTAACAACAAGGTCACCATTATCGTTTGTCCTCACGTCAAGACAAGCAATTACCTGAGCAGATGCAAAATCATTGAAGTCAGCCTCCAATGTTAGCAGATAAATAGAAAGGAAATAATCACAAGCCATTATAATGGTAGGTGCTAAAACTAGTACATGTGATATGCATAAAATCTTAAGATAATACTCAGAGTCCAAATACTAGATTTACCCTCTTTGCAAGTTTTGAAGCCTTCCCTCCCATTGGCTTCTGTCTTCACATGAATCATACTGTTAGATAGTTAAGTTGAGAATACAAGGGAGATTAACTTGAGAAATTTAGAAGCTACCTTTGGTGCATAGGACTTTGGATACAAAAACCTTCTTAATATAGAAAGGCCAACATCTGAAACATTCATATTGAGGGTTAAAGAATACAAAATAATCATAGCTGATCTTTGTGATGAAAATATGGATTACTAAAACATATAATTGTTGATTTCACTGATTAATAAACAACAACATATTCAGCCTTTATCCCACTATGTGGGGTCGGTACATGAATTCAAGACTTCCATGTATTTCTGTCTTTTGTCATATCTTCATTTAAATCCATACACTTCATATCGAACTTTAATGTCTCTCCCAAAGTCTTCTTGGGTCTGCCTCTACCTCTTTTTTTGACTAATTGTTCCATTTCATCAACTCTCCTCACAGGAGCATCTCTTGGTCTCCTTCTCACATGACCAAACCATCTTAGTCTAGTGTGAAAACAGATCAGCACATGTAAAATTAAATGCAACAGGAAGCTAAAAAAGTAAGCGCAGAGACATACTCAACTCAACTATCTTTTTGTTACTGAATTCCAGTAAAATGTGCTTTTACAAAGGAGGCACAATACAAATCCTTTTAAAGGGGCCAGCTGAAAAGCTTTAGTTTCATAGTAGTTGTGCTCATGGTGGCTGGGGATGGGGGCTATACATGTAGGGGCCTTTAGTGAATGTACTAGAAGTTAGGGGCAGCTCTTAATAATTGAAGGACATAAGAAGAAAAACTAGTTAAGCTAAAAGGATGTTTGGAGATTACTGCCCCTCCCTGCCATGCAGAACCACCATAGTTTATAGCCAACAGAGAAATTCAATTTCACAAACAGGATTGTCTGAAGGAAAGGTTTAAGAAAAAGAAGAAAGAAGGACAAAACACACTTGCCTCCACTTTTCTCAGGATGAAACTGAACTGCATGCACATTTCCTCTTCTAACAGATGCTATGAAATTGTCACCATAGTTGCAGGTAGATGAAACCCATTCTTTGTTGTCATCTGACTAGAAGGAAATATGAGCAAACTTAGATAAGTGACTTACAAATTAGAAAAAAAAAAAAGCACCTTAGCAGTATGAAATCTCAACAACTGAAAAGAAAGCAGAAAATATACTGGCATGGCTCGATAAGAGTGAACAAAGTAGACATGACGATTTTGAATATCATCCAAAATTTCAGAATCTTGTGTGATTTGCAGCCCATTCCAGCCAATATGAGGTACTCTGATTCCATTAGATGAGTCAAAGCGCCCGACCTCACCAGGAATCAAGCCAAGACCTTCCACTATAAATACTTATGTGTCAGTTAACTTGCTGGAGGAACAAATTAATCAAACATGCTAACTTCAAATCCAGGAAAAAATTCACATGCATAAAGAATTGACAAAAAAAATAATACTCTGTCAAAAGCAGTAAATACATTGAAAAAAAAAATCAAGTTGGCACCTTCTGACCAAAAGATCCTGAGAGAAGATCTCTATTAGAATCAAGGAAAGGTGGGCCAGAAGAAACGCATACTGTTAAAAATGCAGGCAAAAGGTAAAACTATGAGACCCTGGCTCAATCACAGCCAATTTGTGTAGTAGAACAGTCACCCAATCACAAACTTGTATGCTTAAGGCATATAAGGGAAATAGATGTAGTAATGAAT
Source organism: Diospyros lotus (assembly GCF_014633365.1). NCBI lineage: Eukaryota > Viridiplantae > Streptophyta > Magnoliopsida > Ericales > Ebenaceae > Diospyros > Diospyros lotus. The sequence goes on from NC_068347.1 coordinate 23,458,488, forward strand.
GAACTATAATTTAATTCCATAAAGATGGTTCAACCCACCAGTCAAACTTATGATCCATGAGCAGTACCTCTCTGGTTTCATTTCCAATTCTGTTCTATGACTGGTGAGAAAGACAAAAACCAACTCTTTCAATGGGCAGCCTTCTTTTTGGAAGAGAAAAGGCTTGAAAGATGCAAAAAGGGATGCCCTGGGTTAACACATTTAAAAAGAATGGGGCCAGAAGTGGAGCTTTTTTCTAAATGACGGATGGAGAGCAGAGGATCATATACATATACAAGTCGTCAATCATATCTCGTCATCCTTCCATACAAGAAGAAACAATTTTAAGAGAAAGAACTCTTAAGAGGAATTCTAATAGAATTTGCAGCTCCTTTATATTTCTGACTGCAAATTTACAGCTGCTTCACTTCTCTTCCAAGAAGGCTCTTTACATTTCTCTCCTCCCATTAAGCCTTATCCTTTATCAAACACTAACTATGATGACAGTGAAAAGGACAAAATAGATGGTAACTTCAGTGATGATAAATAATAGTTTACAAGTATCAATGACAAAAATAGTTGCAGAAACCATACATATTACTACAATATTTTTCTGCCCAGCAGCACCAAGCATATTAGAAAACTTAAGCTCAACACCCAGGGATTAGAAGATAATTGTCATGACCCTAGGAGCAATAGAGGGGTATTATTGTAATGGGGTTATAATAGTTTTTTAGGAGATATTTTGCAAATTGTTAGGAACACATGGGTACTGTTAGGAAATCAGTTAGCAGATAGCTATGCCTATAAAAAGGCTGCTTGTAAGAAGATGGATATCATGTGTGAAATGAAATGGAATTCCTTCCTTTCTAATTCTTCCCCCCTTTTCTACTGATTTCTCTCCCTCCTTCAATTCTGATTTCTCCCCCTAACTCCAATCACAACCCTAGGTAACACTAGGAATGTGATAAATGGATATCAGAGCAAGGTGATCCTCAGCGGTGATTCTAAAAAACTCACTGTAGTTCGGTTTGGAATTTTGAAGGTAAACTTAGAGGTGAGTCGATTGTTTCTTGGTTGTGATTTCAGAAATTTTAGCAGCTGATTTAGGCAGAACAAAGGGGCTGGATCTCAGCTACTGTGTTGCGATTAAGGTGAATTAGGAAGGTGTTGGCAGATGGATTTATTAGTTGATTTATTTCATTAATGTTTTTGAGTTGTTATAATCTAGTAGGGGTCCTAATTTATAGGAGAGTAATCAACTCCTATACATTAGGAGAATTGTTAGGAGGTTGAATAGTCTTAGAATTCTTCAAGGATTAGGAGTGTGTGTTATAAGTAAGATTGTATTCATTAGTTTTATATATGAAAGATTAATTCTTATTCTTTCACATGGTATCAGAGCCAGTTGTCTAGGGTTTTATTTTTTACCCTGTTTGGCCTTCAGCCGCCCAGCCATAGCCGCCTCTTCCCATCATTGCTGATCGGCTGCCGCGCGCCGCCCAGTGCCATCACGTCTCCTGCCGCCTTCTTCTCCTCTCTCTGTTTCCATCTTCAACCTTGATTGCTGCGCCGTTCTCTTTCGCTGCCACCAGATCTAAAGCAGCAACTGCTGCCTCCAGCCAACCCTATCTTCAGCCTTGATTTTTTGCTTCTCTGTTCATCCACTCGGCCTTAATTGCCGCCCCTATCTTCAGCCTTGATCGCTGCAAGTTGTCTCTAGCAAAGGAATGGCAGAAAACTCAAATTCCAGCAGGAACGGTGGAGAAGCAGCCACTAAAAATTATGTAGCAGGTGTTAGTTCGAATGCTGGTACCGGTTTTGGGGCAGGAGTAAGTGAGCTTCCAGGAATGCTACTACCCTATCTATTGGATGGTAAAAACTACCTCCAATGGGTGCAGCTAGTTCAAACTTTTCTCAAAGGTAGAGGAAAACTCAGCCATCTTACTTCTCTTCCTTCCTCAGGCAGCAACTGATCCCAATTTCCAGGTATGGGATATAGAGGATTCTCTTATTATGTTGTGGCTATGGAATGCCATGCAACCTGATGTAAGTAGGAATTATATGTTTCTAAGTACTCCTAGGGAAATCTAGGAAGTAGCTAAACAAACCTACTCTAAAGTGCAAGATGCATCAGTTATATATGAAGTTAAAACCAAGATAAGTAGTACTAAACAAGGGAGGATGACTGTTACGGAGTACTACAATAGCATGAATGGCTTATGGTTAGTATTGGATCAATACCAAAAAATTAAGATGGTGTGCATTGCTGATGCTGCAACCCTTAATAAGATCATGGAAATGGATAGAATTGTTGAATTTTTGACTGGCCTTAACTCGGTTTTTGATCAAGTAAGGGTGCAGATTCTTTGCCGAGAGAAATTACCCTCACTCAATGAGGTATTTGCAATGGTAAGAAGTGAGGAAAACAGGCGGGCAGTGATGCTGCAAGGGGCATTCACTGATGGATCAGCTTTAGTGTCAAACAAAGGAGAATGATCAAGACAAAGAGGTGGAAAATCAGGGGCACAAGGGCGGCCTAACAACAGAGAGGGACTTTGGTGTACATATTGCAAAAAATCTCGACGTACCCGAGATAATTGCTTCAAGCTCCACAGAAAAGAAGCAGTCCTAAGCAAAATGGGAGGATTCCCAAGCACAGCTACTCAGCCTAGCACTCAATCCTATCTATCACACAAGGGACAAGAAGAGGATGGAACTATGGAAAAGCTGGAAGAAAATTTTAGTTCAGATCTCACTCTTCTCAACAGTGAGGAAATCAACAAACTGAAATCTTTTTTGAAGACCATACAAGATGATGGCAGTTGTTCCTTGGCTCATCAAGACTCCTCCAGTAAGCCCTCAGGTAAATTTGCTTATTCTGTAATTTTTCCAGCATCAAACACTGATAGGAATGATACTTGGATCTTAGATTCCGGAGCTACAGACCATATGACACCTAACTCCCATGTGTTTACTACCTATCAACCCCTTAAGACCACAAAACAAATCTGCATTGCTGATGGCAAAACAGTCCCTATAATCGGACATGGCAGTGTTTATCTAAGCCCAAACATAACCCTTAATCATGTTCTTCATGTGCCCCAATTATCAGCCAACCTCCTCTCTATCTCTCAACTCACAAGAAACCTACATTGCTATGCTGTTTTTTCTACTAATGTGTGTGAGTTTCAGGCAATGAAAACCGGGAGGAGGATTGGGGCTGCTAGGGAAACAAATGGGCTGTATTGCTTGACAAGGAAAGCAACAAAGAACCAGCAACCAGTGGCTTGCTCCTCTCAAATTACAGCCAACTATCACCAAATCTGGCTGCATCACTACTGGTTGGGTCACCCACCATTTTCTTTATTGAAATCTATGTTTCCTACTTTATTTCTTTCTTTAGATCCTAGTACTCTTCATTGTGATGTATGTGTTATATCCAAACAACATCGTGTGCCTTACTCAATTAGCAATAAACTCCATTCTATTCCATTTGCATTAATTCATTTGATGTATGGGGTCCTTGCAAAATTCCTACCTATTCTAGGGCACGTTGGTTTATCTCATTTATTGATTATTATACTTGGATGACGTGGGTTTTTTTGCTAAAAGACAAAGCAGCTATCCAAACAGTCTTACCAAACTTCTGTAAAATGATAATGACTTAATTTGAAACTCCCATAAAGAAATTTCGAACCGACAATGCTCGAGATTATTTTAACTCTTATATGAACCACTTTTTCCTACAAGAAGGGATTGTCCATGAATCTTCCTATGTGGATACTCCACAACAAAATGGAGTAGCTGAAAGGAAGATAAGACATCTCTTTAATATAGCTCGAGCATTGCTTCACCATCATACCGTTCCTAAAATCTTTTGGGGGGAGACTGTCCTTATGGCCACATTTCTTATTAACCGCATGCCTACCAAAGTTCTAAACCAACAAAGTCCTCTTTCTTGCCTCACTACTCACTTTCCTGACTCTAATTTCCACACCACTCTTCCTCTCTTAGAGTATTTGGGTGTGTTTCCTTCGTTCATATTTCCAAATCCTCTTGGGATAAGCTTGATCCAAGAGCTGTGAAGTGTGTCTTTCTTGGGTATTCCCCCACACAAAAAGGATATAAATGCTATCATCCCCCACTCGAAAGCTCTATGTCTCTAAGGATGTCACATTTGTCAAGACTACTCCATTCTTTGGCTCTACCAAAGCTGGTCACCAGGGGGAGACTTCCTATGGTGATCCGAGTGACATCTTCTTGCCTCTACCATCTTCCCAATCCACTCTTCAGCTTAATGTTGATCCTCATTTGGTCTCCAGTCAACCTAGTCATGCCTCTAATCCTGACCCTACAGCCAATCCATCTCCCCAGCACTCAAACAGCCTTAACCATGGTGATGATCAGGCCAAATTTGATGAGCATGAAGCTTGTCAGCAGCTGTAAGGAAGATACAAGGGGTCTCCCTATGTATATAAACGAAAACAGCCAAGCCTAGAAGACCAGCAAGCTCCAAACTCCTCTCCCATTCAAAGCCAGGATCACATGCAGACAATACCTCCGGCCTCTATCAACCAAATCCTTGATGATATCGACCTTCCCATAGCTCTTAGGAAGGGAGTTAGAAGCTGCACCACCCAACACCCAATGGCCAATTACCGATCCTATCATCGCCTCTCCCAAAATCAGTAACTGAGGCTCTAAAAAAATCAGAATTGGAAGCTTGCCATGCTTGAGGAAATGAGGGCTTTAAAAAGGAACCATACATGGGATATTGTGGACAGACCTAAGGGGGTTAATCCAATAGAGTGTAGATGGGTTTTTAATATCAAGTATAAGGCCGATGGGACACTTGAGAGATATAAGGCAAGGCTAGTAGCTAAAGGCTACACTTAATCATATGGGATTGACTACCTAGAGACGTTTGCACCAGTGGCAAAAATGACCACAGTTCGTATTCTCCTGTCATTGGCAGCCTCATTTGGGTGGAATTTACAACAACTAGATGTTAAAAATGCGTTTCTCCATGGAGATTTAGAAGAGGAAGTGTTTATGGATTTACCACAAGGATTTCATGAGGGACTCAGTGGGAAGGTATGTCGGCTAAATAAGGCTTTATATGGGCTCAAACAATCCCCTAGGGCTTGGTTTGGGCGGTTATCTAAAGCAATGCACACTATCGGTTACAGTCAAAGCAGGGGGGACCATACCTTATTCATCAAACACTCGACAAGAGGAAAGGTTACTGTGCTTCTAGTATATGTGGATGACATGATAGTAACCGGCAATGATGAAGGAGAATTGGCAAAACTTAAAGAAAAGGCTAGCTAAGGAATTTGAAATCAAAGACCTAGGTGTGCTCAAGTATTTTTTGGGAATTGAAGTAGCTTATTCTAAGGCAGGTATTTTTCTCTCTCAAAAGGAAATATGTGCTTGATTTATTGGCTGAAACAAAATTGGTTGGAGGAAAAGGGGCAAAAATTCCTATTGAACCTAATTGCAAGCTATGGAACAACCCTACTAGCAAGTCTATAGACAAAGGAAGGTATCAGCAACTAGTTGGAAGATTGATATACCTCTCTCACACAAGACCAGATATTGCCTTTCCTGTCAGTTTAGTAAGTCAATTCATGCACAGCCCAACTGAGGAGCATATGCTAGCGGTTAGAAAAATCTTGTGTTATCTCAAGGCTACTCTAGGTAAAGGGATCCTATTCAAAGTAAGAAATAAATTGAACATTCAAGGTTTTTTAGATGCAGATTATGCAGGGTCCATGACTGATAGAAGATCTACAAGTGGCTACTGTGTATTCTTAGGAGGGAATATGGTGTCTGAAGAAGCAAGATGCAAAGTGTTGTGGCAAAATCAAGTGCAGAGGCAGAATTTAGGGCTATGGCCCTTGCTCTATGTGAAATTCTATGGCTACAAATTGTTCTTGATGATCTAAGAATTTCAGTCCAAGACACAGTTAAGTTGTGGTGATAACCAGTCAACAATCAGTATAGCACATAATCTGATCCAACATGACCGGACTAAGCATGTTGAGATATACAGGCACTTCATAAAAGAGAAGTTGGAAGCTGGACTCATTCACCTACCATATGTTCCATCAAAGGAACAAGTTGCTGATATATTAACAAAAGGGTTGCCAGTAAAAAGATTTGAAGATCTAGTAAGCAAGCTAGGAATGTGGAACATCCATTCTCCAGCTTGATGAGGAGTGTTGGCAGATGGATTTATTAATTGATTTATTTCATTAATGTTTTTGAGTTGTTAAAATCTAGTAGGGGTCCTAATATATAGGAGAGTAATCAACTCCTATACATTAGGAGAATTGTTAAGAGGTTGAATAGTCTTAGAATTCTTGAAGGATTAGTAGCGTGTGTTATAAGTAAGATTGTATTCATTAGTTTTATATATGAAAGACTAATTCTTATTCTTTCACAGAAGGTGATCTTAGAAAAAGAATTTAGGCGATCTTGGAAACAGCTCGCAGGCGACTGCTAACCAAGCGATCTTAATAAGAGTCCAAGTCGAATTTGTAGGCAATCCAGAGCTGAAGCACATCCAAAGCAACTAATCCAAGAGGCGAGTTCTTTCGATCAATTATAGACTCGGAATTGAAGGAGCAACAGAAGCGTGGTGGGATTCCGTGATTGTTGATCATCGACGATAGCTGTGTCTTGGCGAATTCAATCAGGCAAGCTTTGCTGTGATTCCAAGAAGATTACAACAAAGCCAGTGGTCCTCTGACCATTGGATGGTGATCAGGTGAGGCGAGCGCGAGCAAGCAAGTCCAACCCAGATGGTGAGAAGCGATTTTGGGTGAGGCGAGCGCGAATTCAATCAGGTGTGTTACAGGTGCTGCCGCTTTGATTGGTCGACCATTCTGACCCAGACGATGAGAAGCGAATCTGGGTGACTTCTTAAACCCATCGCAATTGCTATCAAATTTTGGAAATACCAGGCGAGAGCAAATCCTTGGTAGCCGACTCCTTTTGCTTGAGTTAATTGAGTGGACCTGCTTCAGTTGCTTCACCTTTCTTCCTCCTTTACCGAAACGAAAACAAAGCAGTCAAACCGACTCTCAAATGAGCTCCCAATGGTTTATTCATTTGACCATGTACTAGAGCTACTTCAGCGAGGAGTGCTGTTGTGACGCTCTAGAATTGAAGGCGAAGCAGATCCAGATCTCGACTGATTTCGTTTGAGATGGATTAAGTCTGGGCGACTTCTTGAAGCAATGGTTGAGGTTGATCCGGGTGCGTTTGCTGAACTAAATCCTGACGACTGTCACAGCAATTGTTGAAGCAGAATAGGTGCTGAATTTTAGAACTAGAATAAATTTCCAAAGAGATTCTTAGAAGTTGATCAAGAGGTTGTTACAAAGGAAGATTTTCAAAGAAAATTAAACTGTGGAGATGGCCGCAAGACTTAGTGGAAGTGCACAGTCAAGGGAGAAAACACTTAAGGAGGAATGGGTCGCAACAAGAAATGAATTCGATAACCTCAAACGAAAGGTGGACGACTTGATGATTCTATTCTCACAAAAATTTCAGGTTAGTGTTCCCGTTGAATGCTCCTCTAAGGAGTACTTGGCTTCCCTAAATCAACTTAGAGGTGAATTCAATAACCTAATGCAAGAAGGATCAGTCATGGATTATAAGGTCAAATGTGAGGAATTGAAAGCGCTGATGCTTAATTTTCAACCAACCTTGAAGGAATTTTACTTTGTGTTGAAATTCATTAATGGTCTTAACGATGTGTTAAGACCTATTGTGAGAATGATGTGTCCTACCACAGTAGAACAAGCAATGGAGAGGGCAGGCTTCATGAAACAGCATTGGAAGCCATGTCTAGAAAGCACTAGTGACAACCTAACAGTTATGTTAAGAGCAACCAACAGATTAGAGGTATTCCTAAGACTACTAAGATTCGGACTAATTGTTGCAAGAAGTGAGGATAAACCTAAGATGGAGTAGGTTATTCAAGATGACAAGGGAGAAAGGGCAGCTACTGAAGGAATTATTAAGGCTCCAATAGAGGAGAAAGATGTTGAAATGAATCTTGCTTCAATTGCCAAGAAATCTGAAGGACGGCCAATAAATCATGATAAAGTAGCATGAGAACAAAACATTGATTCATTGGTGATGCTGGCTAATAGTCAGGCTGGAGATGGACTGAACTAGGATCCAGATCCAATAGAAAGGGCTGGAGTTTCTTTAGATCATACTGGCCAAGTTGGTACCTACTTTATCTCTGCATTGGAAATTGATGATGAGTGCCAAAGATTGATGAAAAAGTTGATAGGTACAACTTTAGGGTTGTCTTCTTTCCACAATTAAATAGGGGTACTATCAAATTTTTTATTCAAGGGGGAGACAAGATTGAGCTTGGCCACAAGCTGCAATTACCCCTTGTGAATTGGTTTGTTGCAAACCAAAAATCATCCCCCACACGTTATGAAGTATCAAATGTTTACTCTAGAGCAATTTGGTATGGGGCAAGAATAAAGTCAAGCATAAGCAGAAGGTGGCAGAGCTTTTGTCTTAGCTGGGCTCTTTGCATCCTTCGTCATCCAAGAAAAAGTCAAAAAGGGTGGTAATAAGACGACAACTTCGACAGGAATTCAATCTTACAGAAGTGATTGTAAGTAGGTTGCGGCAGAAGGACTAAGGTTCTGTGCAATTGCAAACAAGGACTTTCTGAGGCTACTAAGTGCCCTTCTTACTAACAGACTTACACGCAAGGCATTTGATGAATTGTCAAAGCTCTTCAGTTATTTAAGAGTGTGGAAAAATGAGAACTATGTGTTTGTTGATGCCATAATGCTGCCAACTGGGGGATATCATAGTGATTACCAATCAATTCCTTCAGGTACTGTTCAGGTCAGTCTTACCCTGGAGATAATAATTCAGCATTCTCCTATGGATATCGGACCATTTAGATATGATGAAAGTACTAGTGTACTAGTTTGTTCTAGAGGAGGAGATGGCTTACTGGAAGAATGCATGGAACTAGTTGTTGAGTTGTTCGAGTAGAACATTAGGGCTCAACAGAGGAACTGCCATGCAATTAGGAAGATGTTGAGAGAAAAGGTTGTTGCTGGACCACTAATTGCTACCATGTATTGGCATAGTTCATGTATGAAGACCCAAGACATTACTGGAACTTACAAATCAATGGGAAAAGAGAGCATTTGCATGGAGGTGCGAAGACAACATTTTACAAGTGCAGGAAAAGCAAAAGAGAAGGAACATAAAGGCAAAGGGGAATGGACCTAGAAGGAGAAAGAAAGAGAGAAATTAAACAAACAGTGAGAATGGGAATTGGATGAAGAAACAACGACTCCGAGGTAGTAAGTTCCTTGAGGACAAGAAACCTTTTAAGACGGGGGGAATTGTCATAACCCTATGAGCAATAGAGGGGTATTATTGTAATAGGGTTATAATAGTTTGTTAGGAGATATTTTGCAAGTTGTTAGGAACACATGGTTGCTATTAATAAATCAATTAGCAGCTAGCTATGCCTATAAAAAGGCTACTTGTAAGAGGATGGATATCATGTGTGAAATGAAAGGGAATTCATTCCTTTCTAATTCTCTCTATCCCTCTCTCAGTTGTCTCTAATTCTCCCTCCCTTTTCTGCTGATTTCTATCCCTCCTTCAATTCTTCAATTTTGATTTCTCCCCCTAATTCCAATCACAACCCTAAGTAACCCTAGGAATGTGACAATAATGTCTTCCAGTACGCAATCCAATAGAATATTTCTTTTTACCTAGGTTTAAGCAAACAAATAGAACACAGAATTACTCAGGTATTAACATATATGAGCATGAAGTATACCAGTTTTCCATAATTACGTTTTAAAGTCTAGGGAAAAAGCTTGAGGCAAACAAATGTAGAAGGAATTAATTTGATAAGGTGGCAAGGATCGTGAAGATACCTGGTCCATTCTCCTCACTTGACTCAAAAAGTAGCTGCAATCCAAGACAAATGCCCAAAAATGGGCGGTCATTCTTAATGTAAGAACATAGTGCATCAGCCATCCTGCAATAAACTTCTATAAATGAACTTCCCTATGAGTGAGGTCTCATACAAATTCATGCAAACTACTGCAGCTAAAGCAACAAGAATGCCAGGATTGCAAAGCATAAGAATTGCTTCTTGAAACGTGATTGACCAATAACAGTATTGTACTCAATTCAATACACCTCAAAATATGTAATAGTGAACAGCAAAAAACGCCACAAACTATACACTTTGAAAACATAACACTCCACAAAAATCTTCTCCTTTGCTGAATCAGAGTAGTTATAGTGCATCACATTCATTTTCCAGATAATTGCAATGAATTTTAAGCCACTAGCCCAAGTTCAACCTCCAAGTGACTCTTAACAATCCAAATTTTAAAGAATCTCTTTTGGTGGGACTTCAGCCCTCACAGGATAACGTTTATTATTTTGCAGACATAATGAGACAGTTTCTAATAACTCCCAGATTGTAATTCACAGTGCCACATGTTAGAAAATGATAAAATACCAATCTTTACTTTGATAATCTTTTTAAAAGAAATGGAATTGACCCCATTAGTGTTACAGATAAAGCGAGCCTACCCTTTCTTGGTTAGCACATCCATGGCAGCAGCAAATGCCCCAACCCCAGGGAAAATAAGCCGTTCTGCATTGAGAATATCCTCTGGTTTTTCCACCTAGAAAAAAAATTAAAAATAAGAAATAATGAATGGAAGGACAAAGCCACAAAATTAATTCAATACGAGTTATATGAAAAAACATATCTTCTAGGAAGGTGTTGTTTTGCATTGACGCCAACAACACTTTGCATACACCTCTGAATACATATTGTACACCCATCCAGATGTATGTCCTATTACTATCAACTTTTCTAAAACTAACACCTCCTATGTACATTTTAGGAACACCTGTCACACCCCTCTCTATTATGGAAACATGTGCACCTATCACTTAAAGTTAAACAAATTAGAACCACATTACAAGTTTAAGAGAATATGATAACAACCAATAAACAAGAAACAAAATAATTTTTATTACTTTTTACCTTTTCTGCAACCTAACACGGTAACACCTCCGACACACATTGGAGACCCATCTATTTATCATGGAAACATGTAAAATCTATCACTTAGACCAACCCTCTTATTTCTTAAACAGTTGCTACTGATGGCTTGACTCTTTCTCTACCTCTCTCTCTCTCATATTTTTGACTCTTTTATTTTGTACATCACCAGAAGCATCACTCAAGGTCGCCTTCTCTTCCCTTCCGCCCGTTTCTATAGCATTTAAGCACATTAAAGCTAGAAGAAACTAAAAAGACAGCAAGAGGCGAAGAAACTTACATCTTTAATGTCAAAGCCGAGAAACCGGATCGCATTTCTGACGCTCCGGACGTTGCCAGCGCCGTAGTCAAGCAAGGTCACCACTGCGAACACCGAATGCAAACAGTCAAACAGCGTTCAACTACAGCACTCCAAAGTGAACAATACACCCACACACATATACACACGCTCATATCCGCACAAGTGCGCGTTTGCCTATTATATGTTCGACAGAATTTCTCAACGAAAAGATAGTACGAGAGAGGATACCGGAATCAGCGCCGCCGCCGGCGGAGGCGCGAATTTTCAAGCTGGAGCTCGGTTTGAGTTGGAGAGAGTTTCTCTTGAAATAATGGTGCACAAAATGTGGAGATTGATCAGAGGAGAGGGAAGAAGAGGATGAAATCAGAGACCAGATCCGACGAGAGGAAGGAAACGTTGCTGCCTCCATTGTGCGCACGCCCACTTTCTCTGTTCCGCGCGCAGCCCCCCTCTCTCATTGAGGACTTAAATATTAGAAGCCTGCGGCGTCACCACAGAATTGATTTAATTACACTTGCACCCTCATATTTCTACAAATATGCTAACACACCCGGCGATGAAAAGAAAAAGGTAAATAACAGCATGAAAATCTTAATTTGTTCCGCAAACAAATAAAAAACTCTTACTTAATCACTAATTAACTTGAATATTGATTAAACTAAATAAAAACTAAACTTAAGTAAAATAAAAAAAAAAATCAAAATAATAAGACTGAGAAAAAAAGATTGGTCAATTCTTTTTGTCAGGTTAAGTTATAGTATAGGTGTCAAAAGGCCGGCCCGGCCCGGCCTGAGTCGTCCATGGGCTTTTTAAACGCCGGCCCTTTTGTCATTGATAGGGCCCGCCCGCCGGCGGCCCACGCCCCCCCTACAAAGGGGCCGGGCCGGGCCGGCCCTTAACCCACGGCCTAGCGGGCCAGGCCCGGTGGGCTCGGCCCTTTTTTTCTTTTTTTAAATAATTTTTTTAAAAATAATACATATAATATATACATATATAAATATCAAAATAATACATATATAAAAATTAATTTGTTTCTTTTTAAAATATTTTTTATCTTAATTCTTAAGTTTTAAATATTATTTCATTATTTTATATTTCAAAATTCTATATGCCTTATAATTTTTCTTGTGAATTGATATGAAAAATAATGTACATATAAAAAGGAGAATGTTTATTTATAATTTAAATATATAAAAAATTTAACTTAAAAATTTTAAATAAATTAATTGATGGTTATTATTTATATATATGCGAAATTAAATTTTTTAGTATCCAATATCAATAATTACTAAAGAATAACAAAATTTAAAAAAAAATGAATAAGGGCCTTATTGGCCCATAAGGGCCTCATTGGCCCGGCCCACAAGGCCCAACGGCTACGGGCTGGCCCTTAGAAGGGCAGGCCAGGCCGTGGGCCCAATTTCTTTGGCCCAGCCCGACCCCCCAATGGGGGGCCGGCTCGGCCCTGCCCGTATGACAGTTGGGGCCGGACCAGCCCGGCCCGTCACGGGTTGGGCCGGCCCCGCGGGCCGCCCGGCCCTTTTGACACCTCTAAGTTATAGTAGATCTAATCTAAACTTTAATCAAAGTATGATCTAATCTAAACTTTAATCAAAGTATTAGAACATACCGACAAAGGACGATGCGGAGCATTAACTCATACAAAGATGCATTACTAAAAGGTTGTTGGCTTACCCTTTCTTTAGGGGCTTATAAGTCCTCATACTTATAAGTTGTGTAAAGGTTATGTTGTTACATGGTTACGACAATAAATTTATAAAACGAAAAACTGTCGATGGATGACCCTCGTATGGTTGATCCGAACGATGGATACTCTCGTGGGATTTATCTGAGCAATGGATGACTTACTTAGGAGATGACTCATTCGGATAATGGGTGACGTGTGGATTGTCCAAACGATGAGTAATTATTGGGAGAGATGAGTGAGTCTCCCGGAGTAGAGTGAAAGCAATGGATGAGTCTCCTGGGGGTTACAGCAGCGATGATGAGTCTCTTGGGGGGTCACAACAGTGATGAGTGAGTCATTCGGTTAGATTGAGAGTGATTGATGAGTCTCTCGGGGTCATGACAGCGATGGGTGAGTCCCTTGACTAGGTTGAGAGCGATGGATGACCTGTTGGAAAGAAAATCGATTAAGGGCGCGGGTGTAATTCCCTGCGTAGACCCTCTGATGCTTAAGTTAGTCTCTCGTAGAAGTGAAATACTTGAAAACAAAAAGTAAGTACGAGAGTGAAAGGCTGCATACCGAATGAAAGGAAAAGACCCTTATTTATAGCAATGAGAGGGGCATCCATGTGTCGAATGGCCCACTTTTCTTGGCGGATATCTCGAAGGCGATTTTGACCAACTTTTGGGGCGTTATCGGCGCAAGGGTGCATGAATGTAGGCACGCGAGCACGCGCAAAGAGGTGCGCATTAGGCACCCCCGAGTGACCTCCATTGGGGTGTGAGGCACCCCCGAGAGACCTCTCTCAAGGGTGGGGGGTGAAGCCCCCTCTTTGCCTTGGCCACGCTGCCGCGTGGCAAGGGGCGTGAAAATACCCCCGAGAGACTCCCTCGGGGGTGGGGGTGAAGCCCCCATTTGTCTTAGCCACGCTGCCGCGTGACAGCGTGGGGAAGGGGGAAGCACCCCCCCTTTTCCTGGCCCCTGGCCACGCTGCTACGTGGCAGCGTGGGAATAGGGAGGGAAGCGGCCAAAATGGCCTCTTCCATGCGGCCAGGCAGCCTCCTGGTTGCATAAAGCAAGCCAGGCCACTTTGATGGGCTGCCACGTGGCCTTTTTTTCTTTTTCCTCCTTTGTAGCAATCTCCTCATTTACGTCTTTCGTAGCTATTTTTGGTATTCTGCTCTCTGTGCCCTTAGCAAATAAGGCTTGAGCTCCTCATTTAGCCATTGTTTTAACAATTCTTCTATGTTATTTGTGGCTCTAGCATTTTCATATTTCAACTCTTCATAAGCGCAATGGCTTCAAGTAGATGTGGTAAAGTCTTCGAATGATGTGCTGAAGCTCCTGCCCTTGCAATTGTGGTCCATGCATTCAGTTTTTCATCTTCTGGGGGTATAAACACGATTTCTTCACACGCTCCCAGCTTTCGAGGTAATAGGGGCTCAGTAAGATCTTTAAATCAAGTCAAGAGTGACCATATCATTACTAGCTCGTATATGTATCTACATGTTAGCGAGAGATGAATTGGCATATTGAGGAATTTTCTCCAAATCCAATGGTGTTCATGATGATTCTCACTCTATTTTCTGATTTGTCGAATTACTTGCAAAATGATGAATATGACATCTCTTCTTGCAGGGCAGCAGCTATTGCACCATTCGGATGCCAAGCGAAGCAGTGTAAGTCACTTGTGGGGCTGTTGAAATTATGCTCCATCAATGTATCGCAAGATAACAGTTTTATATGCCTTCTCGTTGTCATGCTGCTTGCAAGGCAATGGGATATTCTTGCCTCCTCATCGCCAGGTTGTGAGTGGGGCAATGAGCCTTTTTTTTATAATGGCGCGGCCCCTCTAGCTTCATGTGTACATGCTCGCTGGTATTGTGAGTGAAGTGTCTAAGTTTGCAATATTTTATTCTTGCGGTTCGACGTGATGCCTACGTCTGTAATTAAATAGCATAAATATTTTATTTTTGCGGTTCAGCATATCGCCTACGTTTGCGATTAGAAAAAATATACATCTTTTATTTTCGCGGTTCGGTGTAGCGCCTATGTTTGCGATTAGTTTTGGTATTTTCTTGTTGCCGAGGTATGAGCAGGGCAACAAACTTGTTGTTTTCACCTTATGGTTGAACTGTTAAAAGACACCAGGTCTTTCTGTGTTTACCTTGTTGTCAGGCTAGTAGTAAGGTAATGGGCCTTAGGTCACCAGGCGAAGTGGTGTAGGTTGCTCACGGGCAACAAATATTATGGCTCATTTCTATCAGGCTTTTTGCAGGACAATAATTTTATTTTCACCCCATTGTCAGGCCATGTGCGGGGCAATGACTTATTTTTCCCCTATTGTCAGACTACACGCGGGACAATGGGCTTGTTATCTCCCTCGTTGCCAGGTTTTGAACAGGGCAACGAGCTTTTAACTTTCACCTCGTTGCCAGGCTGTGCGCGGGGCAACAAGCCTTTCGTTCTAGAAAGAACCCTTGATGAAATCTGGTAGATAATAGTGGACGCAATAACGATAATTTATTTGCAGGAGTGAGTACAAACATTATTAGCAATCGATAAAGTCTCTTCACTCTGTTTCTCTTTGTAGATGCAACATAGCACGTGTGGGCCTTTCGTTGATCCCTTCGGACTTGTCCCACTCCTTGGGGTGTAGAAAAATTTCATTAATACATAGTAGGAAGAGACTGCGGCTCTCATGTCGTTGAGTAAGGGACGACCAAAAATTAGATTGTATGCTGTTGATGAAGCTTTAACCATTATAAAGTAGGCCTGACGTATTGTTCTTTGAGAATCAGAGCCCAATGTGACTGGCAACTGAATTGAACCAGCCACCGAGACAGGCTCCCCAGTAAAACTATATAAAGGGGAAGAGATATTTTTCAATCGATCTTGTGAAATGTGCATTTGCTCGAACCAATTCCAATAAATGAGGTTAACTAAGTTACCACTGTCTACCAAAATTTTCTCAATTGGGTGTTTTGCAACGATAGCTGAGATTACCATCGGGTCATCATGTGGAATGATTATATCTCCTCTGTCGGCAGGTGTGAACATAATGGGCTCTTCATTTTCTCTAACCTCCATTACCAAATGACCTGGTAGGCCAAATGGGCATAGGCTTTTCGGGAAGAGGAGCTATCACCAACCAAGGTTTTGCTGCCCGAAATGACATGTATAACTTAATGTGTTGGTTCATTATCCAGAGGAGATTTTTTCTGTAGTCATTTCCTCTCTCTTGTTGTCTTGGATTATGTATTTCCTGTGTTTCAGGCCCTCTCTTCCCTTCTTTGTGTCTCCTTGTTGTTTCCTCTTCTTCTCATACATATCTTTG